>NC_073391.1:24624804-24972304 GCF_028641065.1 Leucoraja erinaceus | reverse complement strand
GAACATTTATAGTCCGGAAAGGACACAGTGGTGGAGTAACTCCACGGTTCAGGCAGCATCTCTGGAGAACATGGATGGTGTTGTTTCGCATCGGGACCATACTTCAGACTGGCGACGTCCATGGCAAACATGATCCAATGGGGGGCTAGAAATTGAAATTTGTTCAAGAGTTGAATGGCGTGTGAGATATCTTGGATGTATGTGGGAAGGGACTGAACACGGTGAAGCTGATGAAATCAACGTAGATTAGATAAGTGAGGTAGGAGCAGGCAGAGATGTTGGGTCTATCTGGGCTTTAGTTTCGAGATACAGCGTGGAAACAGGCCCTTCAGCCCACCAGGTCCACACCAACCAGCGATCCCCGCATCCTAATTTTTACATTTACCAAGCAAATTAACCTACATACCCGTACGTCTTTGGAGTGTGGGAGGAAACCGATCTGGGAAAAAAGAGGGGGTGCGACAGCACCCATTGCACCCCCCTTCAGATGACCATGGGGACAGAGATAGAATGTAGTCGGAGACAGTAAGACTGGGTGGAGATCTGGGAAGGGGAGGGGATGGAGAGAGAGGGAAAGCAAGGGCTATTTGAAGTTAGAGAAATCAAAGTTCATACTGCTGGGGTGTAAACTACCCAAGCTAAATATGAGGTGCTGTTCCTCCAATTTGCGCGTCATTTACGTGACATCATTTACGCGTCACGATTCACGACGTGCGCATGGCGCGCATGGAGCGTGGTGAGGCCTGGTGATGTAGGCAGTGTCGCGCGGTGGCGCCCCAGGATTTTGGGATTCTGATGTAGGCGTGACGCGCAAATGCTGCCCAAGTGGGACAGGCCCTTCAGTGTGTTTGTAATAGATGTCAGTCAATAGTCTGCCTCCTGTGATGGAGACGGTGAGATCTAGAAACGATAGGGAGATGTTGGAGATGGTCCAAGTGAATTTGAGTGCATGGTGGAAATTAGTTGTGAAGTTAGTGAGTTCTGCATGGGTGCAGGACGTAGCACCGATGCAGTCATAAATATTATAATAACCTCATTCAGAATTCAGTGTTTTGCAGTAGAAACCATCAATATTTGAGGCAGCTAACTGTATGTAATGTTGATATTGCTGGGGCAGTTTCACATCCCTTCAAAACACTTAATTTGTGCTTTATATCTACATTACTTTGCTCTATCTATTGTGCTTGAATTAGACGATTATATGTATTTATGTATGGTATAACTGATCTGTTTGGATAGCATGCAAAACAAAGCTTTTCACTGTACATTGGTACACGCGACAATAATATTCAACCTAAACCTAACCATAAACATTTGAACACTTAATAATTATGTTTCTTAAGGAAGTAATGCAAAATGATTTCCACTTCATTAGAAATAATCCAATATTAATGTCTTATCATATTTTTAGTTAATTATGGAGGTGATGGCTGATCCTGATAAGGCCAGGGTTCGGTTTTTATCCCCGGCTGTCCTTTTCAAGGTAGTAGTGAGCTCTCTTCTTGAACCACAGCTGTCCGTATGAAGAAGGGAGTTTTCGGCAAGGAATTCCTGCAGTTGGACCCAATGGCAATGAAGAAATGCCAATTTGTGGGCTATTCCTTTTGGCTCATTTTGTATGGTCTGGCCTATTTGTCATTCTCTGCAGCCTTACAGTTAGCAACATGTCACACAGACAAAGAAGTACAATGGGGTTCTAAATATCACTATAAATCATTTGGTCCCACTCTATCACAGATATTCCCTTTGTTCTACGTATCTCTTCCCCACCTACTCTACTGCAGAAAATGAACTTGGGACCTGAAACATTAACTGTTTTTTATTCTACAGATGCTACGTGTTATCAGCATATTCTTTTTGTGTTTCTAGAATCCACTGTTTAGTTTAGTTTAGATTTATAGAATGGAAACAGGTCCTTTGGCCCACTGAGATCACGCTGACCACCTGTTCACACCAGTTCTATGTTATCCCACGTTCTCATCCACTCCCTACACACCAGGGGCAATTTATAGAGGCCAATTATCCTTGGAAAAACCCGCATGTCTTTGAGATGTGGGAAGAAACTGGAGCTCCCAGAGGAAACCCACGCAGTCACAGGGAAAATGTGCAAACTCCACACAGGCAGCACCTGAATTCATGATCTCTGGTGCTGTGAGGCAACAGCTCTACCAGCTGCGCCTCTGTGCTGCCCTTGTTTTGTTATTCAGTGTATTTGGTTTATTTTGAATGGAGGCTACTGAGCACAGGTTTTCAATGCTAAGGCAGAGGTGTTGCTGGGAGCTTTTGCCATACCCAGCGTATAGAGTGTTTTTCATGACATTATGAACTGGTAGCAAGCAGGCATCTGCAATACTGGAGATCTTAGAAGGAGACCTTGATGGATTCTCTCCTGTTCACTCTTTGCTAAGGATATATGCAAATGCTTTTGCTTTGTCTTTGTGACTCAAATAATGTGGCCTATTGCAGTGGAAGATGGGGAAGTACCTTATGCATCACCCCAGCAAATACTATTTAATTGTTGACCACAATTCACCTAATGCAACAGGACTCTATGTGCAGTGATCTGATACATTTGGTATTGATTTATTTATTGCATGCTGCTCCTAACATTTAACATGCTTTTTATCTTTTCCCATTTAACATAAAATTGCAATTGAGTGAGGAAGACAATTAACGTCTCTTGTGATGCACTAATTGTTATTAGCATATTGAACGCTACTCTGCGGGCATTGATAGTGCTGTTCCCTGAATCGTGGGAGTGGCCACATAGACTGTAATGGCCAGAGGTACTTCATCTCACTTCACAAGATATTATAATTGCATTATATGAACTAATTGGTGAAAAAGTAAGCAGTAATGATGGCTAAAAGCACACATTTGCACAACCTTACTGGATTCAACTGCTGCAGGCTAATTTTTTTTGAGATGTCTAACAGACATAGGTTGCTGTTAGTAATGCATTTTTCACTATATAAAATATGTGTAGACACCATTTTCTAATTACTGCATTAGCTCTTTCATGCTACATTATGAAGTCACTCAGAGGGAGGGAAATCCTATGGCCAGCAAAGGATAGTATTTAAAAATAAAGTATAATCATGTTTCAATTTGCCTCAATGTTTCTGTATCAGACGTGAAATAGGGTAATGTTCAAAGGCACTTACAAAGAAAAGAGAATGAGATGAAGCATTAAAAGCACTAATAAAGAGCTGGATTTTAAAAGGCTTTTACATTAGACTGACTGTCAGTGGTATATCTGTTCGTTAAATCTGTTCATTTTGACGTACTGAGTACAATTTCTCCATAAACATTTTGATGCAAAATCTAATTTACAAATTAAATTTATATTAGCCTGCAAAGAGATTTTCATTGAAAAATGTTATCCCTTCCTACATCCTGCCAAATTTCGCATTACTTATCCTGACCCTCATAGGTTTGTTAAACGCACGTTTGTTCTATGTTAATATAATCGTTACCTCACTTTAATCCAATGAGTACAATCTGTATGACGTTTTTACGTTGAATTAGTATGGTATAAAAATAATGCATCGACATTACGTGGTCTGGATGAAACCTTTGACAATCACATGACCTCATGAGAGCTGAAGAGCCAATGTGACCATCAGAAATGGGTTAGTACAGAGTGCATGGCAGGTAATGCCATTGGAAGAACCACAAACCGTTTTATTCTATGAAGTCGCATAAAATGATTCAGTATACTGATGGTGTCATTACACCCTGTTGTAATACAATGGACTGTTTTCTCTTGAGTGACAGAGGTTGCTGGAAGGCCTGATAGAAGTAAATAAAATTATGAGAGGCATAGATAGGGTAGACCCTTTTTCGCAGGATTGTAAAACAAATAATGGGGCAGGGAAGGGGAAATGTTTAAAGGGGAGATACGGGTACGTTTTTTACACAGAGGATGGTGGGTGCCTGGAACGCGCTGTTGGCAGTGGGTGTGTTAGCGGCTTTTAAAATACTTTTGGATGGGCATATGGGTATGTAGGGAATGGAGGTAAAGTATATGGGTTATGTGCAGGGAGATAGTGATGAACTTAGTAGCATGTTTGGCACAGACAGTGTGGGCCAAAGGGCCTGTTCTCCTGCAGCACTGTTTAATGTTCTATGTTCTAATGCAGATATTCGGAAAGGATTTTTCTGTCCAGCGTATGGAGCTTGATGTGGATACGCTGCTCTGAATTTAAAATGAAAAGTCTTCAACCTGAATGTTAACTGTTTCTCTCTTTGTCAGTTAATCCCCACCATGCTAAACATTTTCAGTTTTTATTTCAGGTAACCGGCAACATCTGTGGGATTTTACATTTCATCTTAGATATTTTCCTATTTGAAATACAGCACAGTGAGCACTGTTGCGAACATGATACTCAGCATTATCCGAAGGATAACAGCACTCATCTCATCCATTGGTGCCCTGGAGTTGTCAAAGGCATGAAATAAACCTAAATCTACAATAGTTTTAAGATGTGTTGTTATTTTTGAGTTTTTATCCTCACTTTGTGTGTTATCTATCACTTAGAGGCCATATTGTAAACATGATAGTCTAAAAATACAATGTTACATTATTTAATCATTTGCTTTCAGAACAATTAAAATAACATCAAATCACAATTTTAGTGCATGTTATTTTAATTGTTCTGAAAGCAAACGATTAAATAATGTAACATTGTATTTTTAGACTATCATGTCTTGATAATCACTTTGATTGATTAAAGTTCACTGATATTGTGTTGTCAAGAAACAAAGGATATGGAGAAAAAGCAGGAACGGGGTACTGATTTTGGAAGATCAACCATGATCATAATGAATGGCGGTGCTGGCTAGAAGGGCCGAATGTCCACTCTTGCACCTATTTTTTATGTCTCTATGTCAAAAAAGGAGACGGAGCACTGGAAGATGTTACAGAATGCAAATCATGAGGAATGAAATTATTAATAATCATTAAAACTTTTTGTAGTTTTACTACATTAAAGTCTTATGCATCCAAAATGGTGACAAAACATTAAATCAATCTACTAAGGTTTGTAGTGGTTTAATCATTTTTCTGCATGAAGTATTTATCAGCACAGCATGCCGGTATATTTTCTACCTCTTATTCATTTTGCAACATTATTTCTGAGGGAAAAATATCAAAAGGAAATATTTGATCTATACAGATCATTAGTCATTGAAAATGCCCCCTGCAGGATGAACAAGATATTCTTTATCAGGAAAATTTAGTAAATTGCATCCAGCTGGTATATATTTTGCTATTATATCTTAAATGTAAATTATAAGGATCAATCAGATATCTTGTAGCTAATTGTATCATTGAGTGAGCAAGTCAGAGAACTATAAAGGTCGGAAACAATCTATTTGGCCCACAATGTCCATGCTGACTTTCAAGCCCATTTGCCAGCATTAGGTCTGTTTCCTTCTATACCCTCCCTATTTATATGCTTGTCTAATCGTGTCTTACATGTAGAGATTGTATCTAATTCCACCACCTCTTCTGCTGTGAGTTATAGATAACAACCTTCCTTTGGGTAAAGATTTTCCCCTCCATATCCCTTTAAACTATCTTCCTCTCAAAGTTGAAAACTTTTTTAAAAATACTTCTACCGTGGGAAAAAGATTCTGACCATCTACCCTATCTATGCCTCACATGATCTTACATACTTTTATCTGGTCACTCCTCAGCCTCCTTTACTCCAGGGATAATAAGTCCAGCTTATCCAATATATCTCCATAACTATAATTCTCCAGTCAACCAACATCCTCAAAAGTCAAGAGTGTTTTATTGTCATATGTCCTGGATGGGACAATGGAATTCGTACTTGCTGCAGCACAACAGAATATGTGAATATGTAAACATAGTACATATGGGAAAAAAAAAAGTTCAATAAATAACAAATACTTTATAGTGCAATAATAATATTATAGACCTTTACAGTTCAGAGCTCAGAGCTTATTCATTGTTGTGTTTAATAGCCTGATGGCTGTACGGAAGCAGCTGTTCCTGAACCCGGACATTACAGTTTTCAGGCTCCTGTACCTTCTTCCTGATGGCAATAGTGAGATGAGTGTGTGGCCTGGATGGTGTGGGTCCTTGATGATTTTGGCTGCCTTTTTGAGGCAGTGACTATGATAGATCCCTTTGACGGTGGGGAGGTCAAACCCAGTGATGGACTGGGCAGTGTCACAACTTTTTGTAGTCTTTTTTGCTCCTGGACATTCAAGTCGCCGAATCTAGCCACGATGCAACCAGTCAGAATACTCTATACCGTGCACCTGTAGAAGTTTAGGAGAATCTTCTTCGACATGCCGAATCTCCGTAATTTTCTCAGGAAGTAGAGTCGCTGCTGTGCCTTCTTTATAATTGCATCGGTGGACTGGGTCAGAAATATGCACGGCCAGGAATTTGAAGTTCTTGACCCTCTACACCATTGTCCCATTGATAAGAACAGGATTGTGGGTCCTCATCCTTCCCCTGCCAACGTCCACAATCAGTTCCTTGGTCTTACTGATGTTGAGAGCCAGGTTGTTGTGCTGGCACCATTTGGTCTGTCGGTCGATCTCACTTCTAGACTCTGACTCATCCCCATCTGTGATTTGTCCAACCACAGTGGTGTCATCGGCGAACTTGATGATGGAGTTTGTATTATGTCCGGCTAAACAGTCAAGGGTATAGAGTGAGTAAATCAGGGGGCTGAGCACACAGCCTTGAGGTGCTCCCGTACTAATTGTTACTGAGGATGAAGTGGTTCCTCCAATTCGAACAGACTGTGGTCTGTGGATGAGGAAGTAGTGGATCCAATTACAGAGGGATGCGCAGAGGCCCAGTCCGTGAGCTTGGTAACCAGTATGGTTGATGGTATTAAACGCCGAGCTGTAGTCTATAAGCAACAGCCTGACGTAAGTGTTATTATTGTCCAAGTGGTCCAATGCGGAGTGGAGAGCCAGTGAAATTGCATCCCCCGTTGACCTGTTGTGGGGGTATGCGAACTGTAGTGGGTCGAGGTTCTTGTCGAGGTAGTAGTTAATGTGCACCATAACCAACCTCTCAAAGCACTTCATCACCACAGGCATTAGTGCCACTGGTCGATAGTCATTGAGGCATGTCACCTGACTCTTAGAATAGAATAGAATAGAATCTTTATTTGCCACGCAACCAGGGTTGGTGGTATTTGGGTTCGGTACATGATGGTACACTGCTTTAGTCACATTAACACATATAACAACACAGATCATAGTAATAAAGTACATCCATACCACATCACAAATCACAAATCTCACCAACAGAACATAGTGCAAAAGAACAGACAAAGACCATAGACAAGACACTATATACATCAAGAGTCCTTAGAGTTGTCTGTTATTGGAGGGAATTGAGTGTTCTTATTGCTGAGGGGAAGAAGCTGTTTTTAAAACGGGTGGATTTTGTGGCAAGTGACCTGAGGCGCCTCCCTGAAGGGAGAGACTGGAAAAGGTGGTTTGCTGGATGGGAGTGGTCCGAGATGATCTTTATTGCCCGTTTTGAGGTACGTTGGAGGTAAATGGAATGGATTGAGGGGAGGGGGGAGTTGATGGTCCTGGAGGCCTTGGAGACAATGCGCTGTAATCTGTGTAGTGAGTGACTGTCAGTGTTTCCGTACCAGGCTGTGATTGAGGAGGTGATGATGCTTTCGATAATGGATTGATAGAAACGGACCAGGAGGTGTTTGTGGACTCTGAACTTTTTGAGCTGTCTGAGGAAGTATAGGCGTTGTTGTCCTTTCTTAATGATGTGGTCCGCGTTGATGTGCCATTTTAGATTATTGCATATATAGGTGCCCAGAAACTTGAATGAGTTCGTGGAGGTTATGGGATGAGAGTTGACATGGACCGGGGGTTTGGGGTTTTGTTTGCGTCTGAAGTCTATGGTGATTTCCAAGGTTTTTGATGTATTAAGCTGGAGGTTGTTGTCTGCGCACCATTTGACTGCGCTGTCCACTGTTTGATGGTATTGTGCTTCATTGTTGTCTGAGATGAGACCAATTATTGTTGTGTCATCTGCATATTTGAAAATTTTGACTGAGCTGCATTGGGATATGAGGTTGTTGGTGTAAAGTGAGAAGAGCTGAGGTGACAGAACGCACCCTTGGGGGGCTCCTGTGTTGAGAGTCAGAGGGCTGGAGAGTTTTTCACCCACCTTGACTCTTTGCTGTCTGTTTGTCAAAAAGTGCAGGATCCAATGGCACATGGCTGGGTGAATGCTCATGTCCAACAGTTTATTATAGATTTAATTGGCTGTATGGTGTTAAAGGCCGAGCTAAAGTCTATAAACAGGATGCGTGCATAAGTGTTCGGTGATTCCAGATGATGTAGGGAGTAGTGAAGAGCTAAGTTAATAGCATCCTCAACAGACCAGTTGGCGCTGTATGCAAATTGGAAAGGGTCCATGATGGTGGCAGTGTGTGTTTTCAGATGGGTGAGGACTATGTGCTCAAAGGCCTTCATGGCAACTGATGTTAGTGCAACAGGTCTAAAATTGTTCAGACAGCTCACCCTGGAGAACTTGGGCACAGGGATGATGATGGATGATTTGAAACACTGCGGGACTCTACATTGGCTGAGGGAGGTGCTAAAGATGGAGGTGAACACAGGAGCCAGCTGAGCTGCACAGTAGTTGAGAGCAGCGGGGCTGAGGTCGTCTGGCCCTGCCGCTTTTCTTTTATTTCTTCTTGGGCACCGGTATTATTGATGCCCTCTTAAAGCAGGTGGGAACCTCAGAAGTGAGAAGTTGAAAATGTCTGCAAAAAACTCCCGCCAGTTGGTCTGCACAGGTCTTGAGAACTCGACCGGGTATACCATCAGGTCCAGGCGCTTTCCGTGGGTTCACCCCCCTGAAGGATCTTCTGACGTCGGCCTCTGTGACTGAATATAATACCGTCAGGGCAAATGGGGGCTCGGGAAGGCACATCAGTGTTCTCCCTATCGAACCGTGCGTAGAACGCATTGAGCTCGTCAGGGAGTGATGCTTCGCTGTTGTTTGAGCTGCCTCCTGATTTTGCCTTGTCGGAGGTGATGTCATTCAAGCCCTGCCATCCTGATGATTTTTCTCTGCACAGCCATATTCGTCCTACAGTGAGGTGGTTGGAACTGCACACAATATTCCAAGTGTTGTCTGACCAGTGTTTTATAAAGTTGAAAATTAACATCCCAACTTTTATATTCTACCAGACCAAGTGCAGACCCGTTGGGTCTGTTTCCCCAAACGGCTTTTGGGGGGGGGGGGAGTAGGGGCTGCGGCATCACACTCAAATTAACCACCCCCCAAACTCACAGGTGGGGGGGGGGGTGGGTGAGAAGAGGGGAGGGAGGGGAGAGGAGGAGGAGGAAACATGACAGATTTGGGAGGGAAAGGAGAGCGGGGGAAGGGGGTGAGAGAGGGGGATGGGGAGAGAGATGTGGGGGAGGGGGGGATGAGGAGGGAGGGGAGGAGGGGGAGAGGGGTGGAGGGAAAGACGGGAAAGAGTGGGGAGTGAGAGGGAGGAGGAGAGAGAGGGGTAGGGGGAAGGGGGGGGGTGGAGAGAGGGAAGGGGGTGAGGGAGAGAGGGAGAGGGGTGAGGGAGAGGGGTGAGGAGAGGGAGAGGGGTGAGGAGAGGGAAACATAGAAATTAAGTGCAGTAGTAGGCCATTCGGCCCTTCGAGCCTGCACCGCCATTCAATATGATCATGGCTGATCATCCAACTCAGTATCCTGTACCTGCCTTCTCTCCATACCCCCTGATCCCTTTAGCCACAAGGGCCACATCTAACTCCCTCTTAAATATAGCCAATGAACTGGCCTCAACTACCTTCTGTGGCAGAGAATTCCAGAGATTCACCACTCTCTGTGTGAAAAATGTTTTTCTCATCTCGGTCATAAAGGATTTCCCCCTTATCCTTAAACTGTGATCCTCTGTTCTGGACTTCCCCAACATCTGGAACAATCTTCCTGCATCTAGCCTGTCCAACCACTTAAGAATTTTGTAAGTTTCTATAAGATCCCCCCTCAGTCTTCTAAAATCTAGCGAGTACAAGCCAAGTCTATCCAGTCTTTCTTCATTTGAAAGTCCTGACATCCCAGGAATCAGTCTGTTGAACCTTCTCTGTACTCCCTCTATGGTCTGTTTCCCCAACGGCATTTGCGGGGGGGGGGGGGGGGGGGGGGGGGGGAGAAGAGGGGGGAGGGAGGAGGAGGAAACGGGATAGTTTTGGGAGGGAAAGGAGAGCGGGGTAGGGGGTGAGGGATGGGGAGAGAGCTTTGGGGGAGAGAGGGAAGGGGGGGGTGGGGGAGAGAGAGATGGGTGGCAGAGGGAGAGGGGTGAGGAGAGGGACACATAGAAACATAGAAATTAAGTGCAGTAGTAGGCCATTCGGCCCTTCGAGCCTGCACCATTCTCCATTCAATATGATCACGGCTGATAGAAACATAGAAACATAGAAATTAGGTGCAGGAGTAGGCCATTCGGCCCTTCGAGCCTGCACCGCCATTCAATATGATCATGGCTGATCATCCAACTCGGTATCCCGTACCTGCCTTCTCTCCATACCCCTGATCCCCTTAGCCACAAGGGCCACATCTAACTCCCTCTTAAATATAGCCAATGAACTGGCCTCAATTACCCTCTGTGGCAGAGAGTTCCAGAGATTCACCACTCTCTGCGTGAAAAAAGTTCTTCTCATCTCGGTTTTAAAGGATTTCCCCCTTATCCTTAAGCTGTGACCCCTTGTCCTGGACTTCCCTAACATCGGGAACAATCTTCCTGCATCTAGCCTGTCCAACCCCTAAAGAATTTTGTAAGTTTCTATAAGATCCCCTCTCAGTCTCCTAAATTCTAGAGAGTATAAACCAAGTCTATCCAGTCTTTCTTCATAAGACAGTCCTTACATCCCAGGAATCAGTCTGGTGAACCGTCTCTGCACTCCCTCTATGGCAATAATGTCCTTCCTCAGATTTGGAGACCAAAACTGTACACAATACTCCAGGTGTGGTCTCACCAAGACCCTGTACAACTGCAGTAGAACCTCCCTGCTCCTATACTCAAATCCTTTTGCAATGAAAGCTAACATACCATTCGCTTTCTTTACTGCCTGCTGCACCTGCATGCCTACCTTCAATGACTGGTGTACCATGACACCCAGGTCTCGCTGCATCTCCCCCTTTCCCAATCGGCCACCATTTAGATAATAGTCTGCTTTCCCGTTTTTGCCATCAAAATGGATAACCTCACATTTATCCACATTATACTGCATCTGCCAAACATTTGCCCACTCACCCCAGCCTATCCAAGTCACCTTGCAGTCTCCTAGCATCTCCTCACAGCTAACACTGCCCCCAGCTTAGTGTCATCCGCAAACTTGGAGATATTGCCTTCAATTCCCTCATCCAGATCATTAATATATATTGTAAATAGCTGGGGTCCCAGCACTGAGCCTTGCGGTACCCCATTAGTCACTGCCTGCCATTGTGAAAAGGACCCGTTTACTCCTACTCTTTGCACTCTTTACTCTAATCATCCAGCTCAGTATCCCGTACCTGCCTTCTCTCCATACCCCCTGATCCCTTTAGCCACAAGGGCCACATCTAACTCCCTCTTAAATATAGCCAATGAACTGGCCTCAACTACCTTCTGTGGCAGAGAGTTCCAGAGACTCACCACTATCTGTGTGAAAAATGTTTCCCTCATCTCAGTACTAAAGGATTTCCCCTTTATCCTTAAACTGTGTCCCGCGTGTCCTGGACTTCCCCAACATCTGGAACAATCTTCCTGCATCAGACAAATGCAATTCAGGACTTTTCACTTCACAAGCAAAACCAGAATGACAGTTAGTGAAGAATTTGAATAATCACTGAGCGTTCTCTATGGCAACAATGTATTTGAGCATTGGGCATTGTGACATCACACGATGGAACGTTCACCATGGGCTGGGCTCCTGCAAAGGCATATGTAAATGAATCCATTCCGATTGGACATATGTGAACATTGGGCATTGTGACATCACACGATGGAACATTGACCATGGGCTGGTGCTGCTTGTGTGGGTGAGAATCCAGTTTCTTTTTGAAATATTGAGGTGGTGGGGGGGGGTGGGGGTGAAGGATTTGATTAAAAAAGTGTACCTAAACACGACGAAATGTAATGAGGAGCGGATACTTAGAAAGAAAAGCGAAATCTCTACCGAAATGGAAAAGACGTCGGCGATTCTGCGTCCGGTTTCGGAGTTGCGGAGCCGGGAGCCGTACATGCAAATGGATCCATTCCGATTGGACGTCCGCGAGCATCGGGCATTGTGACATCGCACGGCGGGAACGAATCGAAAGGCAGGAAGGGATCCGTACTGCAGGCGGACGGATGGATTTGACTTTTATATATTGACTAGACCAAGTGGGACCTGTTGGGTCCCTGTCACACGGGAGGCCTGGTCCCCCAACGCAAATTTCCACCACTCGCCCATTCCCCCAACACAACCCTTTACCCCAACGCAATATTACACCACTCACCGATAGCCCCCAACTGCGCAGGTGCGGCACATTTCCCCTCATCCTCCAGCACTCCCTCCCCCTCTTAACCCTCTCTCTTCTTTCCCCTCTCCTACCCTCCACCACTCCCTCACCTCTCCCTCCCTCTCCTTTCCCCTACCCTCAGTCACTCCCTCCCTCCCTCCATAACCCCTCTCCCTCCCTACTGCCCTCCTTTCCCTCCCGTTCCCCCAACGCAATATTCCACCACTCACCCACAGCCGCTAACTGCCCCACTAACCGTCCCCAGCTGCAGGATGCTCCCCACCGGCTTCAGGCAGGGAACGGTGGTGAGCATCCTGCAGCTGCGGACGGTTAGAGGGGCAGTTCAGGCGGGAGTCGGTGGAGTGGGAGCATCGGGGGAGGGGGACGGCTTCAGACGGGGGCTGTCCGGGGCTGTTTGGGGGGGGGGGGGGGGGGGGAGGAGAGCCAAATTCCGGTGGGGAGCATCCTGCAGTTGGGGCAAGACGGTTTCAGGCGGGCGCTGGAGCATCCTGCAGCAGGGGGGGGGGGGGGGGGGGCTGTCAGGGGGGCCAGTGGAGTGGGGGGGGGGGGGGGGGGGGTATGGCTTCATGCGGGACTGTTGAGGGCCAGTGGGAGACGGGGGAAAATTCCTACAGCCGGGGCAGGGGGACGGCTGCAGAGGGGGGCTGTCGGGTGGGGTGGCGGGGGGCTGTCCTGCAGCCAGCCGGGGAGGGGGAGAGCTTCAGGCGGTGGCCAGTGGGGTGGGGGGGGGGCTTTTTGGAGGGTTAGTACGGGTGTTGTGGTCGGAAGGGACTTGTTTCCAGATGGCTAGTATGGATATTATGGGCCAAAGGGACTTTTCTTGGGCTAGTACGTTCTGTAGCCGGGGGACAGGGACGGCTTCTGGTGCGGAGCGTCCTGCAGCCAGGGCAGGGTGACGGGTTCAGGCGGGGCCGCCAGGGGGCCAGTGGTAGGGGAGGGGGATGGCTGCCGTGGCCTGCCACTGCCTATCGCTGTCGTGGCCTATATCGCTGCTGCTCCCGACCGGCTTCAGGTGGGGACTGGTCGGGAGCATCCTGCAGCTGGGGACGGGCTGGCTTCAGGCGGGGGCTGCTGGGGGGGTGGGGAGCATCCTGCTGCCTGCAGCAGGGGACGGCTACAGGCTGGGGCTGTCCACATCCGGTGGGGTGGGGGGGGGGGGGGGGGGTTTGTCCTGCAGCCGGGGGATGGGACGGCTTCAGATGGGGACTGTCGGGCCATTGGGAGGAGTGCCCTGCAGCCGGTGGAGGGGGACGGCATTATGCAGGGGCTGTCAGGGGCCGGTAGGGAGGGGAGGGGGTAGTAGGGCTGCAGGCGGTGGCGAGCTTTCTGAAGGGCTAGTACGGGTGTTGTGGTCCGAAGGGGCTGGATTTCTATGGGCTAGTACGGATATTGTCAGAAGGGACTTTTTTTGAGCCAGTACAGGTGTGGGCCAGCGGGACTGGTTTCCGGAGGGCTAGTAGGACATTGCGGGCTGACTGGACTTTTATTGGCTTGTAAGGGTGTTGTGTGGCGGAATGGACTGCAGCTGAGGGAGGGGACGGCATCAGGCGTAGACTGTCGGTGGGGGGGGGGGGGGGGGGGGGGGGGGTGAGCGTCCTGCAGCTGGGGGAGGGGGACAGCTTCAGGCAGTGGCTTTCATAGCCGGTGGGGGAAGGGGTGTGAGGGGAGGGGGGTAGATGGGTGGAGGGGGGTGTGTGGGTGGGTGTGGTGTGCCCCCGCCAGCGCCCGGCTCCATCAATCCCCCCACACACACTCCTCACTTCCCCAGGATCTCGAGGTTGCAGCAGTCTCACGGGCCGCTTCTCACTCCGGGCCGCTTCGCACTCTGGGGCTCTCCGACTGCGCACCGCCTCCGCGCTCCCCAACTCCGGGGGCGGCTTTGGGGCAGACGGACTTGGGGCGGCTTCTAGACGCATGGACTCGGGGCGGACGGCTTCTGGACTCAGCCCGGCCTCCTGGGCTTTATTCTCCTCGCCCCGGTGATTGACAGCAGGTGCCGGAAGGGGCGTCACCGTCCCGGTGATTTACAGGAGAGAAGACCAATCTGCTGATAATACGATTTTTAAACCTTCATAACTTTTGCAATATGCAACCGATCGGAAAAAAATTGATGCGCTTGGAGCACAGGAGAACTGTGAGTAAGGTGACGAAAAATCGTAACGTTAACGGGTACCGTTTTTACACACATTTCAAAACAACGCAAACTGGAAGGGGACAAGATGAGAGTTTTTGTTAAGTTTGGATAGAAAATAGATAGATAGATATACTAGGCCATGTGCAGATTCGTTGGGCCTGCTCCCCCAACACAAGATTCCACCACTCACCCATTCCCCCAACACAAGCCGTTCCCCCAATGCTATGTTGCACCACACACGCGTAGCCCCCAACTGCGCAGGCGCGGCTCATTTCTCCTCATCCCCCAGCACTCCCTCCTCTTCTTCACCCTCCCTCTTCAATCCCTAGAGAGGGAGGGGTGGTGGAGAGGGTGGGGGGGTAGAGAGGGGGGAGGGAGTAGAGAGGGAGGGGGAGAGGGGCAGAGAGGGAGGAGGTAGAGGTGTGGGGGGGATGGGGGTAGAGAGAGGGAGGAGAGGGAGGGAGGGAGGGTAGAGGGAGGGCGAGGGAGGAGGGTAGAGAAGGTGGAACTGAGGGTAGATAGGGAGGGGGCATCTCCACCCCTCCTCATCTGCCTCCTCCACACCCCCCCCCCCCTTCTCCCTCTACCACCCCACTCCCTACCCCATCTCCCTCCTCATTTCCCTCCTCCCCTCACTCCCATTTGCTGCCCCAGCACCTACCCAGATCATAGAACAGCTCTAGGGCCTGGTTCTCGTACTCGGCCCGGCCCTGGCTGTGGATTCAATCTGTCAAATCGGCCGCCGCCTGGGCTCCAGTCCAGGCTCTGACTTCATCTCCGGGCTCGTCCCTGACCCCGGACGCAGGCTCGTCCTTGGTTCCAGCGGTGGCTTCTTTCTCGGACCCATCCCAAGCATGGCCCTCACTCCAGCTCCAACACCAGGCACGGCGTCGGCAGCCGCCGCCACTCCTCGTTCACCACGGGCGCTGGAGTGCCCCTCCCTCCTGGAGAGTCCTGTCCCGCCTTGCGAGTGCATTGTGACGTCACTCTGTTTTTTTTCCAATAATGGGTTAGTTCTTGAGGCTGGGAATGCGACGGGAAGATGTTTATCGAAACAACAGAAACAAAATGTGAGTAGGATATGTGAAAATGGGAAGGCTGTGGCCTAGCGTTTGGAAGAAGATAGGAAAACCTGATTGACACATCGTCGGCACAAACAAGACGAAGACCTTTAGTTATATTGATATACTAGACCAAGTGCAGTCTGCTCCCCCAACGCAGCCGTTCCCTACCCGTAGCCCCCACGGGAGACGTGCTCCTCCAAGTCAAGCGGCTCAGGAATCAGCAGTGCGGTTGTTTTTAAATGGCGTCTTTGAGGCGAGATGTGGGCGCCAGCAGCCATTATGGTCGCTGGCCAGCAGGAGGCGACAAAATGAGTGAGTGGTGGGGGGGGTGGGGGGGAGAAGGATTTGATTTAAAAAAATGTACATAAACACGACAAAATTTAATGAAGTGGATACTTGGAATGAAAAGTGAAATCTCTACCGAAATGGAAAAAATCAAGGCGTTTCTGGGTCGGGTGTTGGCTAGCAACGAATCAAAGGCTGGCAGCCATAAGTCAGGCAGAAACACACACAGCCAGCCGGCAGCCACACAGTTTTATATATATACTAGACCAAGTGCAGACCCGTTGGGTCTGTTTCCCCAACAGCGTTTGCGGGGGGAGGGGGTGCACTCATATTAACCACCGCCCAAACTCACAGGTGGGGGGAGAAGAGGGGAGGGAGGGGAGAGGAGGAGGAGGAAACATGACAGATTTGGGAGGGAAAGGAGAGCGGGGTAGGGGTGAGAGAGAGGGGGATGGGGAGAGAGATGTGGGGGAGGGGGGGATGGGGGAGAGGGAGGGGGAGGAGGGGGAGAGGGGGGAGGAGGGATGAGAAAGGAAAGAGGGGGAGTGAGAGGGATGAGGAGAGGGGTAGGGGGAAAAGGGGGTGGGTGGAGAGAGGGAAGGGGGTGGGGTAGAGAGGGAAGGGGGTGAGGGAGAGAGGGGAGAGGGGTGAGGAGAGGGAGAGGGGTGAGGAGAGGGAAACATAGAAATTAAGTGCAGTAGTAGGCCATTCGGCCCTTCGAGCCTGCACCATTCTCCATTCAATATGATCAAGGATGATCATCCAACTCAGTATCCTGTACCTGCCTTCTCTCCATACCCCCTGATCCCTTTATCCACAAGGGCCACATCTAACTCCCTCTTAAATATAGCCAATGAACTGTGGCCTCAACTACCTTCTGTGGCAGAGAATTCCACAGATTCACCACTCTCTGTGTGAAAAATGTTTTTCTCATCTCGGTCATAAAGGATTTCCCCCTTATCCTTAAACTGTGACCCCCCTGTTCTGGACTTCCCCAACATCGGGAACAATCTTCCTGCATCTAGCCTGTCCAACCCCTTAAGAATTTTGTAAGTTTCTATAAGATCCCCCCTCAATCTTCTAAAATCTAGCGAGTACAAGCCAAGTCTGTCCAGTTCATTTGAAAGTCCTGACATCCCAGGAATCAGTCTGTTGAACCTTCTCTGTACTCACTCTATGGTCTGTTTCCCCAACGGCGTTTGCGGGGGGGGTGAGAAGAGGGGAGGGAGGAGGAGGAAACGGGATAGATTTGGGAGGGAAAGGAGAGCAGGGTAGGGGGTGAGGGATGGGGAGAGAGCTTTGGGGGAGGGGGGATGGGGAGAGGGGTGGGGGGGAAAGAGGGGAAAGAGCGGGGAGGGAGGAGGAGGGGGGGTAGCGGGAGTGAGGAGGGGATAGGGGAAGGGTGTGGGGGGAGAGAAGGTAGGGGGTGGGGTAGAGAGAGGGAAGGGGGTGGGGGAGAGAGGGATGGGAGAGGGGTGAGGAGTGGAGTGGGGGAGGAGAGAGTGGGAGAGAAGTGGAAGAGTGGGGACGGAGGGAGGGGTAGAGGGGTAGCGGTAGCGGTAGAAGAGGGGCAGAGGTGTAGGGGGAAGGGGGTGGTGGTAGAGAGGGTGGGGGTGGTGGTAGAGAGGGAAGGGGGGTGGGGGAGAGAGAGATGGGTGGCAGAGGGAGAAGGGTGAGGAGAGGGACACATAGAAACATAGAAATTAAGTGCAGTAGTAGGCCATTCGGCCCTTCGAGCCTGCACCATTCTCCATTCAATATGATCACGGCTGATAGAAACATAGAAACATAGAAATTAGGTGCAGGAGTAGGCCATTCGGCCCTTCGAGCCTGCACCGCCATTCAATATGATCATGGCTGATCATCCAACTCAGTATCCCGTACCTGCCTTCTCTCCATACCCCTCTGATCCCCTTAGCCACAAGGGCCACATCTAACTCCCTCTTAAATATAGCCAATGAACTGGCCTCGACTACCCTCTGTGGCAGAGAGTTCCAGAGATTCACCACTCTCTGCGTGAAAAAAGTTCTTCTCATCTCGGTTTTAAAGGATTTCCCCCTTATCCTTAAGCTGTGACCCCTTGTCCTGGAATTCCCTAACATCGGGAACAATCTTCCTGCATCTAGCCTGTCCAACCCCTTAAGAATTTTGTAAGTTTCTATAAGATCCCCTCTCAGTCTCTTAAATTCTAGAGAGTATAAACCAAGTCTATCCAGTCTTTCTTCATAAGACAGTCCTGACATCCCAGGAATCAGTCTGGTGAACCGTCTCTGCACTCCCTCTATGGCAATAATGTCCTTCCTCAGATTTGGAGACCAAAACTGTACGCAATACACCAGGTGTGTTCTCACCAAGACCCTGTACAACTGCAGTAGAACCTCCCTGCTCCTATACTCAAATCCTTTTGCAATGAAAGCTAACATACCATTCGCTTTCTTTACTGCCTGCTGCACCTGCATGCCTACCTTCAATGACTGGTGTACCATGACACCCAGGTCTCGCTGCATCTCCCCCTTTCCCAATCGGCCACCATTTAGATAATAGTCTGCTTTCCCGATTTTGTCACCAAAATGGATAACCTCACATTTATCCACATTATACTGCATCTGCCAAACATTTGCCCACTCACCCAGCCTATCCAAGTCACCTTGCAGTCTCCTAGCATCCTCCTCACAGCTCCCCCCTCTCCATACCCCCTGATCCCTTTAGCCACAAGGGCCACATCTAACTCCCTCTTAAATATAGCCAATGAACTGGCCTCCACTACCTTCTGTGGCAGAGAGTTCCAGAGACTCACCACTATCTGTGTGAAAAATGTTTCCCTCATCTCAGTACTAAAGGATTTCCCCTTTATCCTTAAACTGTGTCCCGCGTGTCCTGGACTTCCCCAACATCTGGAACAATCTTCCTGCATCAGACAAATGCAATTCAGGACTTTTCACTTCACAAGCAAAATCAGAAATGACAGTTAGTGAAGAATTTGAATAATCGCTGAGCGTTCTCTATGGCAACAATGTATTTGAGCATTGGGCATTATGACATCACACGATGGAATGTTCACCGGGGCTGTGGCTCCTGCAAAGGCATATGTAAATGAATCCATTCCGATTGGCCATCTGTGAGCATTGGGCATTGTGACATCACACGATGGAACGTTCACAGGAGGCTGCTTGTGTGGGTTAGAATCCAGTTTTTTTTTTAAATATTGAGGTGGTGGGGGGGGGGGGGGGGGGGGGGGGGGGGGTAGGATTTGATTAAAAAAGCGTACTTAAACACGACGAAATGTAACGAGGAGTGGATACTTAGAAAGAAAAGCGAAATCTCTACCGAAATGGAAAAGACGTCGGCGATCCCGCGTCCGGTTTTGGAGTTGCGAAGCGTCAAAGGAAGAAACGCGCGGCGGACGCCGTACGGCGGCAGGCGGACTGATTTGAGTTTTATATATATAAGATAGATGTCACAACCCGTGAAAGCAAGCATGCCATATGCTTCTTCGCAGGCCCTTTATATGTTTTGCCACTTTGAAGGAATTATGAACCCCAACTCTAAATCCCTGGCCTCAGAATATAAGGATGTACCTTTGGAAAGGAGATGAGGAGGAATTTCTTCAGTCGGAGGGTGATGAATCTGTGGAATTCATTGCCACAGAAAGCTGTGGAGGCCAAGTCAATGGATATTTATAATGTGGAGATTGATAGGTTCTTGATTAGTACGAGTGTTAGGGATTATGAGGGGAAGGCGGGAGAATGGGGTTGAGAGGGAAAGATAGATCAGCCATGACTGAATGGCGGAGTAGACATGATGGGCCAAATGGCCTAATTCTGCTCCTATAACTGATGAACTTATGAAGATCCCTTTGTTCATCAGCATTCCGCAGCACCCTAACGTGTACTGTATATGTGTTACCCCCATTTGACTTCCCAAAATACAAACCTCACATGTCAGGATTAACCTATATCTGCCAGCACTCTGCCCAACTTTCCCTTTGATCTAAGCAGTGGCCTTAGACAACTTTCCTCACTATCCACAACACAATTTTTGTATCATCTGCCAAATTACTAATCAGACCTCTTCCATTAACATCCAAGTTGTCAATATATTTTACAAACAACAAGGGTGCCAGTAGCAATCTTTATAGAATACTACTGGCTACTGGCTTCCAATTAGAAAAGTAACCTTCCATTAGCACCCTTTGTCTCCAATCACCACACTGAATTTGGATCCAATTAATGAACTTGACTTAGATTTCATGCTCCTTAATCTTCTCATCTACAGGAATCTTCTTGGTGAGTGGTACCTCATCAAGAGTATTATGAAAGTCCATATAGACAATGTCTATCACCCAGCCATCACCCATCTTCTTCATTGCCTCCTCAGAAAACTCCATCCATTCAGAGCGAAAGAGGAATTATTTGCCACAGAAGGCTCTGGAGGTAGTCATTGGATATTTTCATGGCAGAGATAGATAGATTCTTGATTAGTACAGGTGTCAGAGGTTATGGAGAGAAGGCAGGAGCATGGCGTTAGGAGGGAGAGATAGATCAGCTATGATTGAATGGCAGAGTAGACTTGGTGGGCCGAATGACCTAATTCTACATATTCCTTATAGCCTTATGACCTAATAACATCAATTGCACAAAGTCATGTTCATTATCCCTGAGCATCCCCTCCCTTTCCAGATGTACTTAAATCACACTTGTGATTTTCACTAATAAATTCTTTACCATTAATGTAGGACTTGCCTGGTTTATCTCTGCTGCCTTTCTACCACCCTCTAGCTATCTGCTCGTGGCCGATCACAAACTGAGATTCAAAAACCTCCATCAGTGTCTCAGCTTTCTCGTCCCTTGCTTCCCATAGCAGCTGTGATAGATTTCAGCTGGTCTTGGGGATATATCAACCATTATGCATCCCCTGACATCTAACACCTCCCTCTTCTTAATATGGACATACTCTTAATATGGATAATGTTCAGTGAGGTACCCCTCCCCAAACATTATCTTCCACATCCTTCCCCTTGGTGAATGCTGAGCAGAAATATGCATTTTGGACCTAGCCCTCATTGCCTTGTCCCTTGAGTCCCTAAGAAGAGTCACTTTCTGGCTGCCCTCTTGCTCCTGATGAATTTAATGATGTTGCATTCTGCAATTATAAATAAAATAGATGAAGTCTCAGCAAAATTGCATAACACTTCAGAAATAAATCCAATTTGAACACTGATGAAAGCGCATGAATGCATCCGACCTCTATATGAAAACTCAACACAAAGAGTATGAGCTGAAATATTAAAAGAGGTACACAAGTTTAAGGCTGACTGTCAATGTTGGCTATGAGCATGTTAAGGAAATAGAACTGTGTGCCAAATCCAAACAAGTAAAAATGAACTGCTGATGAATAAAGTTAACACCCTGCCAATAAAAGCAATTAAATTGCAAACAAGAATGAATGGCTAATCCACTGAGATTGCATAGAACGCAACTGCAACTTCGAATGGACAAAATGCAAGGAAGGAGGAGAAATTAAACAGGAAATATATTTGTAAAGACTGATTGAATTGTGTGGAGGACTCAAGTCATAATCAAAAGGATTGCTTCTTTTCTTCAGAGCAAGGGTCACAGAGAGACTTTTATAAAGTGCATCAGCAACTTCTAGAAATCCAAGAATATAATGCATAGAGTCCATTACTGCAGAACAAAATGACACAAATCCATTATTAGTTGGAAGCAGAGATAAAAACACATTATATATAAACTCACACAATGCTATTTGTTGATTTGTTTTCCATCTTAACATTCAACATGGCCCAAACCAGTGCGTGTAGAGACCATTATCTTAGTCTTTTGGGAGATCTAGAGTATACTGTATTTTTCCTTTTGCATAAAGTTAAAGGGTGTTTATATAATTACATCCATCTTGGTTTGCAAGTAGGACATAAGGAAGGAGCAGCAGTATACCATATGATAAGCCATAACATAGGAACATTTTATTGAATGGTGAAGCAGCATGGTTTCCAAAATAGCCCACCCCTTATCTCCTTATGTTATGCACTTACAAGAGTGTCATTCTTCACATATGATGCAAATCTTTCAGCAGAAGTGAAATAAGTTTACACAATGTAGAAACAAAGAACTGCAGATGCTGGTTAATACACAAAAGGACACACTGCTGGAATAAATCAGCAGGCTAGGCAGCATCTCTGGAGAACATGGTAGGTCTGAAGAAGGATCTGGATTCAATCATTTTGAATTCAGAGTAACTCGTTGATTCGTGAAAAAAACAATCTCCTCTGCATGGTCCAGCAACAACTCTATTCTCTACATTAATCTGTTTGCAACCTCGTGAATTTTGCCAGATCCATGGTCACATCGTACAGCGTGGGATACATACTCTATTCGCCTGTGTGCAAGTCTGATTTAAAGATCGAAGACTGTGGCAAGCAGAATGTCAAGAGGCACCAAGCCAAACTTATTTAAATGATTAAAAAAACTCAGATCATGGAAACAATGGCAGTCTTTCCAACCCCTTCTTCATTCCACCATTCTGGTGCTCCACCACTTGCCCTCTTCATCAAGACCATCACATCGAGAAACTTTCAAATACAGGAAATTATATTATGGGTGAACAAATCTGAACTAACGCTTAAAATGTGGATTGCAAGTATGTTGGACACCGCACATCTTGAGGAAATGCGATTCCTCCTAATGGATAAATCAGACCAATTCATAATGAGTTAGTCTCCATTTGTCGTCTTTTTTGGAATCATATGGTGCAACTCAATTGTAAAAGCTAACTGTTTCAGGACTGGACGAGGGTTGGTCAAGATTATAAATAATGATTTCCTTACTTTTTTTCTTCTTTTTTTTTAATGTTTTATTCTCTTTTTTCCATTTTCTTTTTCTCAACATTCTTCACTCATTCGTCTTTTTTCTTTTTCTTCACACACTATATATCCCACGTCTTTCTATCCTTTACTATCTAATTTATTTTTTCTTATTCTAATCTTTCTTTAATATAACAAAAAAAAAAGAAGCTGTACATAAAATGTATTATGAAAATATATATTAGGCACTTTGGTGCTATATGATTGTACTTACTTCTAATAAAATATAATATTTAAAAAAAAAAAAAAATCTGAACTAATTGCTTTTATTCAAATCTGGACTTCTTGTATGAAACCATAGGCAAGGTGTGAACTTCAAACCGGAAACCATTTTGGCAAGAAAACTATGTGAACGGAAATGACAAAGTGTACAGCAATATAATATGTTCCTGAGTGTTTCCTTTATGCATTAGTTCCATTACATTGTCCACTTTACATTATAGATCCATAAGGTATTAGAGCTATGCAGCATGGAAAAAGACCCTTTGGCCCACCTTTCCCATGCCCATGGAGTTGACTTAGTGGGCTGGTTCAATTTTCCTGAATTTAGCTCATAGACTTCTAAACCTTTCCTATCCATATATTCATCAAAGTATATTCTTAATTTCAGTTAATATTTATTTCACATTCAGTATAGTAAGACAAAATGCAGGAGAATATGGGGAAAAGTGAGGCAAAGATAAAATGTTTTAACTTTTATGTACATTTGGCCCTCAATAATAAGGAAAATATGTATCTCTTTAGTTTTAATTGTTGGCAGTTGCTTTTTATTCGCTCCAACAAAATAGGGAATTCTTTATGGATTGGGATTCTTTATAGACTGGGAATTCTTTCTGGATTAAACATATTTCCCCAACAGAATGACATGTACAACCCTGGATATGATATTAAACTGACTGGCTTTCCTACTGGAGTATGATGGAATCTGTAGCTGGGCTAGAGTGCCACTGCGCTACTGCTGTGATTGCCTCCATCATTGTAATGTTTTTTGGCGGCTCTATAATTATTGTTCGAGATATTATCCACTGGATGTCGCTGCCGATTTGCAACAGAATCAGGATTTTCCTCTGCCTGGGATGTTGAGAAGAAAATTGTCAGAATCAGGCAAATTGAATTCATAACTTTCCCGAGGTTAGAAGTGGCGCAATTTGGGTCTTTCTTTCTGATTGGTAATGTACTTATTTCAATCGGTAAATTTAAAGAATAATTACTAAAGATGTACGTGCCTTTGATTAAAGGTAGTTCAGGGATGGACGCTGGATCGTACTAATTGTTGGGACGTCATTCAATAGACACATCAGTCCTGCATAATTGTAGGTTGAATTTACAGAACACTGAAAGAAAATTGTGGACTGTTGAATCTGTTCTATCTATCTATTCCTTCTCAAACTTCAACAGATCTGTGAATAAAATTACTTTAACCATGAATTTTACATTAGTTTTGTGAAGGAAAAATATAATAAGTATAAAACAGTTCCGTCTCAATTGCCCGCCTTGTTTGCAGCCCAATGCTATTCATAACTTTGTCCATCAGGAATTTCAAATAGACAATAATGTTAGTCCCCTCGTTATCTACGTGTTCCTGTCGGTTTTTGTCAATGTGCCACTGTTAATAATAATGTGTATTATTTCTATAAACATTGTTGCCATTTCTGGAATGATGTACAAACATGCTCTGATTGCTTCCTGTGCAAAATGATCAACATCCCACACAAATGCAGAGGGAAATTAAACGCAAAAAAAACCAACACAGAGGTCAGTGCAAAATTAAGCGCCCAAAATATAAAAGCAACCCTCTTCCCATTCCAAATATTTTAATTCCTTCACAAATAAATGCATTTGTTGATTTCCCTACTGTGAAACTGCCGAAGGTGCTTCATCGTTATTAGGAGAGAATTACTTTACCAGCGGTTTCATTTTTTGTGCGTGTGGGCGACTAGATCGTTCTCATTACGACACAATGCATTGAAATTGAAACAAACAAACAAACAAACAAAACAATTTCGCATTTGTAACATTGAAAACTTACATTTTCCCAGATTGGGCTGAATTCGTGCACTACCGTCAGATTGCGTTTCGCTTTTTTATAAATCAGTTCAGGTCTGTGCCGTAACAAAGAAAATGTGCTAATGCTAAGTAATTATTACGCTCTCTCGAGAGCAAGGTTTGCGCACAAGTGGCACTTAATAGGCTGACAGCAGACACTGCAGATGAAGGGACCAAAAAGTTCCCAAACTTTTGAACACAGTACTTGGATTTGAAAACTGTAGTTTATTTAACAATTGTACGAGCAAGGCATTGACGATTTCAATATCCCACATGGTTAGTATTTTACACCATTTTTTGTTATGTGGATACTAAGTGTTCGGTGCGGTCTATCAATTTATTATTTGATGCTTTAAAGTAAAATTAGTTTTAGTAGTGCATTCTGGCCAACGTTAGACACAGCATATCCACAGGAATGCATTAATATTCTCACATGCGCGCTTTCTATCTATTCCTTTACATATTATTCGCCGCGTATAACATACGATGAAGAGCAATTGCTGACCTAATGTGAAAATGTCACATTTGGATTGGCAAACATAAGTGCACCGTGAATGTGCCAGAAATAAGGACCGGTCCGCCCTAAATCCGCCACACAACCCGGCAAGCATTCCCCTTCGACTGATTTTTACACAACTTATATTTTCCGACTCAGGCACCCGGCTTCTCCGATGTTGCTTTATTTTTTTTTTAAAACATCGTTTTTATTTGTTGGGGTGATATGCTCTCCTCGTCACCTTGGATTTAAGGTATGGAACAGGCTCGAATGTGAATGAGGAGCTGACCCAGAGTTGGTACTCGGTACTTGCAAGAGACAGGTCCACTCTGTACCCTTGAGGAATTAATACAGTACAAAATGTGTCCAGAGCTATATTGCAGCATTAAATAACATCGTCATCAAATAAAATGGTTCGGGTGTTCTTTTTTCAGGAAGAAGGTTTACCTTTGGTGAAAATGTTTGAATTTTAATTGAAAAAGACACAAAGTGCTGGAGTAAATCAGTGGGTCAGGGAGCATCTCTGAGAAGATGGTGCACCGCTGAGTTACTCCAGCACTTCCTGCCTTTTCTTATAAATCAGCACATGCAGTTCATTGTTTCGTCTTCTTAATTAGTCTATTGGACTGTAATTATCAAGACACCTATGTTTAAATTCAGCGTGTAGCAGCTGGAGGTTCCAGACTGTGGCCTGTGAAGAACTTCAACGATGTTTTGATTTTTGCAAGAAGGTGTTGATCCCGCGCCTCATTGTACAACGACCATCCCAATCCCCCAATTGTCTGTAGACATATCAGTAACTGAGATATCTCGTTTAGATCCAGAGATGGGAAAACTTTTTATCGGGACATTTTATTTAATGGCGACGAGACAAGGACTTCCATCCACGGTGTTCTATCTACTCGCGGGTTTAATCCGGAGAACGAGGAAGTCATAATTAGACTTGTTTCCTGTGCTATCCACTAGAGATGGAAATGTTATTTTAAATGTAATTGAACAGCGTCGCTGAATCACTGTGGCGCGTTAAAATTATAAACCGGACCGCGGCAGATTGGTGCATTTGTAAACTAAAGAAAAACGAGTACACATTTCTAAATACGCTTAAGGTAGTTGCTGAGACAAGTGTGTGTGTGTATAGGGGTGAGGGGCGCGATCAGGTGTCGATCTTTGTGCTTTTTCAGATATTCGACATGGACTTTTTTTTAGAAACCAGCGCCATGGAGATTGCCGGCATTCTTAATGTTGCTGTTTGGCGCTTCCCTTGCGACGACCGCAGGCAGACAGACCTCCATTCGAGCTCCTAAAACGGCCCGGGTTCCTATGAATGGGTTTAGTCCGACATGTGGCCTTTCACCCCGCCCTACGAAACACGACCATGCAAGCCACACTCGGAGAATTGTTTGTTAATAGTCCAATTAGATAATTGCCATCTTTCACTCTTTCCCCCATTTCCCATAAAAGAATGAATGCGGGGAGCAGCGTGAAGAGGGCTTCTGCCCCGCGAGGTGACAAGGAGGATTGGAGCGTGCTCCTAGCAGCCATCTATTCACTTGAATTGATTCATTGTTGGGTAATCAATGGTCTTATTGGATTATTGTCCATTCGAGGTACCAAATATATTGTTGCACTGACAATGAAATAACTGAGGTGAAACTTTTCATTTAGAGAATCTTTAGTTAGCATTTTCCGGACTAGCTGTTTCCTGTGGATATATTTTGAATAGATTTTTTTTTTCACTCTCTGGGTAGTTCCTAAAGGTGGCTCCGTCTCACTGGCCTGAACGTTCAGTTCAAGGGACAGAGACTCAAAGGAACTCGGGCTTTAGAGATGGCTGCTTGCAGCACTAATATTACAACAGCAAATTGCTCCGAACTTTCCTGAAACTCTTAACGCTCTGACAAGTGTATTTTTTTTTCGCATTTGAGGCCAATCGGTTTACAGTATTTAGCTGCCTGATTGAAGACGAGCAGAGAAACCATATATTAAGACCTGATATATTATCCAAACAACGTATTCATGGGGCAACGTAAATGCCTGGCCGTAAAATTACCCATAATCAATTGAAACGGCAAGTGTACGTACTATGTGTCTGGTATTTGTAGATCTCGCAGCAGTAAATCTGGAAGGCTGCAGCTTAAAGCACTATGTCGCGCAGTGTTGATCATTTGTTACATCAAGCAGGACAACCATAAAAAAAAAATCGGACAACGGAGAAAGCGGAATTTCAATCGAGCATTCCGAAACCACTCTTGCCGATAAAACAAACTTTAAAGAGAACCCAGTGGCCGGGACAATATTTTATGAAATATCTTAAAAAAAAAAAAAAAAAATATTGTGCCTTGCAATTTATTTTTCTCCGCACTACATTACACTAGCAGTCCTCAATGGAAGTCAGGTGCAATCGAGAACCAATAATGGAAGCGGAGTCGAGCAGAGGTTTAAAGAATGGACTCCGGGAAGGCAGAGAAACCAGCTCGAGTTCACGGGATTCTCACGGAAGCCTTCGGAATTCTTTGATGGACGACCAGCAAGAGACTTTCTCAGCTTCTGCGATCTCCGATGACTGCAATAAAACAAAATCCAGTACGACTGACCCGGACTATTGTAGACGAATTCTTGTAAGAGGTGAGCGCTCCCTCTCTCTCTCTCTCTCTCTCTCCCCCTTTTCTCCCTCTTTCTTCCTCTCTCCCTCTGCCTGTTATTGTTGAGTTTTAAACTGATTTGTCCCACTGGTTTGGCCCAGCTTGAGCTTCCTGTCTACGATGTCAAACACTATATTGCATTTAGACCAACAAGCCGTGTACATTTTAAAAATAGCCGGGAAACAAATATAATCTGTCGTGTTTTCCTTTAATTAGGCCATTTTTGCTACATCCATCCTCGTATGTATGTTTATATTTACGCGTTTTTTTACGAAATACAGTTCGCGTATGGCCGGGAGTTCGCCATAATATATTTTCTGTAGAACTAATCGACTACTAAAGAACAGAGAGGTTGTTTGCCTCTTTCCTCTCATTGTTTTTTTAAATTAAATTATTTGTCTTTTCTCGGCCCCTTTTCCGGATTTATCCCCGGTATTAGGAAGCTGAGGTCCTTTTTTGTTAGTTACGTTGTTTGTGTTTGCCTGCCTATTCTGACGGTTGGAAAACATGCTTTAATTTTACAGATCTATTTTAAGGTCGTGAAACAAACATAAATTGAAGCAGATAAAAGTAAGATGCCCGAGTATCTGGCCGGTTGGCAAATTGAAGGCAGATAGATTAAAAGGTGTTTCCCTTCCTAACGAGGCAAGCAATTGACAGTCAAAACGCGGGACGTAATCGATTTTACTGATATCATTACCTCAACGGCTCGACAACGGCGGTTTAAATCTACACGGTCTTATTTACTATATACAGACATCAAAAATCGGTTTATGAATGGGGGTGATTGTCCAAATTTGCATTAAAGGACACCATGGAAAAAAGTATCAATGTTTACACGATTGGGTCGATGATTTCTGTTTAGAAACAATGTGATCTTATAATATGTTGTCTCATGCCAATTATACTATATTACATCGTAAACATAACATTATAACATGGGATTCATTGGCAGAAGTGTACCGCGAGACCTACTATTGCCAGAGGCCAATATTTAAAGATAAATACCAATTTGCACAGATCAGATTAAAATAAAAGAGCTGATGGGGCACGGGATACATTTGTGAGATATGGTTTATTATTGTGGCAGTTTCTGTTTAAGGGTCACAAAATTCATAATGCATACATCAGCGTGCTGGACGGTTATATTTCTGTTTACCCACTCAATTAAACTGTGGAAATGCAGATTTCTGCAACACGACTTGGCTTTATCAACAAAAAAACTTGAACTGAAAAATACGATTTGCCCTACCACCAAAAAAGTAAATAGTTGCAGTTAATGGCTCTGTTATGTTGCAGTTCGGTGACTGTTTATTCCGTTGTTGAACTATTACAGCTATTTTTAAATTGGGTAGTGTTATTAATATTTAATTCATATTTACGATTACAACCCATTTAGTTATTTATTGATGTGCATGTCACTGCTATGCAAGAGTAATGTTTACTAATCATACTTAAGCCTTTGCATTACATTAAATGACACTGCAATTGAAGCAAACAGTAGCGCAATATCACTTTAAATATTATGTCCATACCGTTAAGTGATAAACTCGCGTACTAATGCTGAAGAAGCATTGAATCAGTAACGCAATGCCTGGCATAAACAATTGTTAATCCCTCTGTGACCGCCTGGCCCCTAGACGCGCGTCAGGTTGAATTGCATTCGAAGCAATCTCGGACCAGACTGACCCTGAGCAGAAACTAGTTTTTCTGACTCTGGTAGTTTCAGCTAAAAGCACATTGGACGACCTTTATTTTCGAGTTACAATTCATATTGTGCGACCTTACTGAGTTTTTAATTTGATGTTTAATTTGTTTGTGGTTAATGTTAACCTTGTCTGCAGCTGAATATATTTTTTTCCCAAAAGTAAGGTTGCAGTGGAGTGACTTCTGCTCATTTGTAAATGTATCCTTTGTTTATCTTTTAAAGCAATAATTGCATTTTCGCATCTTGATTATTCAAACTAAGAAAAAAAAATCACCAATTCCTTACTTATTCCTAGTGACGCAGATTTAAATTTAACATTTAGGAATAAAGCGATTTACAGATGGGAGTTTCAATTCTTTGATCAAACTGCGCATTTCCTTTGACTTGCATGTCGAGTATAATAATTGTGAATTTTCACTAAAGACATTTCCATTGCATTATCGTATTTATCGCAGCTAAGTACAAAACGCAATTAAATTATTGCAGGAAAAGAACCCTGTCAAGTTTTTTAAATCATCACTAATTAGAAATAGACTAGATTACTGAGATCTCGGGTATATGTGTTTCTTAAAGCCGTTGTATCTTATCTTTGAATATACGTGGTCATGCACAAGTAGTTTTTCTCTTGATTCGTTTGGAAAAAGGTGCTGACTGTCTATTTTCATCCTATATAATACACCAATGGACGCAATGTGAAATAAAGGAAGGATATAATTTCACCAGGCGATGTCTGGAATGTAATGAATGAAAGAATACAGGCTAAATTCACGATACCCAGTCCTGGATTGTTTCGGAAAGTTACACTGCTCAGAAGGATTGTTTTTGTATTTTATAGATATAAATATATATTAAACTATTTATATAAAATAATTGGATGCCTATGCTGTTAATTTGATTGGAAAAATAACTGATAAGTACATTTTCATCATGCAGATGCAAAGGGATCTATAAGAGAAATAATTCTACCCAAAGGGCTAGACCTTGACCGACCCAAGCGCACCCGAACATCTTTCACAGCTGAGCAGCTGTATCGTTTAGAAATGGAGTTTCAACGCTGTCAATACGTTGTTGGCCGGGAGAGAACAGAACTGGCTCGTCAGCTCAACTTGTCTGAAACTCAGGTAGACATGGGCAGTTATTTATAAACTAAACATCATAAAGTTATGTTTTGCTGTGCTATAGCTTAAGATTTTTTTTCTAAAGGCTCAAGATGGATATCTATCAGTACACCAACATTTGAAAAAAATCCATGTACTATATTTTTTAATTTTATGATGTGGTGAAGATTAATTACATTTTTTTGGACACATTCCTATTTATTTTAATGGTTAAATAGAGCAATAGTTGTAATAGATCTGAGCCTTAAACTTAAACCATATCAGCGGTTTCCATAAGCACGAGTATTTGACAGTTATAAAATATACAATTGGATTCGCCTAGCCATAAATAATTTTTCCTTATGCATTCGGTGATTACAGTCCATCATCCCTCCGAAAATTAAGTATAATTTGGAATCATAATAATAAAGGCAACTTACCAAATGTCCAGCTGGCCAATTGTTCAAATGTGGCCAGTCTGTGTCTTTTTGAATTGACATCAGGACAAAACAGTTTATGTGGGAAACTATTCATCTTGCCCATATATTTATTTCTAATATTACTTTCAACTGCTGCTTTGAGCAGTTAAAAACATGATCTGTATTGTTTTATCTTTAACTGTAATGTGTTATCTTAGTGGCTTAGTGTACTGCAAAATACATTTGATCAGTTGGTTAATATGAGTACAGTTCACTAAGCCAGTATGCTTTGTTTCATACCAATAGTAAAAACGATTCCTGCATTATTTTGTTTCGCCCAGGTCGGACAATTGTATTTTGACAAACATTTGCCATATTTACCGAAGTAATAACCGGGCAGCCTCAACAAACATTGTGCTGAAATCAGCTTACCCATTCTATCAACCGTGCTGAATATCCCAAAATAACTTAATTCGGAAACGCATTTTTGTTATATTAATATGCAAGTTGCATCGAATGGCGACAAATCACAATAAACTGTGTGGAGGATAATCCTATGATTTTTCGTGTCCATGTTGGAAGAGAAGTGTAAATTTTCGTGTCAGCACTTTCAGTTTACATTTAAATGTCTCTAATCCAATAGCTAAATGGAAGTGTACTTAAAAAATGGACGAATTCTATGTTTGTCACCTTTCAGGTCAGACATAGATATATTATTGATGTACATATTTTGTCACTGGGTTATGTTGAAGCGTTAGCTAAATCCGGCTTGGCGAATAAGCACCAGCATAGATTCAAGGCTGCTGTATAAGAAAGTGATGTACTGTGTATTACAAAAAAAACAGGTGAAAGTCTGGTTTCAAAACCGACGCACGAAGCAGAAGAAAGACCAAGGGAAAGATTCCGACGTTCGCTCGACAGCCTCTGAGACCGCAGCAACCTGCAGCGTTTTAAGGCTCCTGGAACAAGGAAGGCTTCTGTCGCCGCCTGGATTGTCCGGTATCCTGCCTTGTGCCACCAACAACCTGGGATCATCCCTGCGTTCCCCCATCGTCGGCCTTGGCACCACGTTGGGCACATCGTCACTCACGGTGGGGACATCTGGAGCACCGACACTGAGCACCACCCACCCCGGACACAGCGTCTTCAGTATGCCGGTACCATCTCTTATTGGCACGGTAGCCACAAGGCTCGCTTCACCCTTAACTGTTACCAGTTCTTTGACGGGGAACTTGCATGAACTTTCTGCTAGGTACTTGAGTTCTTCAGCTTTTGAACCTTATTCAAGAAATGGGAAAAGAGAAACGATGGATAAAAAAATAATGGACTGACAGATACTTTCAGGAAACGCGTTCTGTTGAACCATGAGGGCTGAATTAAAAAACATATTGGAAATTAACAATCGTGTAACACGTAGGCATACATATTATGCACATATGCCCCACTCCCAAAGATGCAGCTAGTCAGTTTAAACCGTCATAAGCAACTCTCGTTCGATTTGGGGTGGGGGGAGGGGAGTGATATTCAATGCTCCAACATCACTTTTAAACCAGGCCATACTCCAAACCTCTAAATGGTATCAAGATCTAGTACGGAGCTCTGGCGACAATGTGACGGGCTGTGCGAGTTCATAACGCAGTCAATTTATTTGGCTTGTCGAATGGTACAATATAATTTTGGATATTTTTGAATTGCAGCTCGGGCAAGTCATCCAACATAAAAGGTAATTTTTACGTCTAGTTCCTGAAGGAGTAAAGTATTCGATGTTCATGTTGCTTGTTCTAGCTCAGTTAGATCTGTCATAAATGAAGGTGGTGCGCTGTTTGGTCTTTTGTATAAAAAAAAGTATATTGTTTTAAACACATGCCACCAAAGTCCAGATATCCTGATGTATAGCTTTTATTATAGTATAATAATTTGAAGGATGTAAAATCTGAAATTGTATTTTATTGTAAATTATTGATTAACGTCCGTAATTAATAGACTAATGATTTAATGAAACGGCGGTGGCTGTATTTAAAGTTAAATAGTGTCGAATGAAAGCCCTTGCTACTAACTTGATCTGTATTTTGTCATTTGTTATCTTTTGCATGTTGTAAGAGTGAAAATACATGTGACTGAAATGTTAATAGCTGTGGTTTCTTATTCCCATCAAAAAACACCTTTCTCGGCACTGAGAATGAATTATTTTCCTGAGAAACACAACGTTCATCTTTAAAACGGGACATATTTCATTGTGTTTTTGAGTTTAAAAAAGACAAATTAAAATACAGTATGTCATTTACGTTTTCCATTCCCTTACAACAATCTAGGCAACATGTGATCTTATTTGTATTTATTATTGACCAGCAGGTCCCATACAACTTTATTTGGCGTAAATGCCAGCAGAAATGGTGGTTGTTAACAAAAATCAGTGAATATAAACATGTAATCAAATATTAGTTCACTACACCACTTGTTTGGAATAAAGGTGGCAGAGCATTCATTGCAAACAAAGGAGCTCCACACATCGTTATACAAGGGTCATCTCCAACGAAATCAACAGAATAGATTAAAATGAAACGGATTCCTCCATGTTGCTGAATATTTTGGCATTGTTATTACATGCTGCTGTTAATATGATATATATGTTCTCTGTAGAAAACTATCGAAACAGGGGCAATATCTTATTAATGTAGTAAGCAATCCATTATGGCTGAAATTATTTGTTGTCCTTGTGTATTGGCTCAATTATCTGACGTCATTCTCCCGTCCAAATGACCCCAGTTACGAACTTCCGGCACAATTTAGTCTTCCTGCGTCTTTCAAATTCGGAGAAAAAAACATTGGTAGAAGAGGTTTCCCAAAACCACGAATATTAGTCTTTTGAATATCTCTTGGAAAATCCAACAATGATGTTTTAATTATTTCCAACAAAATGAACTGTTTTAAGTTTTATGTATCCCCTGCATCTACGCCAGAATGTTATATTTTGAGAGGTTCGTTTTAATAGCAGCTTTTAAAAAAGGATTGCCAGTGCTCTAGAAATCAAAGCCATATAATTGTACAAAGTAGCAGCAGAAAGAATATCAGGTGAAATCCGTAGAGTTATAGCAGATCACACCCGGCGCTGTAATTCCATGACCATTCTGAAATATTTGTTGCATGTGCTCTTTATCAACATTTGTGAGTGGAGAAACAATAGTTGACTTAGTTCCAACAAATAGAGGTCGTTCTACATGTGGACACCACTCTGGGGGAAGCGCCTCTACATTTATTTTGGTTTAAATTGTTAGCACTATATAAGAGCCACGACCGCTTTAAGATGGGATATGTATTTTCAGTCAACACGTTGAAACCAATACGTCGGCCCTATACTAACTACTATAAATTATTCAAACATGTAAACTATGAAATGCTGTTGACCGTTTGCTTCTTATTCCCTACATGATCGGGGTTGCTCCGGAAGATAAAACAAGATTAAGATATGTAAATGTAACTAATCTGTTACACCGCGTGTCCATGCTGGGTAACTTCTAAAATTCTCGAAACTCCGGAAGGTTTTAAAACTTTAAAAATGGACAAGAGGGTATTAGTAAATTTATGATCAAAATACAAATGAATGGAAATGAACTATTTTGAAAGGGGTATGGCAAATATATAAAATAATATTCGGATTTTTTAGCTTTTTTATTTCTAGATGGCCCGCCCCAGTCATTTGAGTTAAAAATAAAAGAAAATAACTTTACACCAACTATAACAGAAACTCTGCAAACGGCTTCATGCTTGAAATCATTTCAAATGTATCTGTGAAGGCAGAAGTTTGTCCACACATAAGTGATCTTAGACTATTTTTAACTGGGTTGGGGCACATCTATATTTGGCTATCCTCTCCCCTTTCCGATCTCCACTTTATTCCCATCAGCATGAATTCGTCTACTCCGAATTTTTCTCTCTCTCGCGGGAAGTTTCGAGTGTCATATCCAAAGAGTATTACACGATTTCGGTGAGATTTGCAACGTTTGCACATCCGCATATTCCAGGCATATGTCATCAATGAGTCGATGAAATTCCTTTGCTATAGTTTGTCAGCCCGTACTTCCCATTTTGTCTAAAATACAAACAAATGTTCCAAATTGCAAATACATCTGATATGACCGAGCTTTGATTGAGTGTGGATAGATCTGACTTCTGTCAACGCCTTAGTGAATAACCCAACGTAAAGCCTGAAATTGTAGGTTTGGGGAATGAATCAGACACTAGGCATTTTCACCACACCCGGCATTGCGCGCTGTTGACTGACAATTTATTCAAATAATCCAGGTGTCAATAAAATACATATTGTTTATATTGTATTATACCAGCTAGCAACGCAGATCGACCATGGCCTGAGACAAAGGAAGATTGTTGTTTATATCATGTTGAACGTCTTTTGTCACTCGATGTTTCCTGATATCGCGGAGAAAAAAGTTCAACTGCTGATGAAACTCTTCCGACCCAGTCCAGTATTTGAACATCGTGAGATACATGCCGCAAAAACATTTGTTGTTACATTTTCTATATCTTCGGTAATATTGAAGAAATTCGTGTTATTTTTACCGATAGTTGAGATGGACCAGCATCAGTGGCAACATGTATAAAGACAAAGAGGATGAGTTCAGACAATGGAGAATAGGTTTGAACCAAAGTCTAATGAAATAGTCTAAATGTTACCACACTTCCACAGATCATATTCGTAACGCCTGTTATAAACTACAAGCCCAGGCTCCGCATCTTTAATTTTTTCATTAACAATTGGCGAAATTAAATGCCTATTCTGAAAAAAAACCCAACGCCGTGCATTTCATTCGCTTTAAGTATTGGCATAAGTACAACTGCAGTGATACTTATTCCACCTTTCATTTTGTAAAGCCTTGAAATGATCTTGGCTACATACTTATTCTGATAAAATTCGTGACATTTCGTTGGATTAATTCGGATATCAAGCTGCCACAAAAGGTGGGCTGCAGCAACGTTTCACTGTGTGTTGGAATGAATCACAGGTAATGTCAAATTGTTAGAACCCATGCAAACGTCCCATACTAGCTTTGGTGCTGTTTCAGCATTGAATTTAGGGGGGGGGGGGGGGGGGGGGGGGGGGGGTATTTTTGTGTCTTTCAGAAATATAGACATTTATATTGGCTCTTTACTATTTAATCAACGGCTAATGAACAGCGATTTTCCATTAACTGGAAATAATCACATACAAAAACATAGAATGTATTTAAAGGACACTGTAGTAGTTACTAGCGCATTCAGTATCAACCAACCCTTGGAAACTTTGCATTCTAACCTCTAAAATGCCTCAATAAAATGTAATCGGTCTTAAAAGACTCGGCATTTTGGTAGGGATGCGTGGTTTTGCACAGATAGCGGGTATTGAACAGACAACGTTGTAGTGAAGCACTCGCACCTTTCGATGTCGGAAGAAGGGGAAGTGGAAAGTTTGGGACATGCAAATCAAAAGAGTGACCTTGGTAAAAGCCTATTCACTGCACACAGAGAAATTGTCCTTTACAGCTCCGGAGTGAAAATCCACATAATAGGTTTCACACACCCACACCGGTATTACTTTATCGACCATGTAAAGTATATTCCCCAGTCGTATTATTAAACATCATGCTGTCAGCATTTGTACACTTTAAACTTATACTTTCAGAATATATTGGGACACGATCATTGTAATGAGAATGCGATTTATCTAGGACATGACACCTCTTATCTGTGTGTTCCCAGTCGGAGTTAATGTTTTGTAAATAGGTTTAAGGTGAGGGGGAATTTGAAAGGGTGTGTGCGGGGCAAGTGGTTTACGGGGAGCAATGGGTGCCTGGAACGAGCTGCCAGAGGTGGTGGTGGAGCAAGGCACGATGGTGCCGGTTAAGAGGCTTTTAGATAGGCACGTGGAGATGCTTGGAATGGAGCAGTATGGATCATGTGTAGGCTGATCACATTCGTTTGTAGAGTCATAGAGTCATACAGCGTGGAAACAGGCCCTTCGGCCCAACGTGCCCACACTGACCAACATGCCCCATCTACACTAGTCCGATCTGCCTGCGTTTGGCCTTCTAAACCCACCCATCTACCCGTTCAAATGTTTCATATTGTTTATCTTAGCATCATATTCGGCACAGACACTGTGGGCCGAAGGGCCTGGTGCTGTGCTATAGTTTTATATTGCGAATGCAGGGAAATATATACATTGGATAGCCAATGGATGCCTAACCTGCCTGGGGAATGCACCTTTTACACCGGGCCTCACACCTGCTCCTGTACCGTGTCAACATAATCTTTCATACCTATTCCTCCAATACCCCCATACAACCCCCCCCCCCCCCACCCCCCTCCACTCGCCACCCTTCCCCTCCCTCCCTTTGACCTCCTGAACGAGATTGTCAACTTCATGATAAATATGTGGCAGTTTTATGTAGCGAGGCCAGGCCCGCCATGAAATGAATGGAGACTGAACGTATTTGTTCCACAGATGATCCTTTCATACAGAAGAAGGGGGACACTTCCATTCTGAGAACCTGTACTGACTACAAATCCGCGATCCCTAAATGCCACCCCACTATGCTTGACTTGTATTGGGAAACAAAGAATTACGGATGCTGGTTTACAAAAAAAAACAGTGCTGGAGTAACTCAGCCAATACCTCACCCATTCCGTCTCTCCAGAGATGCTGCCTGTCCCGCTGAGTTGCTCGAGCTTTTTGTGTCTATCTTCAGCATTTCTGAAGAACATGGCTAGCCGACGTTTCGGGTCAAGACCCTTCTTCAGGCTCAAATGCAAACTCCTTATATGGAATTGGTTTCATAGAACTAAGGAGACCAACATCTTTCACATCCCTTCATCAATACAAACGGGGATGGCCACGATTGCACAAGGTTATTTTCTTGCTTGTCGAGGCTAGTGTGCAGTTAAGGATATAATGTAAGCATTAGGGGGAATGGTTGGCAGAGCATCGATCCACATTAATTGCATCATATCGCTATCCTCGTGCCACATTGAACATACGCCGATAACAACCACTACCATTGGGCGCACAATATACTTTTCACCGAAGCAACAAAAACGCGCACTTTTTTGTTCCTCATTCGTGATGGGGTGCTGGGCAAATCATAGATCCCAGCGTCATATCAATAACCGACCAGTCACACTGGCTCTATGGGACTTGGAACCGTAGGGTTGTTGCTGTGTTCCGAGATTCTGTCAACTCAGTTCAAGAAAATGACCTAATTGGAAGGATGTTCCCAATTCAGTTTTGTCCAAAGTGATGCCTGGGGGGGTGTATCTACTAAGCCAGTTTTCATGAAACCCCTGTGCACTTGATTTTGTTGATGTTTTTATTTATTTCTCTATGCCTGTTTAAATTTCATTGGCCCGAAGGCCTCTGAATCGCTGCCTAATTCTGTCGATGCTTATATTTCTTTCTCGAATGCCTTTTATAATTTCATTGCCTTAAAGCCCAGGAATAGCTGCTTCAAGAAGTTTGCTTTATTGATTGTTTGATGCTAAATCGGAACAACAGAATCTGCTATTACCAAGGTGTTCAGAAACTGCATCTTAAGGGGTACTGCATAGTTGAAGGTAGAACCATGGCAAGGATGCAGGTCATGGACATTCCCACCACTGAAGCTAACAAAATGTGTGTGGTTAGGAGGTCAGCCTACATGAATGATCTTTGGTGCACATGGTGGATCTGGTATCCAAAATGGGCTTTGGGAGGTATTTGGGAAATGGATCCAAATGCTCTACACAGGCTTTGGCCCATCGGGTCCGCACCGACCAGCGAGCCTCACATATTAACTCTATCCCACACACACTAGGGACAACTTTTACATTTACCAAGCCAATTAACCTACATACCTGTACGTCTTTGGAGTGTGGGAGGAAACCGAAGATCTCGGAGACAACCCACGCAGATCATGGGGAGAACGTAAAACTCCGTACAGACAGCAACCGTAGTCGGTATCGAACCCGGGTCTCCGGCGCTGTATTCGCTGTAAGGCAGCAACTCTACCGATGCGCCACCGTGCCGCCCTGAGTCATTCCAGCACTTTATGTCTTAGTAAACCAGCATCTGCAATTCCTTCTGTCTCCTCTCAGATCTCTGATATCTATAGTGCAATCCAAAAAAATACATGGGAAATGGGTAGATTCCCCACAGGTCTGCAATCAGGCAGGGTTGCCCGCTCTCCTCTGTCTCATTTGTTTGCTGCATCGAACTGTTTGCTGAATTGATCAGGTTGAGAGCATAAGGGGGTTGCATTTGTAGTGTCTCCTCCCTATCTCTTCATGTTGTCCTATACACCTGAGACATAATTTATTGACTGTGATCACAATAAACAACAAGAGTGACCCAACTTGATCCTCTTGCAAACAAATTTACTTCAAAATCCACTCAAAAAATGATATAAGTTCTGACCCTCATGACTAGTTACACCTTTTGAAACTAAATTAATTTTGTACCAAGTCTTAACTGTGGGTTATGGGTGGAAACTTCTACTATTGGGATATCCTGTACTTATATAGTTAACTACAATGACAACCCATCTCCTAACTCAAATGACAACTAAATATACTGCATGTACACTAGTACACTTATACTTGGATCTTGGATCAGGTCATACTCTCCCAGTGCCTTAGGATTGAGGTTAAGTATGCTCTGATCCAAGTATTGCTTTAGCATTCCATCTCCATCTTTATGGACCAGAGATCTGCTTCACCAACAACTATTGGGGGGGGGGGAGGGGGGGAAGCTCACAATTGACAGTTAAGTGTGGCAAGGAAGTGCTGTCCTAGAGTCTTCAGAAAGCTTTAGATAAAGTCCTAAATAAGAGATTAGTGTGCAAGATTAAAACACACAAGAATAGTGGGTACTATACTAACATGGATTGATAACAGATGAATATACTGGAAAGAGAGAGTAGGAATAAGTGGCTCTTTTTCTAGGTTTGAGGCAGTGACCAGTGGAATGCCACATGGATCCGTTTTTGGGCCTCAGCTATTCACAAGATATATCAATGATTTGGATGAGTGGACTGGATGAAGCATTACTAGGCTTGTAGATGACACAAAGTTGAGGAGTGGGGAGAACTATGCAATGCAAAGAAGCTCTATTGTGGTGTAGACAAGTAGAGAGAGTGGTTAAGTGCATAACAGATGCAGTATAGTGAGGTTATCCTTTATAGATCTAAAAATTGAAAGACAAATTATTACCTGAATACAGCTGGACTGGGAAAGTGAGAGATGCAAAAGGACCTGGATGTCCTTCTACATCATTTTGTGAACATGTGCATTTGGGTGCAGCAAGCGTTAAAAGAGCCGTAATCTCATTAAGTGGTGGAAGAGGCTTAAGTGGCCAAATGGTCTTCTCTGTTCAAATGTCCCACCTACCAAAAGAGTCATAATTCCCCTTTGTACTGAGGAGGCAAATCTAGAAGAAACTCTTTTAAACAACAAGTGAATGGAGAGATAAAAAAGATGCAGGAAACATCTCTAGACAATGAATGTAGAATTCTTTGGATCTTATTTTTCATTCTATTCTTTTACTTTCACTTTTGTTCTTATCGTATGTAAATTACATTTGTATTTTTGTAATTAAAGTTTTATTTTATACATCTTTCACTTGCGGTTGGGTTTAAAGCCTTCATTATGTGAAAACCACCTACAGACGCTTCAAATATTTCAGCAAATGAAAACATTTCAAAGGTTAGTATTATAGCAGTTTAATCTTTGATGAGTACCAATGCACAGAGCAATGAAGAGCAATATTATCAGTCCAAAATTGCCCTCTCTCATCATGGATCATAGAAAGATACAGCACAAGAACAGGCCCTTTGGCCCACAATGTCTGTGCCGAGCTTGATGCCAAGTTAAACAATCTTCTCTGCTTGCTTTATCAGCATGTGAATCATACCCCCTCAATTCGCTGCATGAACGTGTCTATTTAAAAGCCTCTTAAATGCTGCTATCATATCTGCTTCCACCACCAGCCCAGGCGGTGCATTCCAGGCCGCTATCACATCCCTGTGTAAAGAAACCCACCTGCCCCTCTCATCTTATAGTATGCATATTTGTTGTCCTCCATTGGTCCAGTTCCAAAGTCATAGCCTAATTTATTTCTGCTGAACAATTCACAAATCTACGTGTATAAAAGAACTACAGATGCTGGTTTAAATCGAAGGTCGACACAAAATGCTGGAATAACTCAGCGGGTGAGGCAGCGTCTCTGGAGAGAAAGAATGGGCGACGTTTTGGGTCGAGACCCTTCTTCAGACCCTAATTCACAAATCTAAATTGAAATCCCGAGCTGGAAATTAACCTGGGCTCAGATTCATTTAAATAATTTAAAAGAGGGGACTTGAGTCTAATGCGAGTATTCCAAGTAATTTTCTACCAGCTCACCTCCAGAGGCAGCTTCCCCATCAAGCTAGTCCCTTGGATTTTAGACTTTAGAGATACAGCGTGGAAATATACCCTTTGGCCCACCAAGTCCGTGCCGACCAGCGATCAACCCATACACTAGCATTAAGTGCACACTAGGGACAATTTACAATTTTATCGGTCAATTACCCTACAAACCTGTATGTCTTTGGAATGTGGGAGAAAACAGGAGCACCCGGACAAAATCCACATGGTCAGGGAGAATGTACAAACTCCATACAGACAGCACCCGTAGTCAGAATCAAACTCAGGTCTGTGGTGCAGTAAGGCAACAACTACCAGTGCACCATTGTGCCACCTTAGTCCTGGGTTGGAAGGGGATAGGTCATGGTACATGGTGTTCTTCAGCACTGTGGAGACAAGGGTTACGCAGCAAAATGAATGATTGCTGTCCACTATTTTGGAAACAGATGCAGATTTGTTCATTTGCATATCTGGAAGAAAGGATTGATAAAAGGCTCATCATTAATATATTCAAAATCTCATCATAATCTTGTCATTGGTAGTTTCTCTCTGCGTCTCCATTTTTTTCCTCTCGTCTTCTTCTCTCTCTATTACTTTCTCTCATCACTTTCTCCCTTTATCTTTACACTTTAAAAAAAACTGAAGCTATGTAAGAAATCTGTAATTACATTGTCGCTTACTATTATTTATACATATGCTTCTAATAAAAAATATATATAAAAAAAAATATATATATATATTCAAAATAGGCTGACACCTTGTTTAAAGTGCCTACCTTCACCCCCCATTAATCTGTGACTCCTGCTCTAACCACCCTAACACCATACCAATAAACATGTACTCGTTTTATGATAGAGATGGTAAAAACATTTTCTGCTGGTGCTGAATCCACGAAAAGAGTGCATAATTTAAAAATCTGAACCAGATTATTCAGGATAGATGTTGAAACAAGGAACTGCAGATGCTGGTCTCCAAAGATGCAAATTGCTGGAGCAACTCAGGTGATCAGGCTGCATCCCTGAATAATAATAATAATAATAATAATAATAATAATAATAATAATAATAATAATAATAATAATAATAATAATAATAATATAAAATAATAATAATAATATATTTTATTGTCATTGCACATATGTGCAATGAGATTTGGTATGCAGCTTCCATCCAATGTCATAACTTAAACAACTAATAAAATTTAGATTTAGATACCCTGAGAACATGGTTTATAAAAAGAACAGTAAAACAGTAAAACAGTCAAAACAGTCTAAAGTGCAAATGTGTCTGTGCGACGTGACCATCCGAGGGAGACAGTTCATGGGGGCGGGGGGCACTTAGCAGGGCCGGTTCAGAGCAGCTATAGCTCTGGGGATGAGTCTGTTCCTGAGTCTGGAGGTGCGGGCGTAGAAGGCCTTGTAACGTCTGCCAAAAGGTAGGAGTTTAAACAGTCCATTACAAGTGTGTGAGGAGTCTTTATGGATGCTGACGGCCTTCCTGAGGCACCGTGTGTGGTAGATGCTCTCCAAGGCTGGTAGCAGTGTCTTCTGCGCTCTGTGGACGACGCGCTGAAGAGCTCTCCTCTCTGCCTCCGTGCAGCTGAGATACCACACAGAGATGCCATGTGTTAATATGCTCTCTGTGGTGCTGCGGTAGAAGGCCGTCAGCAGCTGTTGGGGCAGACAAGTCTTTTTCAATGTTCTCACGAAGAACAGTCGTTGCTGTGCCTTCTTGACCAGCGCAGCGGTGTTGGTGGACCATGTGAGGTCCTCTGAGATGTGAGTGCCCAGAAACTTAAAGCTGGACACTCTCTCCACACTGTCCCCGTAGATGGAGATTGGGGCGTATTCCCCATTATGTGTCCTCCTGAAGTCGATAATCAGCTCCTTGGTCATGGAGGTGTTTAGGGACAAGTTGTTACATGAGCACCAGTCGTCCAGGTTCTGCACCTCCATTCTGTAGTTTGTTTCATCACCGTTGGTGATCAGCCCGATCACCGTTGTGTCGTCTGCAAACTTGACGATGGTGTTGGTGTCGAATGCAGGAACACAGTCGTGTGTGAAGAGGGAGTAGAGCATGAGGCTCAGTACACAGCTCTCTGGTGTGCTGGTGCTCAGGGTGATAGTGGAGGACAGGTGCGGGCCCAATCTCACTGCCTGCGGTTGCTCCGTCAGAAAATTCAGGATCCAATCGCATATCGGTGAGCTGAATCCTGGCGAAATTGGATAGGTGATGTTTTGGACGAATATCAGAAGAAGAAATGTCACCTATTCATTTTCCCCATGGTTGTTGTCTGACTCACTGAGTTACTCCAGCACTTGGTGTCTTTTTTTCATTCGGGAAAGGTTAGGAACCACTACTATTTACATTCAGGTGATAAATTAACATGGAACTTTCTTCCACAAAAATGTAGTAGATGCATGCAGCCAATAGATTTAATCCTAGAATTAATATATTTTGGCTAACTGAGATTAATTACTGAGGAATATAGAATCAATATAGGTAAATAGAGTCCAGATAACCCACAATATCATTAAATAGTAAATTAAGCTCAAGGGGCCAAATCACCTCCTATTGTTCCAATGTTTCTATAAAGACCATAAATGGAGAGTGCTAATTGCACTTCGTCTTCTGTGATTTGTTTTTTTTAAGAGGTTAAACAGGAGAGAATATTTCTAGCATACCTAATATTATTCTGAAATGTATTGGTTCCCCTAGGGATAATGATGAAACATCATTACTGTCTCCAAAATTAAATTTACTACTTGGAACACATAATGACACAATGCAAACAGCATGTTACTTTGTAAATATCTCTGCTAATCAATCCCAAAATTCAGATTAGATTTTTAAAATGCCGGTTTAAATCAAGATACAAATACATTTACTTCGAACCAATCTCAATTTTCCATTTATATTACACATCTTTTGTCACTAGAATATATTTATTTGAATTAATTAGCCTAAATAAATTTCATTGCACAGCAGTAAATTGACAATGTTTATTGAAAATTATGCTGTTTAAGTTTGAGGCATCTGTATTTCTGAAATTTGACATACATAGTGAAAGACAAGTCTAGTTATTATAGCAGTGGCTATGCAATCAGATGATAATGGGTCTGAGTCAATGGGTAGCCTGACTCTCAATCTGCTGTTGTAGTAGGATAAGTGTTGTTAAATTATTGTGGTGCTGGTAGATAAAACATTCTATTTTGTAGAGAAACTTGTAATTTTCTAAACTACTGTGCTCTAAACATACATTGCATTCACAAAATAACACTGATTAAAGTCATAAAAATGTTTATGTTATTTTTTCCAACTGAAAGAAGTGGCTTGAAAACACTGTCCGTTCTTGTACTGATAATCTTTGCAATGTTTATTTTAACTTGCCCTATCTGATAGAAATAAGGAGGTTGTCATCAGGTTATACAGCATGGAAACCAGCCATTTGGTCCACCACATCAGTGCTGACCAGTGGGCACTCATCCATATTAGTCCCATATAGCCTTCTAAGGATAGGTGTGTCAAGTTCTCATCTTGAGACTTCTGAAATGCCGTGAGTGACTCCACTTCTATCAGTTTATCAGGCAGTTTATCAGGCATTTTCCACTCTCTTAGTGAAAAAGGTCTCTCTACAGATCCACCCTTCCCTTTTATTCAAAATGTTATTCAATGTTGTCTACCTCTGATACGAGGAAAGGTTTTCTGCCACCTGCCTTATCTACATCTGTCTTAATATTATGCCCCCGCTTGACCCCCTCTGCTCCAAGGAAAACAGACCTAGCCCCTCCAATCTCTCTGCTCTATCTCAGGCCACATCCAGGCATATCTCCTCTGCATTCTCTCCATTACTATCTGAATTGATTTAGTGTAGTGACAGAGTGGGATTCAGTACAACAGGTGAGGTCTGACCAATGTTTTATAAAGTTGGAGTATAACCCCTACTCTTCTATTCAATGCCCCAATTACTGAAGGCTAGTTCCCTCCGGGGGTGAATCAAGTGCTATCGTATAGTATCGTATCATATCGCATTGTATCGTATTGTATTGTGTCGTATCATATCTATATTATTAAAAATAAGATCTTGACCACTTCCTGTTTATCTGAAGCATGATTTTTGAAAAACTCTGCCACTTACTGCTGTGATTTTTGGCCATCTTACTCAGAAGTCCCCCTCCGCTGCGAAGGACAAGAGGATTTTTCCCATCGATTAAAAATAATAGAGTTAATAATGTTTTAAAAATTTTCTCTCTGCTGCTCCTGCTGGTGGGAGGGGGGAGGAACTATAACACCTGGAAGTGTTGTGCCTCACTCAGTCTCTGCAAGATGGAGGAAGCGAGAGGGTCACATCTCTCTGAGCTGTGAATAACACTGAACACATGTCTACTCAACTGTGAGTGCCCTTAATGTGGTTTAAAAATGAAAATGTGGTTGCTTTGAAATGCTGCACTGCAAATGGTTGTTGATGGCGGTAACCGCTTTGAAATGCTGCACTGCAAATGGTTATTGGTGGAGGTAACTGATTTGTAATGCTGCACTGCAAATGGTTGCTTCCTGTTTGCACTGTATATTGATTTTAGATAAAACGCTACCATTTACGGCTGTGATTTTTGGCCATCTTAATCAGTCCCCATTCGCTCATCAGGTGCAGAGGATTCTTCCCATCAATGAAAAAATAAAAGTGTTATTAGCGTTTTAAAAAATGTTGAGAATCTCTCTCCTGTCAATCACACCATGAAGGCCACGCCCCTTCCGGTGTGGGGGAGGAGGGATTATAAAACCCAGAAGTGTGGGTGTGGCTCAGTCTCTGCAAGATGGGGGAGGGAGAGATCACGGCTGTCTGAGCTGGGAATGAACTGAACGCACTGAATGTCTGCTGAACTGTGAGTGTGGTGTTTATGTGGTGTTTATGTGGTGTGGTGTTTTGTGCGGTTTTATGGTGGTTTTATGGTGGTTTCACCCTGTTTGAAATGGTATGAAACTGCATTTGAATATGGTGGCCTTGCACCCTGCAAGAAATGGTATGAAACTGCACTTCAATTTGGTTGGCTTGTACCCTGCTTGAAGTGGTATGAAACTGCACTTGAATTTGGTGGCCTTGCACCCTGCTGGAAGTGATAGGAAACTGCACTTGAGTTTGGTGGCCCTGCACCCTGCTTGAAGTGGTATGAAACTGCACTTGAATTTGGCGGCCTTCCACCCTGTTTGAAGTGGTAAAACTGCACTTGAATTTGGTGGCCTGCACTTGAATTTGGTGGCCTTGCACACTGCTTGAAATGGAATTTCAAGGAATAGCCGTGAGCCAACTGCTTGCCCACCAGCCGTGAGTGAGTTGCCAGCACATCAGGCTTGAGTGACTGAGCTGTCACCCCAAGAATCCATTTGGCCCACAATGTCCATACTAGCCCTCTGGAAACCAGTCCCTTCAGCCCACGATACCCATCGCTCCAGGAAGCCCCCCCCCCCCCCCCCCCCCCACCCCCACTGACCACCAATATTGGAATTGCTGGAGAGGTGGAATATTGTGTTGGGGGACTAGCCCTCCCGTGTGAACATAGGACCCAATGGGTCCCACTTAGTCTAGTCATATCCTAAATGTCTTTTTACGCATATTATCTACCTGTGCTGCTGCCTTCAAGGGTGGTGGTGTCATGCAGTAGCTGTACAGTTTACTGACTCCTTATTGATGACATTAAAACTGTGGCATTATGGATTATGAGGTGGATGCAGAGTGAGCTCAAAGAAAGGATGAATGAATGGATGAGAAAATGGCAACCAAAATATATTGTGGAAAAACACGAGATTGTCCATTTTGGTAGAAAAATTACAAAAGCATTTTTTTTTTAATGGAGTGGGATGTTCTTGTGCTTTAATCAATGAATGTTAACCTGCAGGTACAACAAGGGCTAAAAAGGCAAATGGTGTGCTCTACTTTATTACAAAAGGATTTATATATAAGAGTGCACATCCTATTGCAATTACATAGGGTCCTCTTGAGACCCCATTTGAAATCTTGTACAATAGTCTGAACTCCCTACCTAAGAAAGGATATACTACTGATAGTGCTTCACCAAGCTGATTCCTGCAATTGTGGGTTTGTACTATGAAGGGAGATTAAGCTTTCTGTGACTGTATGCTTTAGCTTTCAAACAATGAGCAGTGATTTCATTGAAATGTACACAGTTCTTACAGGGCTTGACGAGATTGATATTTTCCCAGACAAGCGTCTAGAACCAGGAATCACAGTCTCAAAATAAGCATTGGTCATTCAGAGGAGAGATGAGAATAACTTTCTTTGCCCAGAGAGTAATGAACCTTTGGAATTTATGTTTAAGAGGACTGTGGAGCTCAGTTCTTCACTGTACTGAAGACAGAGACCAATAATTTGTTGGACATTCGGTAAAATCAAGGTTTATGGGATAAATGCAAGAAATGTTACTGAGCGTCACAGTGGCGCCACGGGGAGAGTTGCTGCCTTACACCGCCAGAGACCCGGGTGTGATCCTGACTACGGGTGCTGTTTGTACGGAGTTTGTACGTTCTCCCTGTAATCTTGTGGGTTTTGTCCGGGTGCTCCGGTTTCCTCCCACACTGCAAAGACGTACAGTTTGTAGGTTAATTGGCTTTGGTGAGTTGTCCCTGATGTGCATAGGTTAGTGTACAGGGTTACTCCAGCATTTTGTGTCTACCTTAACGTACAGGGTGATCACTGGTTGGTGCGGGCTTGGTGGGCCGAAGGGCCTGTTTCTGAGCTGTGTCTCTGATATCTAAAATCTAAAGTGAAAGATCAGCCATAATCTTATTGAATAGCAAAACATGCATGAAGGGTCAAATGGCCTTTTCCTGCTATTCTTATGTTCTTACTGTCCAGTTACAATATTTTCTAGACATTCTGCTGGACAGAAGCCACCAGAATCAGATAGGATTACATAGGAACAAAATATAATTGAGATGAACAATTATGTCATACTCACTCAATCCTATTAAACATGGCACTTTTCCCTATTCACCTATTCCCTGACAAACTGCCTAATATTGCAGTAATGCCAGAACCCCTGCACTTCAATGTGATCCTAATTACAGCACACAGCTTGCTGGTGGCATGATAATAAGAATACAATTGCAAAATGTGTTGGGACGTTTCCTGTCATTTCATTCCATGCCTAGAATTAACTTGCGCCTTTTATGTTCAGTGTCAACATATAGTATTCTAAATGTGAACATAGATTTGTATGGATGACAGTTAAATATAATTTATAACTTAAAGCACAGGTAAAATAATGGATGACAATTAATCATTATTGTGTGATAATCTGACTGAGGACTTTTTATTTTGTCATATATTGCATTATTAAATCCAAGCATTGTACAATGTTCAATGAAAGCCAAATATTCTCTATTTTAGGTAATTGATTTCCTTTTGATATTATATCTTTATATTATTCACTGCAATTGTAGGTGAGTTTTACACCCAGTTATGCAGTATAAGAGATTTTATGAAAGAAGGATCATTAGGTGCAATTTGACATCATCATGTAAACCAACTCCTGACATCTGCAAGTGAATGCTAGTGTAAAAATGTGGTACATATATCCTGTGCTGAAATTGTAACGTTTGCAAAGAGCCTCTGTAATTTGTATTTTTACAAATGGGTATTGTTGAAAAAGAGTTACTTTAAACTGTTGCAAAAACAATGAGTGTGCTGCCTACACATCGCAAATGCCACTATTGTCAGAAATGTGTCATGTTTTAGTACTAGCCATGCAATGAAGAAGTGAAATCAGAAATGCACTGTCATTAACTTTACATATTTACTGAGGGCTTAATTTATAAGGTTTATCCTGGTTCAATCAAGTACTGATTCCTTCATTTCCAACGTCACAAGTGTGCTGTGAAAAATGTAGGAATTTTGATCACAAGAATGTATAAACAAGTAGGGCCTGATGATATTTCCACACAAGGAGTAATATGAGGATACAGGTAATTGCTAACTGCACCTTCATGCTCTTTCAATCAGTCGTGGAAAAAGACACTGATTTTCATAAAAGTGTAATAAGCACCAATATTCATATTCTTTGCAAGAACTCAGATAATTATATATAACTAGACTAAGTTGGACCCGTTGGGTTGGTCCCCCAAAGCAATATTCCACCTCTCCATCAATTACAATATTGGCACAAAAATCATTGCGATATAGGGTAGCATTTTCTCTAAAATCAATATACAGCGCAGACAGGAAGTGGTCAAGATGAGACTTTGAGTTATATAGATATTCAGAAGATGCTCAAACTCTCCAATTCATACAAGAATTATGGCTAGGTAGGGATTAGGTCAGCTGATCAAAACATGGACGACGCTCCACATGCATTGACATGGTTAAATATTTTTAGGCAACTAAATTAGTACCAATGGTGTGCTCATAAAACATCATGAGTCTTTAGACCATGCAATGCGTGGTTTAAAAGAGAGACTTTGCAACATGTTGATTGTGCACAGCCTTGTAAATATAGAATGACAGCAACAGGAACTGGAACAAGGTAGCTGAAGAACACAAACATTGTATGAGATCATATGGATTTCACAAATTCACAAGTTATAGGAGTAGAATTAGCCCATTCAGCCCATTGAGTCTACTCTGCCATTCAATCATGGCTGATCTTTGCCCCCTAATCCCATTTTCCAGCCTTCTCCCCATAACCCTTGACGCCCATTCTAATCAAGAATTTGTCTATCTCTGCCTTAAAAATATCCGCTGACTTGGAATCTGTGGCAAAGAGTTCCACAGATTAACAACCCTCTGACTAAAGAAGTTCCTCCTCACCTCATTTATAATTCTATGACCTCTGGTCCTAGACTCTCCCACCAGTGGAACATCCTTTCCACATGCCTTTCATTATTCTGTAAGTTTCAATGTCCCCCCTCAATCTTCTAAACTCCAGCCAGTAGAGGCCCAGTGCTGTCAAACGCTCATCATATGTTAACCCACTCATTTGGATTTGCTGGCTTTATCCCACAAATATGTACCTTGGGGTCCAGTTTAATGTTTAGATAGGGATTTATTTTCTAACAACAATTTCTTATTTCCAGTTTTTAGATTGGAAACACATACAAATTGTGGTTTGATGCATATGTCCTCCTTATAATTATTATATCATAAAATTATAATTTGTTAATATTTATATTGGAAATGATGCACACATATTTAAAAGGGTTAAATGCATAAAGAAAAACAAGAATCTTAGATTTAAACAATTTCCCACTATAATGGAACCACTGGTGAACATACAATAGATTTACCTAGTCACCCACCATTGTGGTACTTAAATTAATTTATTCTATTTTACTTAAATTGTAATACTAATATTAATTGTTAAATGTATTATTAATTGTATTTAGTTTCCTTGAACTACTTCACATCACATTTTCTCTCCCCGCCCATCTTTACTGCTGCATGTTTCTTAACTTGTCATCTTCCACGGCAAATGGTTCATTTTCCCTCTGATTACCATTTAAATTCATCCCTTCTGCCTACCCAACAACCTTCCAGACACATCTCAGTAACTGCATCACTTCCCAACTTAACTACAGTACTTGTCTTGGCTGCATTATATAGCTCGCCTTAACTTACTTCTCGTGACCTCCTCCTTAGGCTGACTTTCCAAACTGACCACTTCCTGGACTCACAAAGTTGAAGCTAGCCACCTGGCCTCATCTTCTGTACACTTATCTTCTACTTTTCTGTGGAACAGCAGCTCTTGTTGCTAATTGTGGACAGCATTCACACATGCCTAGTGCAAACTTGGAAACTGTCTTTACTTCAACAAATTTCTCTGCTGATGAGGTATTAAACAATTATGAACACTGCAAAAACACATGGTGATTTGCAGTTTGAGAGGACAACTTTCTTTGTTGGGCATCTCAGAGAAATCAGACAGCCTTCCAGCAGATTTTCCAGCATAGATATAATCTATTTAACAGACACACTAAAAAAAGTAAGTACTTTTTCTTTTCTTAATTGACACAAAGCTTTCCTCCCAGTACCTCTGCGTGCCCTTGTGTGCTACCACTGGTGGTTCAAAATTTACATATTAATTGGGCTTGTCACAACGATTTCGGCAATTCTGAGGCCCATTTTCCAAAATCTACCTCCTTCTTTCAACTCTGTCAATGATCCTTCTACTATTTAGTTTTTAAGCAGAATTGATATTTGTTGGTCAATATGGTCTCTCACTCCTCCTCTGACTTTGTGTGCTGGTATTTATGTAAATCAATATTAATACCTTTTCATCTCCTGCTGCCATTACATTGCACCAAAACTTTCAGTCGCAATTCCATTTTATCCCTTTCTACTATCACGTCTCCTATCATTTGCCACCATGCGTGCACCACTCTCTCTTCCACAGAACAGGCTCCAAGGGGATTTTTTTGAGAAATGCCACAGTAGAACTGCTAATTAATTTAAAATTAACATGAACCAATGTTGAAAGTAATCTTTTACGCCTTCATTGAAAATGATTGTAATGTTGTCCTTTGCGATTAACTTGATCTGTTGATGTTGTTCCCAGCATAGCACATCTGAAGAAGGGTTTTGGCCCGAAACATTGCCTGTTTCCTTCGCTCCATAGATGCTGCTGCACCCACTGAGTTCCTCCAGCACTTTTGTCTACCATAGCACATAACCTAATGTACTGTATTCTTCCTATTACTTCACTCCCTCACAATGCACTATTGAAAGAATTTGCCAGGTGATCTGAAGACATTTGTTCATAACTCAGCTGGATATCCACCAAACTGCCACGATTCTGTACTGCAGCCGGAATAGTTTATCTCATTACAGGCAGCTGAAGAAAAGAATCAGATGGTAGCATCTGGAGGCCAAATCTACTTTGCTGATCATTTTAATGTGAGGTCAAAATGCGGACCTCGGTGAATGTTGGGTTTCAGTGATGAGGGTGAGTAGTGACCAGCTAAGGTTTTTTCTTCTCTTTCTTCTTTTATCATGCTCTACCATATATCATTGGAATTTCGATCTTGTTCTCTAACTTCTTTTTCCAAAGGCATTGAAGCTGGATAGATCCTGGCCTCAAGTGTGGGCTTCAGCAGTGCTTAGAATCCCACGGGAAACATTCCTGAAACACTCCGTATATGAATTCTACTGCATAAATTGTACTGATGACATATGCTGTTCTAAGAGCAGTGAGCCATTCTTCTAATGAGAAGTGCCACGATGGTGCTCTGTGTTTCTTTTTTTAATCTCATTGATTATTTAAATCATTGAAATTAATTAGAGCAGGACACACCACCCGAATCACTCCTTGCAAAATTTTGTGGATTATGTGAATGAATGTATGTATATGCATTTTCAGCATGCTTTTAATAAGACACTGTACAAAGAACGAATTAACGTATTATGCAAAAAAAAAGTCATTAGAATAGAGAGACAACAAGATGACAGTGCTAAAAATGTATTTTGGGCAGAAATGACTGTGACATGTTCAGGGTTCGTTTTCCTCATTAAACTCTTGTGCACATATCACCACACCATTGATAAACCATAAACATTAAAGATTTCCACTTTGTGAATTACAAAGTTCATGGGAATGTGAAGCAATGGATTCTGAATAAGATACTTATTTTTAACAAGCTTGAACAGATATTTCAATGAAGTAACGGATTGATGAAGGCAGTGTTTGATGTTATGTCGGCGGATTTCAATGCATTTTTTGATAACAAAAGATTTGTTGAGCAGGTTGGTAAAAAAAGAGAGGTTGGTAGAGTGGAAGCAACCATTTTAATGTAAGGTCAAAATGTAGACCGGTGAATGTTGGGCTTCAGTGATGAGGGCGAGTAGTGAACTGGTAAGGCTTTTCTTCTCTTTCTTAGTAGAAGGATCTGGAAATAAAGGATATGGAAGCTAGGACAGTGGTGTGCTCCTCGTACAGGATGTGGGAGATCAGTAACTTTTCTAATGTGTAAGAAGAAACTGCAGAGGCTGGTTTAAACCGAAGATAGACACACAAAGCTGGAGTAACTCAGCAGGACAGGCAGCATCTCTGGAGAGAAGGAATGGGTGACGTTTCAGGCCGAGACCCTTCTTCAAACTTTTCTAATGTACCTGGGGATTAAACCCATGTCAGCTACCATTCCTGCCAGACCACATACAGCAGTTGGAGCTGTGGCTGGATTCACTATGGAGTATTCTGGCTCCATAGTTAGATCTGATGCACAGCAGGAAGAGGAGAAGCCTAGATGACTAGTAGCGGTGGGGGAATTGTTTGTCAGGGCAACAGACAGGCATTTCTGTGACCAAGTGCAAGACTCCAGAATGGTATATTTCATCCATGGTGCCAGAATTCCTTTTGCTGAAAGGGTACAGAAGGTTCTAAAAGGGAGAGAGAGAACAGCTAGAGACTGTGGTGCACATTGGTACTAATGACAAAGATGGGGTCTTGCAAAGTAAGTTTAGCGAATTAGGCTCTGGGATCATAACTTTAGCATTACTCCCTGTGCCAAGTGCTAGTGAGGTTAGAAATAGGGTAGAAATAGTGTGATGGGACAGATGAATCAGTTGGTAGAAATCTTGTGCAGAAGGGAACATTTTTTAATATACATGGGTCACTGATATTGCCTCTGGGGTTAGGTGGGACCTGTAAAATAGGATAGGTTGCACCTAAACTGGAGAGATGGTAGGGGTGCAACATAATTCGAAGTGCTGATAGAGTAATACGGCATTGAAACAGGCCCTTTGGTTCAAATTGCCCGTGCTGACCAAGATTCCCCATCTACACTAGTCCCATGTGCCCATGTTTGGTCCATATCCTTCTAAACCTTTCCTATCCATGTATCTGTCCAAATATCTTTTAAATATTGTTATAGTACCTGCCTCAATTACCTCCCCTGGCAGCTAATTCCATTTTCCCACCACCCTCTATGTGAATAATTCCAAATACTGACCCATGCTCTAAGGTATTCTAATTTACCTGTGAGGTTCCTTGCATTAGAGTAAATACAGTAGTGCCTGTTGGCCCTCCCATGCTCAATAACTAGACCATGAAGAAAAATATAATAGATAAATCAAGTTCAGTGGGCAGAGCAGAGGCAGGTTATTGAGCATGTACCTGTCCAAATGTCTTTAAAATCTTGTTATAGTACCTGCCTCAACTGTCTGATCTGGCAGATCTTTCCATATACCCACCATCTTCTGTGTGAAAAGGTTGACCCTCAGATTCCTATTAAATCTTTCCCCTCTCACCTAAACCTGTGTCCTCTGGTTCTTGATTCTCCAACTCTGGGTAAAAGACTCTGTACATTCCCCCTGTCAATTCCCCTCATGATTTTATAGACCCCCATAAGATTATCCCACAGTTTCCTGCTCTCCAAGGAAATAAGTCCTAGCCTGCTCAACCGCTCCCCATAGCGTAGGCCCTCAGGTCCTGGCAACATCCTCGTAAAGGGCCTGTCCCACTTTCACGACATAATTCGCGACCTTTTTTACTCGTGGACATTTTTCATCGTGCTAGAAAAAATACCCCGACCAACTTAATGCCACGACCTCCTACGACCTACCTACAACCTACTAAAACCTACCTACGACCTCCTACGACCTCGTGATGACCAGGCTGCGAGTATGAGTCAAGGGCAAACTCGGCAGAGGTCGTGAATTACATTGTGAAAGTGGGACAGGCCCTTAAATCTTTTTTACATTCTTTCTTCTGTAGCTTTACGACATTCTTCCTATTGCAAGGTGCCCAAAACTGAAGACAATATTCCAAATGTGGCCTCTCCAACTAGTTGTTCAACTGTATGGCCTCGCCAATGTTTTGTACAGCTGCTTTACTGATTTATGCTCAAGGTTTCCGCATGGGAAGACATGACTAGTTCCCATCTTCACCGCTTTCCACTTTCTGCAGAGAGCGTTCCCTCTGCAACTCTCTGCTTAAAGGGGCTGTCCCACTGTACGAGCTAATTCAAGAGCTCTCCCGAGTTTAAAAAAAAATCAAACTCGTGGTAAGCACGTAGAATGTACGGAGCGGGTACGTCGGAGCTCGGGACGTCTCTTAGTGACTCGTAACGCTAACGGCAGGTACTTGGGAAACACGGTAAGCTTGGGAAGACTCGTGAAGATTTTTCAACATGTTGAAAAACGTCCACGAGAGCCCCGAGTACCTACGAACAGCCATTACTGTAATTCTCCGAGTTCGAATCAGGGGAAACTTGGGAGAACTCCTGAATTAGCTCGTACAGTGGGACAGCCCCATAACTCATCCCTTCCCACCCAAACCACCACCTCCCCATGTACCTTCCCCGGCAACTGTAGGAGATGAAATACCTGTCCCTATACCTCCCTCGACTCTGTCCAGGGAACCCAACAGTCCTTTCAGGTGAGGCTGAGGTTCACTTGCGGCTGCTCATTTACTGTATCTGCTACTAGGTGTGGACTCCTATGTATCGGCGAGATCAAGTGCAGACTGGGCAATTGTTTTGTTGAACGCCTTCGCTCAGTTCGCCTTGGCCTACGTAATCTCCCAGTTGCCAAACAAATTAATTCCCCTTCCCATTCCCATATTGACCTTTCTGGCCTGGGCCTCATCCACTGTCAGAGTGAGGCCAAACACAAATTGGAAGAAAACCACTTCATATTTCGCTTGGGCAGCTTACAACCCAGCGGTATATATATTGATTCCTATAACTTCAAGTAACCCTTGCATTCCCTTTCTCTCTTCGTCCCTCCCCCACCCTGGTCGACCTACAAGTTTAACTGTCACCCTGCTTAATTTCACTATTTGTATCCATACAATATCACCTTCCTCAAGTCAACAACTGACCTTTGTGGGCTCCACCTTTACTTGATCGTTGCTGACTTTGATTTGTCATTTTGCATACCTTTCATTTATTTGTTCATTGCACCTTTTCATATCTCTAGTTTCAGTCTCCCCTGACTCTCAAAATGAAGAAGGGCCTCGACCTGAAATGTCAACTATTCCATTTCTCCAGAGATGCTGCTTGACCCGCTGAGTTACTCCAGCATGTTGTGTCTATCTTCTGTGTAAACCGGCATCTGCAGTTCCTTCCTACACATCCAATACTCAGTGCCTGGACTGATGAAGGCCAGCAAAGATTACTCCGTCCAACTTTAATGACACTTTCTGGGAAATTTTCTTGCACTCTTTTAGGTGAGAACAATGCACATAGTCCTACTGTGGAAGCTCTCACCTAGTTTGACTTCCCAAAATGACTTCTATGAATTATAAATGGATTGGACAAGCTAGATGCAGGAAAAATGTTCCTAATGTTGGGCGAGTCCAGAACGAGGGGCCACAGTCTTAGAACAAAGGGGAGGTCATTTAAGACTGAGGCGAAAAAAAACTTTTTCGCCCAGTGAGTTGTGAATTTATGGAATTCCCTGCCACAGTGGAGGCCAAATCACTGGACGGATTTAAGAGAGAGTTAGATAGAGCTCTAGGGGCTAGTGGAGTCAAGGGATATGGGGAGAAGGCAGGCACGGGTTATTGATAGTGGACGATCAGCCATGATCACAATGAATGGCCTCCTCCTGCATCTATTTTCTATGTTTCTATGTTTCTATGTAAAATGAAACAAAATAGCAAAAAGGTATAAGATCAACAGTTTTATAGTATAGTGGGGTTTTAACTTCCAAAAGTGTAACAACTCACTCTTATCCAAAGTGAATGCCATTTGCTATTCCTTGACTCACTTAACTACTTGTTCAAGATCTCTGCAATTTTTGACAACCATTTTCACTGTCTACTATACCTCCCATTTTAGTGTCACCTTCAAATTTCTAATCATGTCTTGTACATTTTTATCCAAATCTTTTAAATAAATGGTGAACAACAATGGGGCCAGCCCCGATCCCTATGGCACTCATAGAAACATGGAAAATAGGTGCAGGAGGAGGCCATTTGGCCCTTCAAGCCAGCACCGCCATTCATTGTGATCTTGGCTGATCATCCACAATCAGTAAACCGTGCCTGCTTTCATCCCATATCTCTTGATTCCGCTAGCCCCTAGAGCTCTACCTAATTGTCTTTTAAATTCATCCAGTGAATTGGCCTCTACTGCCTTCTGTGGCAGAGAATTCCACAAATTCTCAACTCTCTGGGTGAAAAAGATTTTTCTCATCTATCTCATTGTAAATGGCCTCCTCTTTCTTCTTAGAATGTGGCCCCTGGTTCTGGACCCCCCCCTACATTGGAATTTTTCCCCCTGTATCTAGCTTGTCCAGTCCTTTTATAATTTTATATGTTTCTATAAGATCACCTCCCATCCTTCAAAATTCCAGTGAACACAAGTCCAGTCTTTCCAACCTTTCCTCATGACAGTCCCGCCATCCCGTGGATTAACCTTGTGAATATGCTGCCAGAGGAGCTGGTGGAGGCAGATAGAATTACTATATTTAAGAAACATTTAGTTGGGCATGGATAGGTAAAGCATAGAATATGGTTCTAATGCAGGGATCGGTGTGGATAAGTCGACTTGCAAAAAGATTGGCATGGACATGGTGGGCCAAATGGCCTATTTCAGCGCTGCGCAACAATACATTTTTTAAAAACTGTGGCGAATGGATATTTTCCAGACTGGAAGGAATGATCCAGTATTCCCCAGAACCTATTTGAATACTATTGAGGACACTTTTTACATATATTAATCATTTGGATTTTGGTAAACGAAATATAAGTTCAATTTCGTAATTTTCATTTCTTTTGCAAAGTAAATGACCTGTAAGATGAACTCTGTTTCTTCCACTTTAGGTGCTGCCTGTCCAGCTATATATTTCCTAGCAATTTTCAGTTTTATTTTAAAATTTCCTGCATTTGTAATATTTGGATTTTGGATCACTTGTGATCCAAAGCTCAGACATGGAGTAAACAACGATGAAAATAGTAGCAGTTTTCAGAAATTATATGTGGAGATAAAACAAAAAAAAAATCATGGCAGATTATATACTGGTGGAAAATTAAATGTTGAATAAGAGAGAATGAGGTGAAACAATAATAAACAATGATATAATTTGCAGGATTGGAGAGTTCCGAGGATGAATATAACTTTAAATATGGCTAGACCAATGAAGAAAGTATATTTGATTGTAACTTTAGTAGAAAAGTAAAATAAAAGTAAAAAGTCGTGTTGATGATTTGTAGCTTTTTACACCCTCAAAACATTGACTGTTTCTCTTTCTATCTGAACATGCTGAGTCTTTCTGACATTTTCTATTTTTGAAGTTATGTTAAATCTTCTTATAAAACACCGATTAGATTTATCCAGAGAAAAAGGTCATCCTTAGATTGTAGGAACTGTAGTATGGAAGAGAATTCGAATAATCATACCCCGGGTGAGTGACCTCAGTTACGAGGACAGGCAGGAGTAAATGAAGTTATTCACTTGAGAGCGATGTGACTGATAAGAGATTTGATGGAGACATGTTGTATGTATTATTTTGATGGAGTCAATGGTGACAAATTGTTCAGTTCGGCAGAAGAGCCTGTATACAGATAAAACGCATTTAATGTAATTATCTCAAGAATAGGGTGCCAGGATAATGATTGTTTTCACACACTGAGTTGCAATCTAGAATACACTGTCAGAAAGTATAGCAGAATCAACATCAATATTAAAACTAAAGGGCTACGAGGGAAGATAAATTAATTATATAGTCTGAAGAGAGACAATAAATGGAAACGCATCTTTCTGCCGTGCTCTATGATTCATTAAGTCATTTTGGCTAACTGATTGAACTGTTTAAGCCTCGCTAGGGTATCAAATGGATGGGCTTCTGGAGGGATCAGAATGTTTCAGAGATTATCATTAGTTTACCAGTCTGAACTGTTTGCGATGTATTCATGCTGACCAGGGTGATGATTGGACTTGGCATGCAATAAAATAATACCATTGAATGTAATATGCACATCTGGGACCCTGTTTTGAAAACTATGCTGGGGATATATCATCATGTTGTATTAATCCAATAATATTACCTTAAGAATGTGTATATTATGCTGTTAAATAATGCTGAAACAAAAGTATTAAATGGCGAATTTAAATAATGTAACTTACAAAATTTATCTTGACTTAAAATATGATTAAAGTTTACGGTAACCTTTTAGGTAAGGTCATACAATTAATGTAATTTGGTGAGTTTAAAATACAGCAGAATGCTAGGTTAAATATTTTGGAGAACTATAGGGATGATCTAAGTGGGTCAAATGATCTTTATCATTGTTGACTTAATCTTGGTTTTAAATCAGATTTCTCATAGCTGAACAAATGGTGTTGTAATTATGTTAAAGCAAATGAGTATTAATCCTTCCTTCCAACCAAGCAGAGTTCAAAACCAGATGAAGTGTACTGAATACATATTCAATACCTTTAACGTTTCAGGTATAAGTGGATTTGATTGTGAAGTAAATAATAATTTTTTTTGAGTATTACAAATTGCATTGAAATCAGAGTGTGCATGTCTTTTCTATAGATGGCACCTGAACAGCGAATTTAATATACAAAATACAGACTTACATATATTTGAGCCTTTCATGACCTCAGATAGTTCCAAAGGATATGTCAAACATGTATCTTTTAAGGCGCATTCATGGTGTATGGAAGGAAATACGAGAAATCTACACACAGTAAGCAATTGCAAAGAGTAATGGGGTAATGATAGAAAAATATGGTTTAGTTATGTTGAAAGAGAAGAAATATTAGGCTAAACATTAGGGATCATTTATCCCTCCTTCAAAATAGCATTGACTACAATTTTCAGAGAAAGCAGAGGGTGTGAAGGGTGTGGTTGTGATTTTCTACATTTTGCCTGAAATCCTTCACCTTATATGGAACAATCCCTCAGTCCAGCAATGAAGTCACAACCTACATTTTGCGCCTAAATTTATGGAACAAGACTTGAAGACACAACTTACAGTCTTGGGGCAACCGTACTATAACCTAATAATACTGCTACAATGGAGGCTACAAAGGGGTGGAAGATTGCAACCTTCATGTGGTCCGCCCTGTTTTGACTAATGCAATCAACTCACCATGCACAAACGGAAGATCAAATAGAACAAGTTGTCCAACAACTTTAGGCTGTGCACAGCACACGAAAGAAGAAGAGGCTACAAAGAGAAATTATATTACTCATCTGCCTGTCTGTCTATCATTATTTCCTTTCTCAGTTGATTTGTGTGACTAGTTTTACGGACTTTATATAATATGCATTGATGCAATATATGTTGCCCAAAAGGTTTTATCCTCCCTTAGTTTGATTGGCTTATCAACTAAACCCAGTTGTGTGTGCCTGTATGCATATGATTAAAATTTGGTTTTATTTCAATTATGTAGCTTTCTGCTACCTTGTTATTTTTTTTAATTATTTGAGGATTTTCATTGCAACTATAGTTAATATGAAATGTAATTTGTCTTTAGTTAATGAATTATTAAATAATTGCAATGCGAGCCTGAAAAGTGATACGGTAGATTTTATTGAATAATAAGTCAAGCCAGGGAATAGGGTTGGGATTTGGTGTTAAATAGGAACAAACTTACTCTAGGAGTTTTGTTAATAGCTAACTAGACTAAGTGGGACACGTAGGGTCCCTGTCACACGGGAGACCTGGTCCCCCAACGCAACCCATTCCCCCAGCACAATATTCCACCACTCACCCATAGCCCCCAACTGGCCAGGGACGGCTCATTTTCTCTCATCCCCAGCACTCCCTCCCCCTCCACTTCACCTCACTTTTCTTTCCCCCTCCTCCTCCCCTCCACAATTCCTCACTCACCACTCCTATCTCCTACCCTAAGTCACTCCCTCCCTCCCTCCCTCCCTCCATACCTCCTCTCCCCTCCATACCCCCCCCTATTCCTCCACCCCCACTCTCCCTCCTCACCTCCCCACTTTCCCCTCCCTCTCCCTCCCTACCCCCTGCTCTCCCTCAATCCCCCCCCCCCCCCAGTCACCTCACCTCCACTACTTTCACCTCTCCCTCCCTACCTTCCTCTCCCTTAATCACCCTACTCTCCCTCCTCACCTCCACAGGATCTTGAGGTTGCCGCTCCTCTCCCTTCTTGCATGCCCCGGAGGAGCATCAGCCATCGGTGCCATCAGAGCCAGGCTCAGCACCCAGGTCTCGGGTTCCTCGGCACGGCTCTGGAGCACCAGCAGCTATGGCTGTGCCGGCAGAGGCCGCGCCAACCTCCGGCCGCTGACCGACTGACAGTGGACGAGGCCAATCTGTGCGGCAATGGTGCAGGAAGGGGCATCGCTGTCCTGGCGGTGACTGACGCGAAAATAAACCAATCTGTGCATGTGCAGTTTTTAAGATTTTAAAACCTTAATAACTTTTAAAATATATCACCGATCGGAACAAAACGCGTTGCACTTGCAGCACAGGAGAATGGTGATTAAGGTTGCAAAAAATTGTCGCGCTATCATGTACCGTTTTTGCACAAATGTAAAACAAATGCAAACTGGAAGATAACAAGATGATAGTTTTAGTTATATACTAGACCAAGTGGGGCCCATTGGGTCCAACGCGGAGGGGGGGGGGGGGGGGCACGGTGTCACACGGGAGGGCTGGTCCCCGAACGCGGCGTCGATGTTCAACCCAGAGACAGATGCCCCCCCCGGAGCCAATCACCCCCATCATCCGTTCCCCCAACGTAACCCGTTCCCCCAACACATTCCGTTCCACCACTAACCCGTCCCCCCAGCGCAACCCGTTTCCAACACTCACTCACTGTGCAGGTCATTTTAAACTTGGTTGGGCATTGTGACATCATAACTGCCTAACTGCCAATGCAGATTTGAAGAAATCGAACTTTTAAATGTCACTTTAAAACTTTTAAATCTACTTCCACTACATCCCTCTCCTTACAACAGAGAGCAGCAGCAGAGAGCAGCAGAGAGCAACAGAGATCACATGGTGATGTCATTGGCCCACAATGTCCATACTAGCCCTCTGGAAACCAGTCCCTTCAGCCCATAATACAAATACATATATGGGTATTATAGATATATAGATATAGAGATAGATAGATAGAAAGATAGATAGATAGAAAGATAGATAGATAGAAAGATAGATAGAAAGATAGATAGATTTCACATGCCATTATAGATTACCTAGAATGGTGTATTTCGTAGAAGTCTGACAAAGATCTTGTGCTACCGACGTTTGTCAAATCACAATACAGAGAATGGACTAAACATATATTTATAAACAGAGGGAAAATGAAATAATATTTATTTCTCTGAATGCATACTGATTAGAGACATTGCTGGCAAAAACTTAGGCAAATGCAGTAAAAAGTTATATTGCAACAACATTTACTCCCAAATTATAATTCTCGATTTGTCTTAGTTTCAAAATTATACGGCACAATAAAACAGCCCTTCGGCCCAACTGATTCATGCTAACCTGGATGCTCATATATTCCCATTTGTTGCATTGCCCCATAACCCTCTACACTTTCCCTATCCATGCACTTGCTCAAATGATCTTTAAACATTGTAGTTGTACCTCCCTGCACTACCACCTATTTCCCTTTTGTTACACCAAAAAGTCATTAATTAAGGAATAGATTTGATATAGATATTCAATATAATTATGGAGAGGGACAAAACTGGACCTAGGGTTGAGATTTTTGATTGGAGAAAGGCTAACTTTGAGGAGATGCGAAAGGATTTAAAAGGAGTAAATTGGGACAGTTTGTTTTATGGGAAAGATGTGGAAGAGAAATGGAGTACATTTAAAGGTGAAATTTTAAGAGTACAGAATCTTTATGTCCCTGTTCGGTTGAAAGGAAATCGTAAAAATTGTAAAGAGCCATGGTTTTCAAGGGAAATTGGACACTTGGTTCGGAAAAAGAGGGAGATCTACAATAATTATAGGCAGCATGGAGTAAATGAGGTGCTTGAGGAGTATAAAGAATGTAAAAAGAATCTTAAGAAAGAAATTAGAAAAGCTAAAAGAAGATATGAGGTTGCTTTGGCAAGTAAGGTAAAAGTAAATCCGAAGGGTTTCTACCGCTATATTAATAGCAAAAGGATAATGAGGGATAAAATTGGTCCATTAGAGAGTCAGAGTGGACAACTATCTGCAGAGCCAAAAGAGATGGGGGAGATATTGAACAGTTTCTTTTCTTCGGTATTCACCAAGGAGAAGGATATTGAATTATGTGAGGTAAGGGAAACAAGTAGAGTAGCTATGGAAACTATGAGGATCAAAGAAGAGGAAGTACTGACACTTTTGAGAAATATAAAAGTGGATAAGTCTCCAGGTCCGGACAGGATATTCCCTAGGGCATTGAGGGAAGTTAGTGTAGAAATAGCAGGGGCTATGGCAGAAATATTTCAAATGTCATTAGAAACGGGAATAGTGCCGGAGGATTGGCGTACTGCGCATGTTGTTTTATTGTTTAAAAAGGGGTCTAAGAGTAAACCTAGCAATTATAGACCAGTTAGTTTGACGTCAGTGGTGGGCAAATTAATGGAAAGAATACTTAGAGATAATATATATAAGCATCTGGATAAACAGGGTCTGATTAGGAACAGTCAACATGGATTTGTGCCTGGAAGGTCTTGTTTAACTAATCTTGAATTTTTTGAAGATGTTACACGGGAAATAGATGAGGGTAACGCAGTGGATGTTGTGTATATGGACTTCAGTAAGGCCTTTGACAAGGTTCCTCATGGAAGGTTGGTTAAGAAGGTTCAATGGTTGGGTATTAATGGTGGAGTAGCAAGATGGATTCAACAGTGGCTGAATGGGAGATGCCAGAGAGTAATGGTGGATGGTTGTTTGTCAGGTTGGAGGCCAGTGACGAGTGGGGTGCCACAGGGATCTGTGTTGGGTCCACTGTTGTTTGTCATGTACATCAATGATCTGGATGATGGTTTGGTAAATTGGATTAGTAAGTATGCAGATGATACTAAGATAGGTGGGGTTGCGGGTAATGAAGTAGAGTTTCAAAGTCTACAGAGAGATTTATGCCAGTTGGAAGAGTGGGCTGAAAGATGGCAGATGGAGTTTAATGCTGATAAGTGTGAGGTGCTACATCTTGGCAGGACAAATCAAAATAGGACGTACATGGTAAATGGTAGGGAATTGAAGAATGTAGGTGAACAGAGGGATCTGGGAATAACTGTGCACAGTTCCCTGAAAGTGGAATCTCATGTAGATAGGGTGGTAAAGAAAGCTTTTGGTGTGCTGGCCTTTATAAATCAGAGCATTGAGTATAGAAGTTGGGATGTAATGTTAAAATTGTACAAGGCATTGGTGAGGCCAATTCTGGAGTATGGTGTACAATTTTGGTCGCCTAATTATAGGAAGGATGTCAACAAAATAGAGAGAGTACAGAGGAGATTTACTAGAATGTTGCCTGGGTTTCAGCAACTAAGTTACAGAGAAAGGTTGAACAAGTTAGGGCTTTATTCTTTGGAGCGCAGAAGGTTAAGGGGGGACTTGATAGGGGTTTTTTAAATGATGAGAGGGATAGACAGAGTTGACGTGGAAAAGCTTTTCCCACTGAGAGTAGGGAAGATTCAAACAAGGGGGCATGACATGAGAATTAAGGGACTGAAGTTTAGGGGTAACATGAGGGGGAACTTCTTTACTCAGAGAGTGGTAGCTGTGTGGAATGAGCTTCCAGTGAAGGTGGTGGAGGCAGGTTCGTTTTTATCATTTAAAAATAAATTGGATAGTTATATGGATGGGAAGGGAATGGAGGGTTATGGTCTGAGCGCAGGTATATGGGACTAGGGAGATTTGTGTTTCGGCACGGACTAGAAGGGTCGAGATGGCCTGTTTCCGTGCTGTAATTGTTATATGGTTATATGGTTATATACAGAGCTTCGCATAAACACAAATACAAATCACAAACTAACTGGGAACTACTTTGGATTAGTCATTAACCACTCCCTAAACAGTAATTGTACCAAATGTAACATTCCCTGGTGAAAAAAGACAAAATTGAAGACTCTTTGCCTGAATGCAGGCAAATAAATTGACAATTAATGGTACAATTAGAAATGGGCTAATTTACATGCATGGGTTTCAAAGTGATCAAAGTAAAATCAGAATTAAATAATTTAGTGCACATAACTTCTAGAAGGGACAGACAAATTGAATATTGAGTAGTGACCCGGGTAATAAAGAATGATATAAAGGCAGTACAAAGACAATCAACTAGAATACGTTTTATGACAACTAAGAGAGACCAAAGGACCTAAACACTGTCTAGTGTTGTAACTTAAATATATTTGATCAAAAAATATATAATGCATACTTTATGAGAGGCCCAGGAGCGGTTGGAGCGCCTGGTACAGCGTTGCCCACTCTGCAAAGCTCCATCACACTTCAAAAGAAGTGGTCTGGAGGAAGCCGCTGATTGGTGGAAGCGGACTAGGGGAAGCAGCTGATTGGGAGTAACCCCAGGTATGTATTTCTGCTTTCTGGTCGTACATTTTAGTTAAGGGTTCAGTGAGTTAAGGGTACAGTGCTTTTTAGTAAAGGTATAGTTTAAAGGATTAAGATTTTTATAGTGGGAGTGAGTTGTTTTAATTTGGGGGTAAGCCATGTCAGTTGAGATCGGCCACGTGCATTGCTCATCCTGCAACATGTGGGAGATCAGGGATATTGTCGGTGTCCCTGGTGACTACGTGTGCAGGAAGTGTGTCCAGCTGCAGCTCCCGGCAGACCGCATTGAACGGTTGGAGCTGCGGTTGGATTCATACTGGAGCATCCACGATGCTGAGTCATGAATAGCACGTACAGTGAGTTGGTCACACCGCAGGTAAACGTTAAGTGGACAGAAAGGGAACGGGTGGCCACTAGCCAGCGTAGCAGTAGACAGGTAGTGCAGGAGTCCCCTGCGGTCATCTCCCTCAGATATACCATTTTGGATGCTGTTGGAGGAGATGGCTTATCAGGGGAAGGCAGCAGCAGCCAAGTTCATGGTACCGAGGGTGGCTCTGTGGCACAGGGGGGGAGAAAAAAGAGTGGAAGAGCTATAGTAATAGGGGATTCAATTGTAAGGGGAATAGATGGGCGTTTCTGCGGCCGCAAACGAGACTCCAGGATGGTACTTTGCCTCCCTGGTGAAAGGGTCAGGGATGTCTCTGAGCGGCTGCAGAACATTCTGGAGGGGCAGGGTGAACAGCCATTCTCATGGTGCACATTGGCACCAACGATATAGGTAAAAAACGGGATGAGGTCCTACAAGGTGAATTTAGGGAGCTACGGGATAAACTTAAAAGTTGGACCTCAAAGGTAATAATCTCTGGATTACTACTAGTAGACGTGCTAGCCAGAGTAGAAATAGGAAGATATTTCAGATAAATACGTGGCATGAAAAATGGTGCAAGGAGGAGGGATTCAAATTTCTAGGGCATTGGAACCAGTTCTGGGGGAGATGGGACCAGTACAAACAGGACGGTCTGCGCCTGGGCTGGAATGGAACCAATGTCCTTGGGGGAGTGTTTGCTAGTGATGTCAGGGAGGATTTAAACTAATGTGGCAGGGGGATGGGAGCATGAGCAGAGAGACAGAGGGGTGTAAAATGAGGATAGAAGCAATAGGTAACCATATAACCATATAACAATTACAGCACGGAAACAGGCCATCTCGGCCCTTCTAGTCCGTGCCGAACACTTATTCTCCCCTGGTCCCATCTACCTGCACTCAGACCATAACCCTCCATTCCTTTCCCGTCCATATAACTATCCAATTTATTTTAAATGATAAAATCGAACCTGCCTCCACCACCTCCACTGGAAGCTCATTCCACACAGCTACCACTCTCTGAGTAAAGAAGTTCCCCCTCATGTTACCCCTAAACTTCTGTCCCTTAATTCTCAAGTCATGTCCTCTTGTTGAATCTTCCCTACTCTCAGTGGGAAGGCTTATCCACGTCTATCCCTCTCATCATTTTAAAGACCTCTATCAAGTCCCCCCTTAACCTTCTGCGCTCCAAAGAATAAAGACCTAACTTGTTCAACCTTTCTCTGTAACTTAGTTGCTGTAACCCAGGCAATATTCTAATAAATCTCCTCTGTACTCTCTCTATTTTGTTGACATCCTTCCTATAATTAGGCGACCAAAATTGTACACCATACTCCAGAATTGGTCTCACCAATGCCTTGTACAATTTTAACATTACATCCCAACTTCTATACTCAATTGTCAAAGGCCTTACTGAAGTCCATATATACAACATCCACTGCTTTACCCTCATCAATTTCCCGAGTAACCTCTTCAAAAAATTCAGAAGATTAGTCAAACATGACCTTCCAGCCACAAATCCATGTTGACTGTTCCTAATCAGACCCTGTTTATCCAGATGCTTATATATATTATCTCTAAGTATCCTTTCCATTAATTTGCCCACCACTGACGTCAAACTAACAGGTCTATAATTGCTAGGTTTACTCTTAGACCCCTTTTTAAACAATGGAACAACATGCGCGGTACGCCAATCCTCGGGCAGTCTTGGTGTGCGTGGCCCCTTGGGCAAGAGTGACCATAATATGGTTGAGTTCATCATTAGGATGGAGCGTGACATAGTTAATTCAGAAACAAGGGTTCTGAACTTAAAGAAAGGTAACTTTGAGGGGATGAGACATGAATTGGCCAAGATAGACTGGCAATTGATTCTTAAAGGGTTGACGGTGGATATGCAATGGAAAGCATTTAAAGACCGCATGGATGAATTACAACAATTGTTCATCCCAGATTGGCAAAAGAATAAATCAGGTAAGGTAGTGCATCCGTGGATAACAAGGGAAATCAGGGATAGTATCAGAAGCCTACAAATTACCCAGAAAAAGCAGCCTACCAGAGGACTGGGAGAAATTCAGAGTCCAGTAGAAGAGGACAAAGGGCTTAATTAGGAAAAGGAAAATAGATTATGAAAGAAAACTGGCAGGGAGCATAAAAACTGACTGCAAAAGCTTTTATAGATATGTGCTGATCTTGGCTCACCTCAAATCCTGCCTACCCCCCCACACTGGACCCCCATCAGTTTGCCTACCGGACCAACAGGTCTACAGAGGACGCCATATCGGCGGCCCTACACTCTGCCCTGACCCACCTGGACTACAACAACTCCTACATCAGGCTGCTGTTCATTGACTTCAGCTCTGCCTTTAACACCGTCATCCCCGCCAGCTTGATCACCAAACTCAGTGGACTTGGCATCTCCACCTCCCTCTGCAACTGGACACTGGACTTCCTCACTAACAGACCACAGTCTGTTAGGGTCAATAACCTCACCTCCTCCACTATAACACTGAACACCGGAGTGCCACAGGGCTGTGTGCTCAGCCCTCTCCTCTACTCCCTCTTCACCCACGACTGCATCCCAAAGTACGGATCCAACGCCATTATTAAGTTTACTGACGATACCACGGTAGTAGGACTGATCAGCGACAATGATGAGTCAGCCTACAGGGAGGAGATCCAGCACCTGACAGCCTGGTGTGCCAACAATAACCTCGTCCTCAACTCAAAAAAGACGAAGGAGATTATTGTTGACTTCAGGCAGACCAGAAGAGGCAGTCATACCCCCATCCACATAAACGGGACTGAGGTGGAGCGCGTCTCCAGCTATAAATTCCTCGGAATACATATCTCGGAGGATTTGTCCTGGTCCCTCAACACCTCCAAGCTGATCAAAAAGGCACAGCAGCGCCTTTACTTCCTGAGGAGGCTCAAGAAAGCCCACCTGTCCCCCCAGATCCTGACCAACTTTTACCGCTGTACCATAGAGAGTATCCTGACCACCTGCTTCACGGTATGGTACAGCAGCTGCACTGCTGCGGACAGGAAGGCACTACAACGGGTGGTAAAAACCGCGCAGCACATCATCGGTGCCCCGCTCCCTGCCATGGATGCCCTCCACCGAAAACGGTGTCTGAGACGGGCTGGGAAGATCATCAAAGACCCCTCACACCCCAACCATGGACTGTTTGCCCTCCTCCCATCAGGGAGGCGGTACAGGAGCCTCAGGTCACGTACTAGTAGGATGAGAAACAGCTTCTACAATAATACAATTACACTGCTGAACTCGGAGTCCCGCCGATAGATTTCTCTGGTCCCTCCGTCCCCATTGTTTAATTATTCTGTATTTTTTGATTATTCTGTATCTTCTCTCTTTCTATTTTTTTTATTTCTTTATGCACAACTACTACGGACTGACGTAAAACTGCATTTCGTTGTACTCGTATTTGTGCGATGACATTAAAGTTGAATTGAATTACTTGAAGAGAAAAAGATTAGTTAAAACAAATGTGGGTCCCTTGCATTTGGAAAAGGTGAATTGATCATGGGGAACAAGGACATGGCAGGCCAATTGAATAACTACTTTGGTTTTGTCTTCACTAAGGAAGACATAAATAATTTGCTTGAAATAGCAGGGGACGGTGATCAAATGGAGGAGCTGAGCTGAGATGGAGGAGCTGAGTGAAATCCAGGTTAGTCGGGAAGTGGTGTTAGGTAAATTGAATGGATTAAAGGCCGATAAATCCCCAGGGGCAGATAGGCTGCAACCCAGAGTGCTTAAGGAAGTAGCCCCAGAAATAGTGGATGCATTAGTGATAATTTTTCAAAACTCTTTAGATTCGGGAGTAGTTCCTGAGGATTGGAGGGTAGCTAATGTAACCCCACTTTTTAAAAAGGGAGGGAGAGAGAAAACGGGGAATTACAGACCAGTTAGTTTAATATCTGTAGTGGGGAAAATGCTAGTCAGTCATTAAAGATGGGATAGCAGCACATTTGGAAAGTGGTGAAATCATTGGACAAAGTCAGCATGGATTTATGAAAGGTAAATCATGTCTGACGAATCTTATGACATTTTTCGAGGATGTAACTAGTAGGGGGAACCAGTGGATGTGTTATATCTGGACTTTCAGAAGGCTTTCGACAAGGTCCCACATAAGAGATTAGTATGCAAACTTAAAGCACACGGTATTGGGGGTTCAGTATTGATGTGGATAGAGAACTGGCTGGCAGACAGGAAGCAAAGAGTAGAAGTAAGCGGGTCCTTTTCAGAATGGCAGGCAGTGACTAGTGGGGTACCGCAAGGCTCAGTGCTGGGACCCCAGCTATTTACGATATATATTAATGATTTGGACGAGAGAATTGAATGCAACATCTCCAAGTTTGCGGATGACACAAAGCTGGGGGGCAGTGTTAGCTGTGAGGAGGATGCTAGGAGGCTGCAAGGTGACTTGGATAGGTTGGGTGTGGGCAAATGCATGGCAGATGCAGTATAATGTGGATAAATGTGAGGTTATGTGAGGATAAATGTGAGAAGACCAGGAAAGTAGACTATTATCTGAATGGTGGCCAGTAAGGAAAAGGGGAGATGCAACGAGACCTAGGTGTCATGGTACACCAGTCATTGAAAGTAGTCATGCAGGTGCAGCAGGCTGTGAAGAAAGTGAATGGTATGTTAGCATTCATAGCAAAAGGATTTGAGCATAGGAGCAGGGAGGTTCTACTGCAGTTGTACAGGGCCTTGGTGAGACCACACCTGGAGTATTGCGTACAGCATTGGTCTCCCAATCTGAGGAAAGACATTCTTGCCATAGAGGGAGTACAGAGAAGGTTCACCAGACTGAATCCTGGGACGGCAGGACTTTCATATGAAGAAAGACTGGATAGACTCGGCTTGTACTCGCTAGAATTTAGAAGATTGAGGGGAGATCTTATAGAAACTTACAAAATTCTTTAGGGGTTAGGCTAAATGCAGGAAGGTTGTTCCTAATGTTGGGGAAGTGCAGAACAAGGGGTCACAGTTTAAGGAGATGGGGGAAGTCTTTTAGGACTTAAATGGCCTACTCCTGCACCTATTTTCTATGTTTCTATGTTTCTTAATACTGTTAGAGTATTGAGTATAGAAGTTGGTTGGTCATGTTGCAGTTAAAGGGTCTCGACCCGAAACGTCACCCATTCCTTCCCTCCAGAGATGCTGCCTGTCCCGCTGAGTTACTCCAGGCTTTTGTGTCTCTCTGCGGTTAGATAAGACGTTGGTTAGTCTGCATTTAGAGTTTTGTGTTCATTTCTGGGCACTATGTTATAGCAAAGACGTTGTCAAGCTGGAAAGGGTACAGAGATGATTTACTAGGGATGTTGCCAGGTCTCGATGATCTGAGCTATAAGGAGAAGTTTAGTAGGCTGAGTCAGCAGAAAGACTATACATGATTACAATCGAGCCATCCACAGTGTACTGTTAGATAAAGAAATATTAGATAAAGAAAATAACGTTTAGTGCAAGATAAAGCCAGGGGAGCCACGCACGCAGAGGGAGTGTCCCAGGAGCCATGCTGGCCCAATCTACCTTCTGAACAACCGCGCTGCTGTCTACCAGAATGACGATCGAAGACCGGAATGCCTCCCGGTAGGCTCGACTCGCACCACAGGCCTTCCAGGGGACTGCGGAGAAGCCGGGCGGTGAGGCCTGTCTGGGCCAAGGGAGCCTCAGCGGTGGCAGCAATGAGTCTCAGCAATGGCAGCGGGTGTCTCGGTGGCAGCGGGAGACTCCGCAGTAACAGGAGCCTCAGTGGCGGTGGGGCCTCAAGGTCGATGAGCATGAGGGGGGAGGGGAAGACAATGGGGACCCAGTGTGAGGGGGACCATTGTGAAGAACAATGCGGACCCGGCGTGGGAGGAACCGCTGTGTGGGACGGTGGGAGAACAAAGGGGAACCTGGCGTTGGTGGGGTGGGGAGGCAGTCTAGTTTAGAATCCTCTGCTCAGGGGATAAGTTTGTGTTTGTTTGTTTGTTTGTTCATTTGTTCCAGTGAACGCACTGAGCACGCGACAGCCAGCCAACAGTCGCCTATCTTTCTGGTTTTGGTTTCACTTTTAATTTCATGTTTTTCTGTACCTTGTGTGTTGTGACCGTCAGCTGACCAATTTTCCTCCGGGGATGAATAACTTTTTATCGTATCGTAAAGTCTGATTAAAGATACTCCGATTGTCTTTCGTGAGGTAGACAGTAGCTCAGGACTGCTCTCCAGTTGTCGGCAGGATGGTTCAGTTGCCTGATAACAGCTGGAGAAGAAATGGTCCCTGCATCTGGAGGTGTGCGTTTTCACACTTCTGTACCTCTTGCCTGATGGGAGAGGGGAGAAGGTGGAATGAGTCTCGTCTTTGATTATGCTGGGGGCCTTGCTGAGGCAGTGATCTTCGACCGCCAGCCTGCGGCCTACACCAGCCTGAAGCCGCAGTCTCCGGTAGGGAAGAGCCGATCCTGGACTTACCTTGACTTTTACCTCGTCCTTTATCATCTGGACGCCCGCAACGACGGCTGTAGAGGGTTGAGGTCCAGACCACGGGGGAAAATGGAGGACTGGCCAATTTCTGTGCCTTCCACCAAAGTGATGAATGCTGTGGTGGATGTTTGTGTTAAATTTTTATTGTGTTTGTGTGTTCTTTATCATTGTACCGCTGCTGACAAATTCATTTCAATTGCACTTTATGTGCAATGTGACGAATAAAACTAATTGATTGATTGATAGAAGTGTTCATGGCCCATTGAGTTTACTCCGCCATTCAATCATGGCTGATCTCTGCTTCCTATCCCTATTTTCTTGCCTTCTCCGCATAACCCTTAACACCTGTTCTAATCAAGAATTGGTCTATCTCGGCCTTAAAAATATTCACGGACTTGGCCTCCACAGCCCTATGTGGCAATGAGCTCCACTGATTAACTACCCTCTGACGATAGAAGTTCCTTCTCACCTCCTTTCCAAAAGAGCGCCCTTTAATTCTGAGGCTATGACCTCTGGTCCTAGACTCTCCCACCAGAGGGAACATCCTTTCAACATCCACCCTATCTATGCCTTTCCTTATTCTGTGAGTTTCAATGAGGTCCCCCCTCAAGCTTCTTAACTCCAGCGAATAAAGGGCCAGTGCTGTCAAATGCTCATCATATGTTAACCTACTCATTCCTGGAATCATTCTTGTATAATCAATTGAAGGGAGGTTGGTTTGTGTGAAGGTCCGTTCTCTCTTTTGTGTGCAGTTCTATTACAGTTTTCATGCTGTAAAACACAACAAGCTTAACTCAACAGCGAGTACATGGTTAGCCAATATTAACTCGTGCAGTTTTAACTATTAACAGAACACCATACACGTCTTCACATGAAGATAGACACTAAAGCTTGAGTAACTCAGCGGGACAGGTAGCATCTGTGGTGAGAAGGAATGGGTGACGTTTCAGGTCGAGACCCTTCTTCAGACGAGTTAGGGATAAGGGAACGAAAGATAGAGACGGTGATGTGGATAGATAAAGAACAATGAATGAAAGATATGCAAAAAAGTAACGATGATAAAGGATAAAGAATAATAGCTGTTTGTAGGGTGAAAATCAGAAGATAGTGCGACTTGGGTGGGGGAGGGAAAGAGAGAAGGAATGCCGGGGGCTACCTGAAGTGAGAGAAATCAATACTCATACCGCTGTAAGCTACCCAAGCGAAATATGAGATGCTGTTCCTCCAATTTGCGTTTAGCCTCACTCTAACAATGGAGGAGACCGAGGACAGAAAGGTGTGTGTAGGAATGGGAAGGAGAATTCAAGTGTCCAGCAACCGGGAGATCAGGTTGGTTCACGCGGGCTGAGCGAAGGTGTTCCACGAAACGTCTTGTATTTACAGAATCCAGTAGTTCCCAACATGTAGGATCTTTGGTTCCCAAAACTAAGGTTCAGAGCTTCCCCGCTCCAGCGAGGCCCCGTCGTCTTAGCAACGGCGGCGTTCCCCCATTGGACAAGACGCTCGGTCCGGCCGATGGTGACGCGACGAGACGTTACGTAACGCGCGCTCCCGCGGCCGCGTCGGGCCCGCGCGTCACGTGAGCCGGCGAGAGGTTTCGTGCGCGTGCGAGCGGGGGCGCGCCGGAGCCCAGTGGGAACATGTCGCTGATGGTGGAGCAAGCGGTCGCCAATGGATCTGCACGGTTTGCGGCCATGGAGCACGCACAAGCAGTGAGCAGGAACTATTGCTCGCAGCCCAGGCTGAGTATGTGTCCGGACATTTCCTGACGATCAGCTGCAACCTACTGAAAGTTGTAAGAGTTGTAAATATTCGGGGCCCTTGAGGTGCTGGCGATTCATTTACTTTTAATTACAAGAGCAGGGGTTCTGCTTCCTAGTTTAAAGCATTCAAGCAAAAGTTTCATTTCCAGGATAGGTCACGTTGGCTTTTCAAAAACTATTATGAAATGATTATTCTCTCGGGTATTTTTCTTCAATGCAGTTAATGTTTTATTTGTATTAAGTGTAATTCAATTTTCTCGCCTGTATCAGGCGGAGGCTTCGTGTTGATCCATTGATATCTGAAAGCCTCGGAAGTGTCACGGTTAGCAGATCAATTTAATTGTCATGATTCGCATGTGTCAGTTACTTTTGGTTAAGTTTTAGGTTCTGACCTACGAGAGTCAGAATATTTCTGGGAATTGAATGGAATCTCTCTCCACCTCTATCTGCAGTTTAGTTTGTTGCATGATCATCCCAAGATTTCATGTGATTCAGTCATGTGATGAGAAAAATCAGGACATTTAAATGTGGATGACTAGTTGGTTGCTTTTATTTTTGAATTATTTTGTTACGCTGTTTACATTGGGTTAGTTTAGGGCCCTCAGACTCGGCAATGAAAACATTTTTAACCTCTACGATTACGTTTTGTTCAAGTAAGCATGACTATCAAGTTTCTTTGCACAAATATGGAGGAGAGCTTCACTAGCTATAAATTAAGGAGTGTTCAAATAACATTGTCTCACTTTTAAGATAATGTCATTCTCAGGTTTTGAAAAATGTGCATATATTTTTGTGAATACTAAAAACCTATCTGATTAAACTTTGTGCTGGCAGGTTTCACTTTTTTAACACTACAAAAACATTTTCAGGTTGTTATATTTATAAAGATGATTGTAACAACATTTCCTTTTTATGTAATGCCAAATGGAACTTTTAAACGAGGAGCAGAATTGACATCACAATCTGGTCAAATATTTCACTTGGTGATGATTTTAAACTTTTGCAAATATTGTCACTCAACTATGTCCAATAGTACGAGGATAGACAAAAATGCTGGAGAAACTCAGCGGGTGAGGCAGCATCTAGCTATAGACCCTTCTTCAGTCTTCAGGGTCTCGACCCGAAACGTTGCCTATTTCGTTCGCTCCATAGATGCTGCCTCACCCGCTGAGTTTCTCCAGCATTTTTGTCTACCTTCGATTTTCCAGCATCTGCAGTTCCTTCTTAAATATGTCTAATAGTACGGTAGGGTTGGGTTATGCAGCATAAGTGACACCATTAGTACACCATAGAATTCTCATAATTTTTATTTGCATCTCTTTGAATGTTACTTGATGAGATTTGGGAGTAATTCAATCTTGTTGTTCATAAGAGAAAAATTCTGCCTAAAATATTCTGATGGGGTCAGATTTGTTTTCTTCTGACTTTCAGTTTGCTGATAATAACTACCAAATGTTGACATCCCAGTATCAGCATTCCAGTGAATGTCATTTCTCTTGAAAAGCAAGAAATTGTTGGAAATTAACTTAGTTGTCTGAAATCATCCAACAACTCTTCAGAGAAAATAATACCTAATCTACCTAAATAATACCTAATATACCATTCATTTGCAATGTTATATTTGAAATTTGAAAATACCATAACTAATGATTTTAATCGGATAGTGACAAAATGGACTTTGTGGCATCAAACTGGGAGACATTTGCCTTTGCAGACGATAAAATCAGCTAAATTTGGAATTTTGCTCCCTTTTCTGTTAATTAGCAGCATAGAAAAGTTCCAATTTAGTTTGAGCTCCAATGTGACTATTTTGATTGATGAACTGCTCCATATTCAAGAACTCAGCAGCTAACCTAAATGAGGATACCCATGCCATCACAGACATCGTCAGTAAATATGTAGAGGATTACATCTCAATCTGACGAATCCCCAACTGACAACCACAATGAGCTGTGACTCACTCCCTAGTGAGGATCAAGTCTGATGTGTTCAAGGGAGATGATCCTGACATCAGGAAATCTAGGTATGTCCTTTGCAAAGCCATCGGGGACACCAAGATGATTCCAGACCAAACTAGAATCCCACGCTATCCACACAGATGCATACCGACAAATGGCATGCATATTATAACAGGGAACAAAGTGAAGTTGGGTAGAATTACTGGCAACTCTGCATCCCTCCCTATGACCTCAGTGCCGTCTGCTTGTCTTGAACAGGTCAGTGGTATGGTCCAACTGCCCAACAGCCTTGAGTTCACCTGTACCCCCAGACGCCATTTGAGTTCACCTGTACCCCCAGATGTCAGATTGGCCTTCTTGAATGTACCCAGAGAGAGCAATTGACTTGTGTGGAGTCCCTGGCCATGTTCTCAGAACCACCCAGTTCTGTCATATCCATCATCATGAAGTGCTTTGAGAGACTGCTCGTAGCGCACATCAAAGCCAGCCTCGCAGGCAGGTTTGATCTACTACTTCAGGAAAGCAGTCAACATAATCATTGACCACTTAGTCATTCTCTCTTCTTTCTTCTCCTGTTAAGCAGATGATAACAAAAGCTAATAAACACATACCATTAGATTCAAGAATAGTTCCTTCCCTGCTGTTATCAGACTCGTAACAACAATCTCTCCTGTGTTGAGGCTAATTTTCCAATGTACCTCATTATGACCCTTGCATTTTTTAAATCTGTACTTTCTCTGTAGCTGAAATACCATATTCCGTACTGTCTGAAGTACTCGTGCGCCATATGTTGGTTCACGTCAATAATAAGCCAATACGAATATCTTTAAAGTCTGGATTATTTTCACATTGGAAAGGGAGATGTTCAGACAGAGATGTTTGTAAAATTCACTTGAATATTGCATCAGTGAGATACAATTTTTCTGCAGGTGCTGGTTTAAACTGAAGATGGACACAAAATGTTGGATTAACTCAGATGGACAGGCAGCATCTCTGGATAGGAATGGGTGACGTTTCGGGTCGAGATCTTTCAGACTGAAAGTTGGGAGAAGGAGACAGTGATAAGGAAGTGTAAGGTGCGAGAACGAGACATCAAAGGGGATGAAGTTCAAGAGAAATGTAGAATAGATCATTATTAGCTAGGAAAAGGTAACAACAAAGCAAATAAAATGTAATTAGGAACTGTCGGACTGGTCGGGGAACTGGGAAGGAGGAGGGATGGAGAGAGGAAAGCAAGGGTTACTTGAAGTCAATATTCATACTCTGGGGTATAAGCTACCCAAGTGAAATATGAGGTGCTGTTCCTCTAATTTGAGCTGGGTCTCACTGACAATGGAGGGGGCCCAGGACAGAAAGGTCAGTATGTGAATGGGAGGGGGAATTAAACTGTTTAGCAACCAGGAGATCAGGTAGATTTAGGCGGACTGAGCGGAGGTTTTCAGCCAAACGATCGCCGAGCATTTCTTGCACCATCCTAGCCACCTTTCCTCTTGGTACGCTCATCTCCTATTCCTGAGTCCCATATTTCCCTCTTACTTCGCTCCTCCCCCTGAACCTTTCCACTTGTCCCTCCCTCCAGCTTTGTATTTCATTCCCATTTTTCCTTATCTGACACCCTTTTGTCTCGTTTTCACCCATCAGCCAATCAACTCTTATCCCAACCCCCCCACTCCACTCCACAACCTGTATCCACGTATCACTTGCCAGGCTTTGCCCACCCCCACCGCCAGCACTCTTTTACAGCTTTTTGCCTCCTGCTCCACTCGGTATGAACGTGGATCCTGACTGAATCATTATCTGCCCATCATTCCCTCCGCAGGTGCAGTCTGTTATTGATATAGTGCCATTATCACAGGTGAAGAGAGAACTTGATGTGTTTTCTGGGGTAGACACAAAATGCTGGAATTAAGGGCCTGTCCCACTTGGCTGTCATTCGCGCGCCATTTACGCGACCTGCTGGCGTGTGGGTAGCGCGGGACGGGCTCGTGGAGTGATGTGGAGTGGCGTGGAGCAGTGTGGACTTCGTCCTGAATGAAATCTTCGCGCGCCACCGGCCTGTTGCATAACTGACGGCCAAAATTGGACAGGCCCAAGACCCTGGTATGACGCAACGTCTCACCTCCAACAGCAGCAGAAGCAGGCAAATGATCGCCGAACTCGGCCTGGGGCTCACGGCCGTTACGGATCCGGATCCGCCTCCAATCCTACTTCCAAATTCTGACCAAACAAATCTTGTTTTTTTACTGTTGAAAATAGCATGTGCCTTAAAAAAATGCATCTGAAGTAACAGATTCTGTACGAAAGCTACATGTTACTTAAGTAAGATAGACATAAAAAGCTGGAGTAACTCTGCGGGTCAGACAGCACCTCTCGAGAAAAGGAATAGGTGACGTTACAGGTTGAGACTTCTTCAGACTTCTTAAGGATACAAAGGACAATTATTATCACATACACCAAATGGTGTAGTGAAATTTGACTTGCCAATGCAGCACATGAATAAAGATAGGACACAACATTAAAGAATTTAACAATAAACATAAAAACATCCCCCCACAATGGTTCCCACTGTGGGGGAAGGAGTCCACGTCCAGTCCCATCCCCTTTTCACCCATAGTCGGGCCTATTGTGGCCTCCGCAGCCAGTCCGATGTTTACAGGCTCAGATGTTATTTAAGCAACATTGCTTAAGTAACATAACTAAAGTAACATCTCCTGACTTTTCTGGTTCTCAATTTTCAATTTAAAAATCTTGATGCATTATGAAAGATGTCAGGTGTCAGCAATTATGTTAAGAGTGATTTTCTTTCTCCCTCTGTGCATAGAAACAAGAGGTATTCTGTGGCTTTAGTTAGTTATGTTCTAGAATCTTGTGGCTAAGGTGAATTTAGTGTGAAGCCCTTTTTTAAATTAAACTGTGGTCTAAATGCTTGTGTTATATATTGCTGAATCTATTCAGAGCTTGCCAAACTTAGGGACATGAAACAAATATTTCACAATATTTGAAATGCAAAATCATTAAAGGAAAAATCAAATAAAAATTGCAGGATATCAATTTTGTCTTTTTCAGTTGGTGTTATTTTCTTGGGTAAACACATTTTGCTGAAACACTGCATTTCATTGAGAGATTGGCATCTGTATGGGTTTGAGAATTCTTGCCAATTAATTACTTTTAAAGTGCAGTTGCTGTTTTAATTTTGGAAATACATATTCAATTTGCGCACATCAGGTTCTATTAAACAACATTATGCTAGTACTCAAATGTTTTTTGATGAAATCTAAAAACTGGAGATCAATTTTAGTTTTAGAGAACCAGGCCCTTCGGCCCCCCGGGTCCACATCGACCAGCGATCCCTGCACATTAACACACGCCTACACACACTAGGGACAATTTACACTCATACCAAGTATACAAACCCAAGCTAATTTACCTACAAACATGTACGTCTTTGGAGTGTGGGAGGAAACCAAAGATCTCAGAGAACTCACACGCGGTCACGAGGAGAACGTACAAACTCCGTACAGACAGCACTCGTAGTCAGGATCTAACTCGGGTCTCTGGTGCTGCAAGATGAGTAAGGCAGCAACTCTATTGCTGTGTCGCCGATGCTGCAAATCTGATATAAATGAAAAGATGTTAGAAACACTCACCAGCTTAGGCATCTGCAAAGAGAAAAAAAAATAATACTTTTGGTTGAGGATGCTGTTTTGTGATATTGATTGAGAAATAAATTGATTCTTAATGGGTACAATGTCTTTCTGGGAGGACTTTTAATATTGTGCAAACTTACTCTTGTGACTTCACAGTTCAACAATTGATAAAAGGAACAGAAATCTGTGGTCATAAAGCAAGCAGATTCTTATACTTTCTCTTCCTTTTTTACACATTGCACTTGAAGTAAGCAATCAAAAATGAAATTATTTGTTAAGCGTTGATACAAAACAATTATAATAGCTGTACTAGTATATCTTCTAAGTATTATTTGGAGGCAGAAAAGTAAATGCAGCCTGCTACAGGATATTACTGTGGTGTATTATGCATCAATTTTGTTACTTATTCTTGTCTGTTCTGGAATATATGCAATCACTGCATTTATCAAAGTAGATTTGAAAGTGCAGATTTATTCTGCGTAAGTACAAAATTAAATCCTGACCAGCAGTTTTTTGTTCCTCTATCTGAGCGTCTACTTTCAAATGAACCTTACTTTTTGGTCTCGCTCTCCCTCCCTCCTTGCATCAAAGCTCATGCTTCCTGCTACCCCCACACTGTTATTCTTGTGTTTACTTTCACATCTGCCTTAGCTCCAGTTTTGCTCACCATGTTTTTGTAAATTCCTTCTGCATATCATGGCATACTTAAGGCCATTTTTAACATCATCTCAGCTCTTTCTGTATCACTTGCTCTATCCACAATTACCAAATGGTCGGAGGACATTTTGCTCCCAACTTCCTTGTCCGAATTGCACCAATGTTCATTTGCATCATATCAAATAGCTCGGCCTCTCCCTGTACCTTTTTTTTTATCAACTCTTAAATATTTTGCCTTTTTAAACCTATCATCTTTAAAACCCATGGTCTCTGCTGCCTGACAACATGCCACAAATGTGCTCCTGGCATAGTTCAGCCTCCAAAACGAGCTGTTCTCTGCTTTTGATGATTTCATTTTCTACCCAAATATCCTTTGCTTGCCTTCAGTAACCAAGTGCAACCATTTTATCACATTTGCTTATATTGTTTTGCTTCTAGCCTAGATTATTGACAAGAAGGTATCTGAACGTTTCCTCTTTTATCATCTACTGGTAGTGGTTGAGATGGGAGGTTGGAATGTGCTCCCAAATTGTTAAATATTGCGTACTTTTAATTACTTTATGCTCCAGTCACTAAATATCTTGTGAACATTTTAAAACATTATTTAATTATACAGTCACCACGTCCATCAGCACTTTCACTGGATTGAAACCATCAGTCTCTAACTTTTGAGTTTGTCCCTGGTACGCCCAGCTTGTGACCAGGAGGCCCAGGAGCGGAGGAGGAGGCCCAGGACAGAAAGGTATGGGAAGGTGAATTAAAATGGTCCACTCGGCCTTGGCTGATCGACAGGAACAAACATAAACTCGGTGACTGTTTTGATGAACACTTGCACTCAGTTCACCAAGACCTACTGGATCTCTGGGTGGCTAACCATTTGAACTCCCCATCCCCACAATGACCTTTCTGTCCTGGGTCTCCTCCATCGCCAAGTGAGGCCACATGCAAACTGAAGGAACAGCACCTCATATTCATGCCTGTGCCTCTCTGCCCGTGCCTGTGCCCAGAGGACTTTGTTGCCCTTGATTTTAGGATATCAGTCCCTAATTAATATGTGGGATGTAGATAACTCTGGCCAAACCATAGTTTATTCCACATTTAGTATTTCCCTTTCGGAAATTGCTAACTTGAAATGTTAATCATTATCAATTAAGTTGTTAGGTATGGAGCTTCAGGGTCTTCAGAATGACAGTACTTCAGTTCAATTCAGTACTTCATGATAGAATGCTAGTATAAATTGGAGTGGGTATGTTTCCCATTTGCCTGTCATTCTTTTTCTGAATAATGTCTCGTACTTGTGAGGTACAAGTGAAAAAAATTGGGAATTTGCTGCAGACCATATTTTTCTTCCTTTGAGCTAATTCTCTCACTGGATCATAAATGTAAGATTTTGCATCATCTTCATCTTAACTATGAATTTAAGTCTAATTCAACAATTCTTGTTACTGAGACATAATTGCCTTTTGCCACTGATTCCAATTGGCTATCATCCTTGGATCCCATGGAATTTGTATTTTTGATTAGCCTCCATATGGGACATTGTCATAGCCCCACCTCAACTGGTTTGATCACCTTTTTGTGCAACTCGAAATGAACGCACATTCCATGAATAAAGATGTGTGATAATCGATGCCATTGACATTCCTGGTGCAAGAGGAAATGTGGGGTTTTAATCCCTGATTAACTACAAGTATATGTGTGGATATATTGAAGATGAGACTGCCTGTGAAGCGTCTGCAAAATCTATCTTTGTCCACCACAATCCAAGGACAGTTTAAAGAAAGGACCGCTGATCACACATTACTCATGTAACTGTAATGTAGTGAATACCATGCATGGAAGTCTTCTCTAAGAAGTGAACATCTGAGGTAACATCTTAAAAATTCAGTAGGGATATTGAAGAAGTTGAGGCAGGATGTTTGGGGGAGATGGCTGGTCAATGAAAAAAAAAAATTTTCTATTAAATTACTGCATGATGCTAGATTAAAAAATGTGCTTCAAGGCCATTGCAACAAAGAGATGGAGTCTTCAGTTATGTAGACATTTTCTTTAAAAAGGTACAATAAATTAAATTTGCTTAGGAATGTGGACGATTATGCAGAGGCAAAAAAGAAAATTTTAGGTTTTCAGTGAAATAAAATGATTTATGCACCTTTTATTGTACCATTTTAACATGAAAGGAAGCAATTATGGGAATCTTACCCATGCTCTCTATCACGTGTGTAAGAGGAAGATTGGCAATTGTTGTTTCTTTCTAATGTAATCTGATACACTGTTCTATTTTGCACATAGTTTCAAAGGAATAAGAATGAGTTACTCTGAAATCAGAGCATAATTGAGCAAGTTGTTGACTTTACCTCATGCTGAATTTTTTTTCTATCTGCTTTGTAAAAGCTATAGTCAAGAGAGACTTGACTGTTTAATTGTCAACAGAACAATGACATTCTTACGTGGCAATTTAACAAGCCTGTAAATGTAATGGAGATGATATATAATAATCAAAGAATACAATATGTTATTAACTGTAAAACTAGGTGACCACAGTTGTGCAAAAAATAGTCCATAGTGCAACCAAAGTGTTGCTTTGGATGTGGCTATGCCTTGCCGAATTGCATTGTAAAACCACTGTAAAAATAGAGAAGGAACTTGAAATGTGGTAATATAAATTGATCAATTATTACTCAACAGAATACTTACGCCATTAATTTTCCTAAATGTCCATGCGTCATGTGATTTGATGCCTTTAACATAAACTTGGGTGGCAATAATTGTTTCATTTTCAAGCTCCATCATTGATTTCTTAGATGCAACAATTTGTAGAGATTTGGGAGAAGTGTGAGTGGTGAATTTTGATGAGAAAGAAACATGGGAAAAGGGCAATGACATCGGGTATATTTGCACAAATCTTTGAATGTGCGAGATGAACATATTGCGAAAGGTTTTTTTTTTTGAACGCCATTTAGGATCTTGGACTTTGCATGTAGGCTACAGAAGCAACAAGGGTTACGATAAACCTCTGTAGAATATAGACACAAAAGGCTGGAGTAACTCAGCGGGACAGGCAGCATCTCTGGAGAGAAGGAATGGGTGACATTTTGGGTTGAGATCCTTCTTCAGACTGATGTTGGGGAGTGGGCAGGAAAAAGAAAGAATGCAGTCAGAGACAGACTGGTGGGAGAACTTGGAAGGGGGAGGGGATGGAGAGAGGGGGAAAGCAAGAGCTATTTGAAGTTAGAGAAGTCAATGTTTATACTGCTGGGGTGTAAGCTAGCCAAGCAAAATAAGAGGTGCTGTTCCTCCAATTTGCGCCGGGCCTAACTCTGACAATGGAGGAGGCCCTGGTCAGAATGGGAATGGGAGGGGGAGTTGAAGTGCTGAGCAACCGAGAGATCGGGTAGATTAAGGCGGACTGAGCAGTGGTGTTCCGCGAAACAATCGCGGAGCCTGCACTTGGTCTCGAGATGTACAGAAGTTGACGTTGACACCTGGAACAGCGGATACAGTAGATGAGGTTGGAGGAGGTGCAAGTGAACCTCTGCCTCACCTTGAAAGACTGATGTTGTCCTTGGATGGTGTCGAGGGGGGAGGTAAAGGGACAGGTGTTGCATCTCCTGCGGTTGCAGGGGAAAGTACCTGGGGAAGGGGTGTTTGGGTGGGAAGGGACGAGTTGACCGGGGAGTTGCGAAGGGAACGATCCCTGCGGAAAGAAGAAAGGGGCGGGGATGGGAAGATGTGGCCAGTAGTGGGATCCCGTTGGAGGTGGCGAAAGTATTGGAGGATTATATGCCCAAGACTATAGAATGTTGATCAAGCTGAAATTGGGCTATTGCATGCAATTCTCTTGCTCCAGGAAGGAGAGTGCACACCACATGTCATATATTGGTCTGAATGGTTGACTTTAGTTGGAGAAGATTGAAAGGTGATTTGATAGATTTGTTCTAAAATAAATTGTTGTCACTGCAAGAAGGGTTGAGAACTGGAGGACAGATTTGAAGTGATCACCAAAAGAACAGGGGTGATGTGCAGCAGATGTCAATATCTGGAGTTTTTTGTTCAAGGATGGTGGCTTCAGATAAAATCCTTGCTTTTAAAAAGAAATTTGGCCAATTATGCAAGGATGAAAAAGTGTTTATTGGGGAAAAAGCTGTTGAATTGGACGGATCAGATTGTTCCTGTAGCATGCTACAACAGGTTCAGTGGTCCTAATGGCCTCCTTCAATGTTGTGACCATTCTGATTCTAGTCCATGCTTCTTGAAAGAGCAGCAAAATTATCACACTGCTGACATCGAAGAAAGTTGCCTGCAAAGAGGTAAAGATCAATGTAGTTTGGATTTTATCTTTCGGTTACTGATTCTAGGAGATCTTTGGATCCAGAGAAGTGATATTATAAAGCTGGCTGAACAATCAATTGTAATAGAAAACCAAGGATTTAAAGGTGTGATTATTAAGTGCAGAAAACCGGCGTGATAATGGATCATGAAGGTGGGGAAAATGGTGTCCATTTTTGCCGATTATCTGCTACATGTCCGGAGAACATGAATAGATGATGTTGGGGCCCTTTTTCAAACTGATTCAGTCTGCTGAGTTACTCCGGCACCTTGTTTTTCACCTTAGAACAAGGTGCCAATGCCGCTGGTCTGCACCAGCGAGCCCTACTTCACGGACTACTGTACGGTCCAATTGAGCTCACATTGTAGCCCCTGGCCAGCAGCACTTTTGTTCAGGTCACCACCACCGACAGGATGTGTTCGCACACCGTGGGGCTCTCTTCTGCTTCTTTCTTCGCTTTGTCTGCTCTCTGCTCCACTGTTACCGTCACCTTCTCCCCTGCAGTTGTGACATCTTCTGAGGTGGAGTATATTGCCGACTCTGGAGGAGGACGTGACAGCGTGGAGAGCGGGCAAAGCAAGAAGCACGAAGCAGCAGATGGTGCAAGAGGAGGGATCCCACGATGACCGTACGTGTCCTGTCTGTTACGGGGGCCTGAGAAAGTGCTGTCCCCAAGTGCCACAATATGAGCCTCAACAACAGCCACATCAACTGATCCTTGCTACAGGTGAAGAAGAGCTTACTCGTGCACCTTGAGGATTGGGGCTGTAAGTGGACTGGAGGTAGTGTGAGCTGGGGGTGGCATCGGCAGGTCTGTCAGCCTTAACCAAAATCTTTTATAAAGGGATCCATTAAAATGAGGGTTTACTGTATTTATGGAATGCAAAACAGATTGGTGTTTGCTATTGGGATCATGGCAAAACAGATTGGTGTTTGCTATGGGGATCATGGCAAAACAGATTGGTGTTTGCTATTGGGATCATGGCAAAAGCTTAAATATTGTAAACATTTTCAAAGGGTAAGGTAAATTTTTGTATGTTAAACATGGAATTGTTAATTAATTGGGAATGAAAATCCGCACAATTAGATTGAATGGCCAGAGATGGGCCAGTGCAAATTGTGATTAATACACCATTAAATTCATACTTGCATCATATCGATCAAACGGAACATTTAATTTTCTCGGCAAAAATGATTTTTGATCAAGTTATTGATTTCTGAAGGTTGCACTGGAGAAGGCTAGGTAAGAGTTCATCTTTGAGTGCAACAGGAAATCCTTAACTACAATTTCTGGATTTCCAGATATAATTGTGCATCTGCATTAACCATAATTTCCTATTAGTTTCATTATGAAAAGACACACTTATGTGATGTGGACAGTTTTACAAAAATCTATATTGATGTAACAGATCCAAATGTTGAAATAAAGACTAGATCTAAAAATTATTGAATATTGGTTGTGTTCATTGATTTTTTTTTGTAGCTTGGCATCTATATAAACCATATAACAATTACAGCACGGAAACAGGCCATCTCGACCCTTCTAGTCCGTGCCGAACACATAATCTCCCCTAGTCCCATATACCTGCGCTCAGACCATAACCCTCCATTCCCTTCCCATCCATATAACTATCCAATTTATTTTTAAATGATAAAAACGAACCTGCCTCCACCACCTTCACTGGAAGCTCATTCCACACAGCTACCACTCTCTAAAGAAGTTCCCCCTCATGTTACCCCTAAACTTCAGTCCCTTAATTCTCAAGTCATGTCCCCTTGTTTGAATCTTCCCTACTCTCAGTGGGAAAAGCTTTTCCACGTCAACTCTGTCTATCCCTCTCATTTTGAATACCTCTATCAAGTCCCCCCTTAACCTTCTGCGCTCCAAAGAATAAAGCCCTAACTTGTTCAACCTTTCTCTGTAACTTAGTTGCTGAAACCCAGGCAACATTCTAGTAAATCTCCTCTGTACTCTCTCTATTTTGTTGACATCCTTCCTATAATTAGGCGACCAAAATTGTACACCATACTCCAGAATTGGCCTCACCAATGCCTTGTACAATTTTAACATTACATCCCAACTTCTATACTCAATGCTCTGATTTATAAAGGCCAGCACACCAAAAGCTTTCTTTACCACCCTATCTACATGAGATTCCACTTTCAGGGAACTGTGCACAGTTATTCCCAGATCCCTCTGTTCACCTACATTCTTCAATTCCCTACCATTTACCATGTACGTCCTATTTTGATTTGATTTGTCCTGCCAAGATGTAGCACCTCACACTTATCAGCATTAAACTCCATCTGCCATCTTTCAGCCCACACAACAATGTATTCACATTGTACATTAAATTAAGAAAAAATATCCCTCACTAGTAGAACTTTTGCTGAAATTAACAATTAAATCTACAATATATAATGAAGTTAGGGCAGCACTTTGGCCTAGTGGTAGTGCCGTTGCCTGACAATGGCAGAGACCCGGATTAGATCCTGACAATGGGTGCTATCATTACGGAGTTTGTACGTTCTCCCTATGGCCGTGTGGGTTTTCTCTGGGTGCTCTAGTTTCCTCCCACACTTCAAAGACGTACAGGTTTGGCTTTGTTAAGAAAGATTGTAAATTATCCCTAGTGTGTAGGATAGTATTAGTGTATGGGGTGATTGTTGTTTGGCGAGGACTCTGGGCCACAGAGCCATTTCTGTGTTGTACTGCTAAAGTCCAAAGTGAATAAATAGAAATCTGAGAACCAGTTTGAAAGCCGCTGATTCAATATACTTGTTCTCGTGGACATTGTAGTGTATTTTGGGAGGGTTATCAAACCTTACGTATGTTACCAACATTACTGATAATTTGCTCATATAATGATACCAGCATACTCGTAGCACTTTGAATGAAGCACACTGTCCCTTGGCATTTAAGGGAGATTATTAAAGGTAAATAGTTACAAAACAATTTATAACTTCAATTTATTTTCTAATAATTGGTACCCTTTAGAGTTTCCAGAAATCAACCTTAAAAATTGCATAAATGTTTATTCATGCGAATGTTGAATTGGGGTCTGGTGTCTGGCTGCAATATGCAAAGATCATTGATGTCAGAGCAAAGCAAAACGGAAGAGTTCTTGATTGTTGTGATTAAGATTTCCATGTTTGAATATGTTTTCAAAAATGTCGTCAAATGCCTGAGTTGTTACAGAGACAGGTACTTAATAGTTACTGAATCACTGACTTCAGTTATTTATATCTAGAATGTAATGTCACAGGGACTTTAAGAGAAAATGATGAATGACTGCACATAAAGTTTAATTGTTTTTCTTTGTGAAGTTGATGAGCTAATTTAGGTCTTTAAATGATTTTTAAAAAATGATAGAATCAGTAAACAGGTTTGGTAGCACAAAAGCTAGAGCAAGGATGACATATTTCCTTCCCTAAAGAGCATTAGCAATACAGATCCATTTTTTTTTTTTACAACACTGACAGTTCTCTTCATTGAGATGAGCATATATGCAATTAATTTTAAATTCCCCAGCTTTTGATGGTGGAACTTTAATTCTGCTGATTCAAGGGCTCACTTCTGTCGCTACTATCCAATAATTTAAACACTGCTACCATCATACCCTGTAGGTAGGAGATACACTTAATTTTGTGGAATTGTTTACACTGAAAATCAGACTGTTGCATAAAGTATTAATACTTAATAATTAAGTTCAGTTAAATCCATCTATTTACAGAAGCATTTTCTATGCAAATGGAATTAAATCAAACAACTTAAAGCTGTTTTTTATGGTCTCAATGCTTCAGTACATGCCACAGCCAATCCTTTATTTTTGAAGTTTGGCTTACTGCCTTTAAACAGAATAATGTGACAAAAATAGAAAATGCTGAAAATACTTAGCAGGTTAAATAGTATCCATGGAAAGAAAAAAACATTTCAAGTTGAAGAAATATTCTGCAATATTTTCAGTTTTTGTTTCAGATTTCCAGCATTGACAATTTTTAATTTTCAGTAAATTGTGACAGTTTATTTGTGCACAGAAAGATCTCACAGATAACTGAAAAATAATTGGATGATCTACCGTCATGTTTGGATTGAGGAATGAATGAAACTGGGGAGCTTGCATGCTCTTTGGATAGTGCTGTCGGATCCTATACTTGCACCGTGGAAAACTAACAGCGCTGCACAAAGTCTCACCTGAAATATAACACTATTAACACACATCATTGAACTAGCACATCAGATGATATCTTCGTCCAGAAGACAAGGCTGTAGTAGATTGCTTTCTTGAATTTTTGTTTAGAAAGTGGCGGGAAAGGGAGAATCTTTGAAAAATTAGCTCCAATCATTTTCTTTGAAATGTTTAAAGTTGGATTCAGTGGACAAGCAGAATATAATTTCCTTTCTAGTTAAAATGAATCATTCTAAAGTGAATTTGTTCTTGGTTTTATTAAATACACAAGTACTGCAGCTGAATGAATAATCCTTTAACATTCCATCTATGCAAGTATTCTGGGATTGAAATTATTTGATTGTTTAGACAGACATGCAAGTCAATATTATGCATAATATATGCATGATTTGTTGTCATTTAATAATATATTGGCAATTTTAACTAATTTAACAACTGACTTTACCAGTTTCACTCTAATACTCTGTCTTAATTATGTTGAAAACATAAAGACTACTCTCCTTATACAAACAATTTCTTAACATGATATACATTTTCTTCATTTGGTCTATGCCGACAAAGATTCCCCATCTACACTGGTCCACCTACCTGTATTTGAACCCTATCTCTCCAAACCTTTCCTATCCATTGACCTGTCAAATTTAAAATATATATATTTTATAGTACCTGCCTCGGCTATCTTCTCTGGCAACTTGGTCCGTATATGCACCACCATCTGTGTGAAAAGGTTGCCCCTCAGGTTTCTATTAAATCTTTCTCCTCTCACCATAAACCTACATCCTCTGGTTCTTGATTCTCCTACTCCGGGTAAAAGATAGTGCATTCACCCCATCTATTCCCTTCATAATCTTACACACCTCTATAAGATCACCTCTTGGCCACCTGCGCTCCAAGGAATAAAGTCAGCCTGCTGAATCTCTCTCTCTAGCTCAGGGGCTCAAGTCATCACTGCACTCTTTCTAACGTAACAACATCCTTCATATAGTTAGGAGACCATAATTGAACACACTTCAAATGTAGCCTCACTAACGTCTCACTAAGGGCGCGCAGCATCGTCAAGGACTGCTCTCACCCCAGCCACAGTCTGTTTACCCTCCTACCATCCGGGAGGCACTACAGGTCTCTCCGTTGTCGGACCAGCAGGTCCAGGAACAGCTTCTTCCCTGCGGCTGTTACGCTCCTCAAGTGATTGTTGAATCAGATAGTTGAATTTCATGAAGAACAGAATCAGCAATGTGAATTATTGAAAGAAGATTTCTATAGAAATACTGCATTTCTGTGTGATATCATATCAAAGAAAAATGACTTGCATGTTTCCTTGCAAGGTAAAACTAAGTCTATATATGATGTGGCAAAATATTCAAGCATTTCAAAAAAGCTATATTTTTTCAAAATTCTTCTTCAAAATGAAATTTCGGTTGAACATTTTCCCCAGTTAGCGAAGGTCCTTGAAGCAGGAGGATTTGTGTGAATCATTTGAAGAATACGCAGCTGTTATAGACTTATTAATTAAAATATACAATGAAAGATTCACTGACTTTGAGAATCATGATGTCACACTCAAATTAGCATTTCAACCTCACCTCGTTGATGTCTCCAAGGCTCCTAAAGAACTACAGATGGAATTGATTGAGCTCTCAGAAGATGACATTTTAAAGTCCTTATTTGATGCTCAGAAAGATCCGATTGAAATATGGAAAAATGCAGTAGAATACCCACACCTTCAGTAACGTGCACAAAAAATGCTTTCTTGCTTTTCAACCACTTATTGCTGCGAATCTACATTTTCCTACCTAACTCAAATCAAGACGCCCTTAAGGTCACAAATAATGGATACCCATCTAGAAGATCAGCTGAAACTACGTACCTCCATGTGGCAACCAAATATTCAAATGCTTTCCCACAAAAAGCAGTCACTACAATGTCATTAAAAGTTTAGTTAACTTTAGAATTAACAAAATGTTTTAATTTTTTTGAAGTTAGTACATAGTAGTTAGATTTTTACAAAATAATGTACATTTTCAAGTGAATCTAAGTGAAGTTTCTTGGATGCAGCCTTGTTAGATTACAGCTAACTTAATGCGGCATTCCATCATGAAAAGGTTCCCCATCCCTGATCTATGCTATCAGTGATATCACCCACTTTCGGGTTATCTGCAGACTTATTAATCATGCCTTCTACATTCTCATCCAAACCATTGATATAAACTAGAATGGGCCCAGCAATGATCCCTAAGGCACACCTCTAGTCACAGGCCTCCACTCCGAAAAACAACCTTCCACTATTGCCCTCTGCTTTCTTCCATGAAGCCAATTCTCTTTCCAGTCAGCTGGCTCTCTCTGGATCCCATGCGATCTAACCTTCCATAGCAGCCTACCATGCAGAACCTTACCAAATGCCTTGCTTATTCCCATATAATCAACATCTATGACTTTGCCCTCATCAATCTTCTTGGTTACTTCTTTTAAAAAAAAAAATCAGATTCGTATGGTACCATCTCTCACGTGCAAAACAATGCTATCTATCCCTAATTGGCCTCTGTCAATCCAAATGCATATATATCTCCAGTAACATGCCTACTACAGATGTGAGGCTCACTGGTCTATAGTTTCCCTGGCTTTTTCTTGCAGCCCTTTTTGAAAAGAGGCACAACATTTGTCACCCTCCAATTTTCTGGCACCTCACCAGTGTCTAATGATGATTCATAATCTCAGCTAGGACACTTGCAATTTATTCTCTAGTTTCCCACAGTGACCTCAGATATATCTGATCAGGTCCAGGAGATTTATCTACCTTCATATGCATTAGGATGATCAGCACCACCTCGACAGTAATACGAACTGTTCTCCATATATCTTAATTAACTGTTCCAAGTTCCTGAAGCCTCATGTCTTTCTCCATGGTAAAAACAAGAGAAATAATAATTGAGTATCTTGTCCTTCTCCCGCAGCTCTGCGCAGACTACCACATCACCCGATCCTGGCCTCTCTCCACTGGCTCCCTGTGCGGTTCCGTATACATTTCAAGACCCTCCTCTATGTCGACAATGCCCTCAATGGGCTTGCCCCCTCCTACATTAAAAGTCTTCTCACCCACCTCTCCACCTCCAGGTCCCTCAGATCGGCCGACTTGGGGCTGTTGTATATCCCGCGGTCTAGGCATAAGCTTAGGGGCGACCGCGCCTTTGCGGTTGCGGCTCCTAGACTGGAACAGCATCCCCCTTCCCATCAGAACTGCCCCCTCCATCGACTCCTTTAAGTCAAGACTAAAATCTTATCTATACTCCCAAGCCTTTCCTGACGTCCACTGAGCGAGGGCTATATGTATGTAGTTTGTTTGTTAATACTATTCTTATAACAAATGTAAAGCACTTTGGCCAACGAGAGTTGTTTTTTAAATGTGCTATATAAATAAATGTGACTTGACTTGACTTGACTGGTTTCTGAGAGGCCCTGTTCTCTCTCTAGTTGCCCTGTTTCACCTAATTTACATAAAATCTCTTTGTATTTCCCTTAATATTATCTGCCAGAGCTATCTCCTGTCCTCATTTTTGCTCTCTTGATTTACTTCTTAAATATGTTCCTCTGTTCCCAAAACTCCACCAGGGATACATGATCCCAGCTGCCTACACCTGCCCCACAACTGACTAGTGCATACTTTTAGTTCTAAGTGTACTGAGGTCAAAATAAAACATTGACATTTAAAGATGCTTTTGACTTGGAAGTGTCTCGTATTTTACAGACTATTGTCTGAAAGAATTAAATTGATGTTCAATTTCACTTTTTTAGTTAAATATTTACCAAGGAAAAATAATAAATTGTACTTGATTTGTAAAATGTATGTGGTATATTAATATTTTGAGTGTCCATGTCACAATGCTGAAAATTCTTCAGACTCCTCTTCCTGCTATCGGTGTTTGTGTAAATATCTGCAAATGGGAGAATAGATGACTTTTTAGTGGGTGGTTATGAAGAAGCCTCATAGTACTGAATAAATAAATATCTATGTAAATCGTTGCTTTAAAAATATTTCTGATAAAGACACAAAAGACTGATGTATCTTTTGTGTAATTATCACAAAAGAATGAACATGGTTTGATGAAGTTTGTGCCCAATTCAACCAAGCCACAATACAATGCAGATTAAATGTTAATTTACCACCTCAAACTTTTCGTAGCCACAGTGGCAAACTATAACATTAATGAGGATGAATTTAAGTGTATTGTGAAAATGCTCAAAATATTACTTGATATACCTGTGCAAATTTGTAAGTTGTGTTCTTTGCAAAGCATTCTTTGTGTAGCACTTTGTGTAAAAGTTTCTATGGAACTAAAACCACACATTGGAACTGAAAAGCCTGCAAAGCTGGCATTGGCCTGTAGCCCTTTTATGCTCACTTTGCTTTATCTGTGAAACATTCTGAAAATGAATTTAGTGTTTTAGCTTTATTCTAGCTATAAAAAGATCACTTTAGTAAGACATCTATTTATTTCAAACATAATCCACATGTTATTGAAGCACAAATATAATTGCTGTGCTTCTGTTAAGTTAACATTGTGCTAGACAAAAAGTGAAATAAAATCTTGGGGGGAAAAAAACTGTCGTATTGTCAAGTTAAAGTCCTAACAAGTTTACCCAGATACTAAATGGCTTGAGATATTACACTTGAGATATTACTCTTGTCAAATTCTTCGCAATAGTAAATAGAAAGACTAATAAGGATCTTGCTTGAGAGACCTTGAGTTGATGAGATGGATATGAAAAAAGGGGTGGATAGCATATTTGAATCTAGCCAAACCATATGATTTTAATGTGCCATGGTGGAGATAGTGAAGGAATAGTGGGAGGAGGGGGTATAGTAAAGCAAACCTAACAGAAGGGCCATTTTAATAAATAGTATTCAGAGCTACTCTTTACCGTCTTAATCGTGCTAATCTTGCTCTTATGTATACAAACTGAACTGACTTGTTATCTAATTCAAAACTGAACAGCAATACTATGTAGCATTCTTTTAATGTGGCTGTATTATTTTGAAAATGAGTTGTAATTTAGGTAGTCTTTTAGTAGATTACATCACTGAAGAGAGCATGCTTCACTGTTACCACAACTTGTAAGATTTATTCAGTTTAGAATGATGCTGTACCCTCCAGCCTTTTAAATCAAATGTGTTGGAATGCACACTGCTTTCTTTCACTCCTACTTGAATGGGCCCTTAGTATTTCACACCAAGGTGTCCTTCAGGGTGCTGGGTCAGGCTACCAAAACAGCTTCTATGAAGGGATTAGAACCAATTAACATCTTTGTACACAAAAGCTGCTGGCAGCTGAACAGACGGCCCTGTGACCTGCTCAGGAGCTGCATGTTAAACAGGGGGTTGTGTACTTGAGCTCAAGTGGGGAAGGGGTGGAGAGAGTTTTTATTTATAATTGAAATGGTGCTTCCTGATGGATTATGGCAAAAAAAAAAACCTTGCACTGAATTAGTTGTGCAAAGGCAGTCTAAACTCAGCTGACTTCCAAGTAATACAAAATGTTGTATTATTAAATCAACATTAAAACTGATTCTTCAAAGTATCAAATCCAATTCAAATTATATAACGTTGTCAGTACATTATTTTCATTGCATTGGACATTTCAAATTATATCTAATCACAATAAACTGATGCAGCATTTTGAAATTGTAATATTTTATTTTATTTTAATTGTTTTAATTATGACAGTAAACCATGTAATTCAGTGACAACATAGGTTTTTTTATTTCTGCCTCTACCTGCTTAGTTTTTGTCCCCATTAGACATTGTTCAGGTTTAATTGTCCAATGTTTTGCACAACTATCTCTATAATGGCTGATTGTATTTAAAAAAAACAAGTATCCAAAGTAGGCCAAAAGATTAAGGTCCTTCTTGAGATAACCAACCTGAAGTTTTTAGAGATTAAAAAAAAATAGAATTATACTTTTCCAACAAGTGGTGGTCTTCAAAAATATGTCTTGTGTCTTAGTTTAAGCATTTTGTAACTTCCAAATGGAAACTAAAAATACTGTAGGTGGTTGCAACACTGTTATATGGCTTTCATGCTTGAGCAATTTGTCTTCCTTCTTCCGATGTTTGCTTATTAGTGAATGAAATGCAGGTGTGTGGGAAACAGCAAGCGAACATTGACAGGTTTATTCTGTTGGCTGCAGCCTAATTAGTTGCATAGTAGATGCGCCCCGCTAAGCTTTAGTGCACTGCAGTAGAGCTGGTCTGTTCTAATTTCCTCGCAGCTTTGATATCGGTGAAGAGATTGACGGATTACACAAAAAGCAAAGTGTGATAGAAGCCAATCGAAACAATGCAGTCCTTACTTCAGCCACCACAGATGTGAGAGAAGGCTGATCAGAAATAAATGTCAATCATAGTCAAATTGTCTTCTCTGCATGGGTAATATTTTCCCATGTAAAATAAAAAGGCCAAGGTAATGGGCTGTGTCTCCATGTATTGCTTTATCACCTGACAGAAGCATCAAAGGTTGCAGTTAAATAATAAGGCAATTTTGAACACTTAGTAATGTGTCAAAATCATGCTGCAAAATGTGCTTTTTTTTTTACAGCTCACTGATAGTTGACCACCCATACATGCAACAGTAATGCCATTGTGTCCAGTTCATCAAATGGTGATTCTGTTAATATATCGAGGCTTGTCCACCAATTGAAGTATTCCATGGATCTTTTCATTCGGGTTGATGAAAAATGATCTTTGTGATCATGGTGATATAGACGGGAAAACGTTTAGTAAACAGAAAGCAACACCTCAATGGTGTTTGAGAATGCTAGATTTATACAGAAGCTGTATGGTGAATTTTGTCTTGCATTGTCAGTGAAAATGTAAAAATCAAATCTGTTGTGTATATTAACATCAACTACATTTTAACTAAAGCTTAACATTGTGAAGAATTTGAAAGTAATATATTCCTTGTTATATTGCATATTCTGTGCTGAATTTGATAGTGAATTTCTAAAGAATACTAATTTTATGTTAATTTTATTTTTTAATAGCCTATAAGACTGTGTCTGGTGTAAATGGACCGTTGGTAATTTTGGATGATGTAAAGGTATTTATAATAAAATGACATGGTTAATTTGGAATGCCAATTAGATGTATAATTTTGATTCTCAACCAAATAACTGGTGTTGTGGCAAGAAAGGTTGTGCCGATATGATTTCAATGGCACGCTTATAAAAACAACTCTTAATTAGCACCTCGATCCATTCAATCAGTTTTGCTGCCCCAATAGAAATTTAAATACTTAATGTGCTATTTTGTCTGAAATTCCATGATGCTGAGCAATAAAAATGTAAATAAGTAAAACTGTTTGAATTGGCAAGCATGCCATTGTTTTGAGGAAGAAATCTGTAAATGGGGCTGACATGATCAGGAAATGGGTACTGATATTTGCAAAAAATGAAATTAATTAAATTGTACAATTCTTAATTTGATCAAAGTATAAGATTGTTTTATATAAATGTGGGCAGCTTTTTGAACAAATTATTAGTTTGGTTATACTCATAGAGTAATGCAGTGGAAACAGGCCCTTCGGCCCAACTCGCCCGCACCGGCCAACAATGTCCCAGCTACCCAAGTCCCACTTTCCTGCGCTTGTTCCATAACCCTCCAAACCTGTCATATCCATGTACCTGTCCAACTGTTTCTTAAACAATGGGATAGTCCCAGCCTCATCTACCTCCTCTGGCAGCTGTCCCATACACCCACCACCCTCTCTGCGAAAAGGTTACCCCTCGGATTTCCTATTAAATATTTTCCCCTTCACCTTGAACCTATGTACTCTGGTCCTCGATTCCCCTACTCTGAGTAAAAGAGTCTGTGCATCTACCCAAACTATTCCTCTCATAATTTTGTATACCTCTATGAGATCTCCCCTCATCCTCCGACGTTCCATGGAATAGAGACCCAGCCTAATCAATCTTACCCTATAGCTCACACCATCTAGTCCTGGCAACATCCTCTTAAATCTTTCCTCAACCCTTTCAAGTTCGACAATATCCTATAACATGCTGTCCAGAACTGAACACAATATTTTAAATGTGATCTCACCAACGTCTTATCCAACTGCAACATGACCTCCCAACTTCTATACTCAATATTCTGATTGATGAGGCCAAAGTGCCGAAAGCCTTTTTGACCTCCTTATCTACCTGCAACGCGACCTTCATGGAACCATGCACTTGTACTCCTAGATTCCTCTGCTCCACAACACTACCAAGAGGTCTACCATTTACTGTGTAGGTCCTACCCTTGTTCGACATCCCAAAATGCAACACCTCACACTTATCTGTATTAAATTCCATCAACCATTCCTCCGCCCACCTGGCCAATCGATCCAGATCCTGCTGCAATCGTTCACAACTATCTGCGAAATCACTAACTTTTGTATCATCAACAAACTTGCTAATCGTGCCCTCTATGTTCTCATCCAAATCATTGATGTAGATTACAAAGATGATGTAGATGTTAGCAGAATAGTTTTCTTGTACATATGGTTTTTAATAGTTTATTTATCCTCAATGTATTAAAACTGATGGCATTTTTGTTTGTTTCCATCAGTTTCCAAGATACGCAGAGATTGTGCATCTGACACTTCCCGACGGCTCCGTTAGAAGTGGACAGGTTTTGGAAGTCAGTGGCAATAAGGCCATAGTACAGGTGGGGATCTTTGATACTTTTATGGTAGTAGATTGAATGTGGTTATATTTACTGACTCGTGTGAAAGATTATCTGATTACCTGAGAAATCGTTAATGAATGGGCAATAATATAGTAATTATACAACAAATTGTGGGAAAATTTGAATATATCCATTTTGGTTAGGAAAACAAAGGCAGATGTTTTTTTACTGGTGTTAGATTGGAAAAATTTGAACAACACAGGGATCTCATCCTTGTATATCAGTCATTGAAAGCAAATGTGCAGGTACAGCAAGCAAATAAGAAAGCATACAATGCATTACCCTTCGTTGCAAGACATCTGAATACGTATGGTTTTGCATGAAAAGTGTACGTGCATTTGACATAAATTTGGTAACAATCTAAATATTAATCTTTATAGTTCAACAAATGTGAAAAATAAAATGTTAACCTTTTTAAACTTTGGAATGCTTCTAGCATACAAGTCTTGTATAACTATTGCTTATTGCCACATTTTCTTCTTTCATCCTTGTCTCAAGGTAGAAATTTATGCTGAAATTAAATCTCCATAAGGCTAATAACCTAAATGGGCTACGTATAAATGTGAATCATCATTATTTCTACTAGTCTATATGTAGATGGAAACCATTTTATTTTAGTTTATAAATGTCATCTATATAGAACACTAGACTAAGTGGGAGCCGTCACTCAAGCCTGTTGTGCTGGCAGCTCACTGACTCACGGCTTGTGGGTTGGCAGTTGACTCACAGTTATTCCTTGAAATTCCATTTCAAGCAGGGTACAAAGCCACCAAATTCAAGTGCAGTTTCTTACCACTTCAAGCAGGGTGCAAGGCCACTAAAGACAGCGAGTCGTGACCTCTCCCTCCTCCATCTTGCAAAGACTGAGTCACGCCCACACTTCTGGGTTTTACAGTCCCTCCCCCCCCCCCCCCCCCCCCCCCCCCCCCCCCCCCCCCACCAGAACGGACGTGGCCTTCATGACATGATTGACAGGTGAGAGAATCTCAACATAGAAACATAGAAAATAGGTGCAGGAGTAGGCCATTCGGCCCTTCGAGCCTGCACTGCCATTCAATATGATCATGGCTGATCATCCAACTCGGTATCCTGTACCTACCTTCTCTCCATACCCCCTGATCCCTTTAGCCACAAGGGCCACATCTAACTCTCTTAAAAATCGACATTTTTTAAACACTAACAACTTTTATTTTTTCATCGATGGGAAAAATACTCGGCACCTGATGAGCGGAGGGGACTCTTAGTAAGATAGGCAAAAATCACAGGCATACGTGGTAGCGTTTTATTCTAAAATCAATATAAAGCGCAAACAGGAAGTGGTCAAGATTAGACTTTTAGTTATATAGAAGGCGAGGCAACATTAGTTAGGCAAGGCAACTTTAATTAGGCAACACAGCTTTAGCATTTCCAAACCAAAGGCAACACAGCTTTAGCATTTCCAAGCCAAAGGCAACACAGTTTTAGCATTTCCAAACTATATTTTCAAACCAAATTAAGGGCACTGAAAGTTCAGTAAAACCACTCACATTTTCGTAGACATGTGTCCAGTGTAAGTCACAGTTCAAACTGAGAGAAGTGACCCTCCCACTCCCCCATCTCGCAGAAACTGACTGAGGCACTCAACACTTCCGGGTTTTATAGTCCCTTCAGAAGGGGCGTAGCCTTCAGGAGAGAGAGTCTCAACATTTTTAAAACACTAATAACTCTTTTATTTTTCATCGATGGGAAAAGGCCTCTTGTCCTGCACAGCGGAGGGGAACTGAGTAAGATGGCGAAAAAACACAGCCGTAAATGGCAGAGTTTTTTCTAAAATCAATATACAGAACAACAGGAAGTGGTCAAGATCAAACTTTTAGTAATATAGATAAGATTTATAAACTCTTATTGATATTTTTTTAATCATGATCAAGTGTAACTAAAAACACTAAAATAAACTAAAAATAACCAACTTTGAGGGGAACCCACATTTAAATGTATGGTAACTCGGGTGCTTTGCCAATGTTTGAACCTTGTGAACCTACGCTGCACTTCCTCAATAGCAAGAATGTCCTTCCGCAAATTCGGAGACCAAAACTCCTCAAATTAGGAGACCAAAACTGCACGCAATACTCCAGGAGTGGTCTCACCAGGGCCCTGTACAACTGCAGAAGGACCTCTTCGCTCCTATACTCAACTCCTCTCGTTATGAAGGCCAACATGCCATTAGCTTTCTTGACTGCTTGATGTCCCTGCATGCTTACTTTTAGTGACTGATGTACAAGGACACCCAGGTCTCGTACTTTTCCTAACCTGACAGCAGTCAGCTAATAATCTTTTCCCACTGTTCTTGCCTTGCAAAGTGGATAACCTCACATTTATCCACATTATACTGCATCTGCCATGCATCTGGCCACTCTAAATTTTAAAATATACCATCAATTTGAACAAACCTTGTGGCATTTGTGGCACAGAAGAATGGTGAGTAAGGTGGCAAAATATTGTAGTGCTATCGTGCACCGATTTAGCGCAAATAGTAAAACCACGCAAACCGGAAGAGCACAAGATTTGAGTATTAGTTATGTATAGATAGATAACAACATTTATCAAGTTTATTTTACTTCATTTGCCATTAAAGGAGAAGGCTCTGATTGATCTGTTTCCTGGCCCCGTCCTCTCTGTGATTTGAGTAGCACATGTTCTTGGATTTCAAATATATTTATTTAAAATAGCATTTATTGGATTTGTGTGTGTAAAAAAAAAAAAAAAAAAAAAAAGTGTCATACTATTAGTTTTCATTGAAGAACGTTTTCTCCGTTGAATATGGTGAATCTATTTTTGAGAAGTCTTTGCATTCTGTTAAAATTTGTTCCAAAAAAATCATCATTAAATAATAACCATATAACCATATAACAATTTACAGCACGGAAACAGGCCATCTCGACCCTTCTAGTCCGTGCCGAACACATATTCTCCCCTAATCCCATATACCTGCGCTCAGACCATAACCTTCCATACCCTTCCCATCCATATAACTATCCAATTTATTTTTAAATGATAAAAACGAACCTGCCTCCACCACCTTCACTGGAAGCTCATTCCACACAGCTACCACTCTCTGAGTAAAGACGTTTCCCCTCATGTTACCCTTAAACTTCAGTCCCTTAATTCTCAAGTTATGTCCCCTTGTTTGAATCTTCCCTACTCGCAGTGGTAAAAGCTTTTCCACGTCAACTCTGTCTATCCCTCTCATCATTTTAAAAACCTCTATCAAGTCCCCCCTGAACCTTCTGCGCTCCAAAGAATAAAGCCCTAACTTGTTCAACCTTTCTCTGTAACTTAGTTGCTGAAACCCAGGCAACATTCTAGTAAATCTATTATTGTACATTATTGTACATTCTTTTGAATTTGGGCCTACTTTATGTAATCTCCATTGATAACATACTGATGATAGATGTCAAAGAATTGTGGTATTTTGTGTGTATTTGAATGTTTTCTTTCATCCTGCCGCAGGTTTTTGAAGGAACATCAGGTATTGATGTAAGGAAAACAGCCTGCGAGTTTACGGGTGACATACTTCGCACACCTGTATCTGAAGATATGCTTGGTAGGTATATTTTATTTTCTATAGTATGCCTTATAATTATAGCCTTATAATTATCTATTATAGTAATAATTTGTAGTATGCTTTTAGAACTTCTAAGAGTATCACACACTGGTTTGAAAAATGTAAATCTTCCCACTTTTTAATGAAAAATGTTGGGACTAAAGATAGATTCTATTTATGAGCAGTTTGTCTCTAACACATTCAATTTACTTATGTCTTAATATTCCATCAATAATCTGAACCTTTTGTAAGATCTTTAAAAATGTGAAAGCACACATGTAGGATTCTTTAAATTTCCCCGCAACTATTGATTGAAATTGGAAATGTACGGTTTTTGCAAACTGAATGGAAAATGTGCAGGGCATGTGACCTTTGGCTTGGCTTTGATAATTGTTTCTTAGCATTGTAAAAACACTGGAAGAGAATAACATTGGAAAGAGCTTCATTCTGGAAAAGTTTCCAACTCTCTTATGCTCAGTTCTCACAAAATACTCCAAGCAAAAAAAATAGTTACATCATGATTAAACATTTTAATTAAGCTCCTCAATATTTAAGTACATTAGTTTATAATTGCTCACCTAGGTGGTTGCCATTGCTATATCAGTGGGCTCTTAAGTTTTTGCCTGAAGCATCTATTTGTCAGCAAGATGACAAAAGTAGGGAGATTATTATTATGATATAGAATTTTTGCTTTAGTAATTATTGAAAGTGTACAGATACTTAAAGTGAGTAAGCAGGATTGAAATAAATGATAATTTGGAGAAAAGTAGAAACATGGACTGGATGAATGGTTTTACTGCAGCCTTATGATTGCGGTTTCCTTTTAGATGGGGTCTTGGCTTTCACTTTAATTTCATGAACAGTGAAAATTTGCATTCATGATGACTCATACGTTCATCAATGAAGTATCATATACCTATTAAAAGCCTGACCTTGGATGTGTGTGTGTGTGTAATTTGTTTGTGTATAATCATATCTCTAAAAAATGAGGCGCTAACGGTAATATTTTTCCATGTTTCCATGTTAAACATGTTTCCGGTAGTTTTCTACTGTGAAGCCCAAAATCGCCTTATCTGAAAAATTCATGCTTTATTTCTCGAGTTATTAATGAAAATGATCAAAAATATGAAAAAACGTTGTAAACAAACCCGCTGTCTTCTTGCTCGTGCTGCGAGTGATGTCACCACCCCCCTCCGACCATTTCCCCCCCATACTCGGGCCCTGCCTGCAGCCGGAGTGAGGGAGTATTGCTTTGGGGAACCAATCCTCCCCTGTGACGATGCCACACCCCCACCCCTCAAACTCTACCCCCTCCCTCTGCCCCCCTCCCTCTGCCTCACCCTCGTCCCGCCCCCCACGCCTCCCGTGGGGGCTATGGGTAGGGGAATGCCAACGGGTCTGCATTTGTACACTTTAATATCAATGCCCTAACAGTAGTTATTACTGGCCCATTCATTGCCATATATCCAGTTTGGTATACATCAAAGTATTTGGTTTAAACTTGGTACTTTTTCTGAAGGAGTTTTGAACAAAATAACTAAATCCATGCTATTACAGACTGAGTATATTTAAACAGTGAAGTTTGCAACTTTATTTGCACTAATTGCATTGAGAAGCAGAACTGCATTTCACCAAGACTCGTACTGGGCATTTAGTTAAATGTAAAGCTAGGCTGCAATTTGGCATTTGAGCATTTGTTGTACAAAATAACCAATCAGACTATACCTAATATCAGTAAATTTAAGCAGGTTTATGGAAAAGAGATCTTTAAGTTTACCATGTTACATACTGGCCAAGAGGGCACCTGAGACTTTAACACCTGGAATTTGAAGATGCTAGTTAACTTTCTTATCCTCCACCCCACCAATGAAAGCTGGTACATTGTCTCCTGACTCGCTCTTTTTCAAGTTAACTATTAATTGCTTGGTTTTGTTGACATTGAGTGATAGGCTGTTGTTTTGTCACCACTCAACCAGGTATTTAGTTATAATAATAATAATATATTTCATTGTCATTACACATAGGTGCAACAAGATTTGGTATGCAGTTTCCATCCGATAATCATAACTTAAACAACTAATAACATTTAGATACCCCGAGAAACATGATTTATTTTTTAAAAAAAAAAAGAACAGTAAAACAGTCTAAAGTGCAAATATGTCTGTGCCGGGTCGATGTGCGTGAATACAGTTCATGGGGGTGGGGGGGAGGGCCACTCAGCAGGGCCGGTTCAGAGCAGCGATAGCTCTGGGGATGAAGCTGTTCCTGAGTCTGAAAATGCGGGCGTAAAAGGCCTTGTAACGACTGCCGGAAGGTAGGACTTCGAACAGACTATTACAAAGGTGTGAGGAGTCTTTATGGATGCTGATGGCCTTCCTGAGGCACCGTGTGTTGTAGATGCCCTCCAAGGCTGGTAGCTGTGTCCCAATAATCTTCTGCGCCCTGTGGACGATGCGCTGAAGAGCTCTCCTCTCTGCCTCCGTGCAGCTGAGATACCACACAGAGATGCCATATGTTAGTATGCTCTCTGTGGTGCTGCGGTAGAAGGTTGTCAGCAGCTGTTGGGGCAGACCAGTCTTTTTCAATGTTCTTAGGAAGAACAGTCATTGTTGTGCCTTCTTGACCAGCGCAGCGGTGTTGGTGGACCATGTGAGGTCCTCTGAAATATGTGTGCCCAGAAACCTAAAGCTGGACACTCTCTCCACACTGTCCCCGTTGATAGAGTTTGGGGCGTGTTCCCCATTTTGTGTCCTCCTGAAGTCGATAATCAGCTCCTTGGTCTTGGAGGTGTTTACGGACAAGTTGTTACGTGAGCACCAGTCCGCCAGGTTCTGCACCTCTGCTCTGTAGTTTGTTTCATCACCGTTGGTGATCAGCCCGATCACCGTTGTGTCCTCTGCGAACTTGACGATGGTGTTGGTGTCGAATGCAGGAACACAGTCATGTGTGACGAGGGAGTAGAGCATGGGGCTCAGTACACAGCTAAATCATCATGATGTGATTTGACCAACAACAGTGGTTTTTTTTAGCAAATTTGTAGTCTACTAATTTCTTATGGTGGATTAGCTAGAACTAAGGTGACTGTCTCAAAATAAGTTGGTCATTCAAGAAAGGTAAGATATTTTTTAACCCAGAGGACAGCAAATGTTTAAAATTGTCTATTTAACAAATTTTGGCCACTGGGTATATCGAAGCTGCACATTTTTAAATATTAAGGGTAAGAAGGGCTATAAAGGGATATACAGCACAAAAATAGCCTCGTCGGCCCAACTTGCCAATGCCGACCAAGATGACTCATCCACACTAGTCCTGCTTACCTACGCTTGTCCATAATCCTCTGAACCTTTCCTATCCATTTATCTGTCCAAATGTATTTTAAATGTAATAGTATCTCCCTCAGATTCCTATTAAATCTTTGCGGTTAGTTAGTAAAGTGGCATTGAGGTGGAAGATCAGCGATCAATATATTGATTAACTGAGCAGGCACAAAGACTGAATGGCCTACTGTTTCTATTTCTTACTTATTTGCATTCCATTACAGGCAGAGTATTCAATGGATCAGGTAAACCTATTGACAGAGGGCCTACAGTATTGGCTGAAGATTTTCTGGATATTATGGGTAAGCTGAGAGCTAATTATAAAAAATGAATTTTGTTCAAGAGAAAATTCATCTGTTAATAGACAATAGGTGCAGGAGTAGGCCCTTTAGACCAGCACCGCCATTCAATGTGATCATGGCTGATGATCCACAATCAGTACCCCGATCCTGCCTTCTCTCCATATCCCTTAGCTCCGCTATCCCTGAGAGCTCTATCTAACTCTTAATGCAGACACAAGAAGGCATTTCAGATGCTGGTTTACAAAAAAATGGCACCAAGTAAAGAGCAGGTCAGGCAGCATCTCATAGGTGGGATTTCATGTTGGAATCTTCAGATCTGAAGAAGGATCCAAACCCAAAATGACGCCTATTCACATCCTTCGGAGGTGCTGTCTAACATGCTGTTACTCCAGTATTTTGTCATTTTTTCATGTTTAATATTCTGATCATTATGACATAAATATAACCCTGCATAGGTGTGGTAAAATTCACAATGAAAGTAAAGATAAAAGTTAAAATCACTGCAATGGATTGTGTGTAATCCCGTCCTGATCTCAGCTGGTGAGAAGCAGTGAGCGGAGGTAAAAAATTGTCTTGAAGACTGGATTGTTTCCCAATCCCAGATGTTCCTTGATCGCCTGTCGAGGCCTTTTCCTGCCACTGTCAGTTAAGATACCATTGTAAAGAAAACCCCCAAAAAATATATATATTTTTGTTTTTTGTTTTTATCTATGTATTATAAAAATTTCTGTTGATCTGTGGGGTTCAGACAACACAAATTTTAGGTAATCTACATACACCTTCCACCAGTTCCATTTTATTATATTATCTCATTTCAATGTTGTCTGCTTCAACCAACTGTTAATTCAATTACTTTAGATCAATCAACAAAATATATTCCTAAAGAGTTTTCATGCGATGCTGAACCTAGTAAAACATAAACATTTTGCAGCAATATAATTATAGCTCATGTATGCTGTTCATTTATTCTACCACCAAAGAGCTCCTTGTAACAATCTGCATTGTATTCCCCGTGCCCATTTTTAACGTTTGTTTAGCTTGTTCTGTAGCTACCTCAGTAGCTCACCAAGCAATATTGTACACCAACCTCAAATTACATTCATTTTCTGTACATACAACTTGGGGTGCTAGCGTTATAATCAGGGTTTCTATCATTTCCTTCAGAACTTTGGCTTTTGCCAAGAGGTTATCTTTTTCCCCATTGACTTAAACTGAAGCATCAGCATTCCATTTGGAACCATTTCAACAACTTATGCATATCATCATAGAAATTCCATTGGTTCCCTAAAATTTGTCAGGTCATTTATTATTATAGACACTTTTTAAAATCACCATTCTATGCTGAATTACCATTTAGGAAATATTAAGTGTCGATAATGGAATAGCAGCTAATGGAATTTTGGAACCATCAGCAATAATGTTAATGGTTCCTTGGAGGCAATGACTCCAAAAGTAATGAGTTTGTTTTCCAATGGAATAATCACAGTAGAGGCATTGGTGTGCTTTCTTGATTGTAGTTTCAATGTAGTGGTCTAGGACAAATTGTTGGTAATATTTACACCTTGGAAGTTGAAGCTCTTGAACATCTCCACTTTGGCACCATTGATGCCGACTGGGGCGTGTATACCACTTTGCCTGCTCAGTTGTCATAATATTTTGTGATTCAGTAGCATTTACTTTGATATTTATAGAATCATAGTAATGTGCAGCACAGAAACATGCACGTATCTATCTACACAATTCCCATTTGTCATGACTATCTCATCTATGCCCTTCAGAATTTTGGAAATCTCTCTTAACGTCAATGCTCAGCCTTCTAAGTTTCTGTGTGATTGAATCCAACCTATCCAATTTATCTTTATAACTACATCTCTCCATTCCAGGCAACATCCTTGTGAATCTTTTCTGCACTCTCTAGCAACCATAACCTTCCTGTAGTATGGTGACCAGAACTGTACATAATCCTCTAAGTGCAATTTAACCATTATTCTGTACAACTGCAACATGACATCCTGGCTCTTATACTCGGTGTCTTGACCTATGATGGCAAGCATACCAAGTTGTTCCTGCAAAGAGCTTTGAAGTGATTTACTGTGTTAAACGTTACATAACTACAATTTTTGGTTTTAACACGGAGTATTGTTATTTTTGACATTGCTCCATGAAGACATCTACTATTTTGTTTAGGTCAGCCTATAAATCCACAGTGTCGTATATATCCAGAAGAAATGATCCAGACAGGAATCGCTGCAATCGATGGCATGAACAGTATTGCTAGAGGACAAAAAATACCTATATTTTCAGCAGCAGGTTTACCACATAATGAGGTTTGTAGAAAATAAATAAACCTTTAGTTGGTTTGGTTGTCACTAAATATTTTGTTGGGATAAAATTGCTTTAATACTTGGTGAACCAAGTAAATCTGAACATTAAAGGGAAAGCACTTTTTTATTCAGTTGGTCACTCAGTTTCCATTTGTAAATGGTTGAGGTCAATCATCCAGCTTCAGGTCATTACTGTCAGAATTTATCAGGAAAACATCCTAATCCCAACTTTTCAGCTATTTCACCTATGACCTAATTTCCATCATCAGGTCAGAAATGAGGATGTCCTCTGATGGCTGCATAAGTTCAGTTCTACTTCTAAGAAAATAGAGGCGCTGCTGTGCCTTATTCATGATTACATATATGTGCAAGGTGCAAACAATAAAGTGACCTGCCTCAATGACTACTGCCAGTTGCTCAACATTGACCATATGAAGTGCTTTGAAAGGTTGGCAATGATTTATGCCTGCATCAGTCTTCCGGAGAATCTAGACCCTTTTAAATTTGTGGGAAAGTAGATCTACAGAGGACACCACCTCTCCTTGCACCACAATCAGCTTGACAATCTATATATTACTAAAAGTAAGACCTTGACCACTTCCTGTTTTTCTGTTTCATGATTTTTGAAAAAACGCTGCCACTTATGGCTGTGATCTTTGGCCATCTTACTCAGAGTCCCCCTCCGCTGCGCAGGGCAAGAGGATTTTTCCCATTGATGAAAAATAAAAGAGTTATTAATGTTTAAAAAATGTTGACATTCTCTGCTGCCCCTGCTGGTGGGAGGGCGGAGGGGCTATAAAACCCGGAAGTGTTGTGCCTCACAGTCTCTGCAAGATGGAGGAAGCAAGAGGGTCACGTCTCTCTGAGCTGTGAATAACACTGAACACATGTTTCCTCAATTGTGAGTGCCCTTAATGTGGTTTGAAAATGAAAATGTGGTTGCTTTGAAATGCTGCACTGCAAATGGCTCTTGGTGGTGGTAACTGCTTTGAAATGGTGCACTGCAAATGTTTGTTGGTGGTGGTAACTGCTTTGAAATGCTGCACTGCAAATGGTTGTTGGTGGTAGTAACTGCTTTGAAATGCTGCACTGCAAATGGTTATTGGTGGTCGTAATGCTTTGAAATGCTGCACTGCAAATGGTTGTTAATGGTGGTGACTGCTTTGAAATGCTGCACTGCAAATAGTTGTTGGTGGTGGTGACTGCTGGGAAATGCTGCACTGCAAATGGTTATTGGTGGTGGTGGCTGCTTTGAAATGCTGCACTGCAAATGGCTGTTGGTGGTGGTGGCTGCTTTGAAATGCTGCACTGCAAATGGTTGTTGGTGGTGGTGACTTGACAACTTCCTGTTTGCACTGCATATTGATTTTAGGTAAAACGCTACCACTTACAGCTGTGATTTTTGGCCATCTTACTCAGTCCCCCTCCGCTCATCAGGTGCAGAGGATTCTTCCCATCAATGAAAAATAAAAGTATTATTAGTGTTTAAAAAAATGTTGAGAATCTGTCTTCTGTCAATCACACCATGAAGGCCACGCCCCTTCTGGTGGGTGGAGGGAGGGATTATAAAACCCAGAAGTGTGGGTGTGGCTCAGTCTCTGCAAGATGGAGGAGAGGTCACGACTGTTTGAGCTGTGAATGAACTGAACACACTGAATGTCTACTGAACTGTGAGTGTGGTGTTTATGTGGTGTGTGGTTTTATGTGTGGTTTTATGGTGGTTTCACCCTGATTGAAATGGTATGAAACTGCATATGAATGTGATGGCCTTGCACCCTGCATGAAATCGTATGAAACTGCATTTGAATTTGGTGGCCTTGCACCCTGCATGAAATTGTATGAAACTGCACTTGTATTTAGTGGCCTTGCACCCTGCTTGAAATGGTATGAAACTGCACTTCAATTTGGTTATCTCAGTCAGTTGGAATTGGTCATCACATTTCCTTCACCCTGCCCCTCAACACTGGTGTTCCCAAAAGTTTTGAACAGTCCCCTGCTCTACTCCCATTGATCCTGAACTGTGTGGACAAGTAGAGTGCCAATTCGAACTTTAATTTTTTTCACGATAGGATGCATCTCAGCCTGGTATGGCAGCTGCACTTGTCTCGACCACATGAATCAGCAGATTGGTAAACGCCTCTAAGTGCATCACAGGCTCGTCACTTCCTTCCATTTGGTCCATCTTCAGTGTTTTGCAAAGGGAGGGCTGATAGTATTGTATATGACTCCTGCCACCCTGTTCCATTTTCTCTCTCCTACGTTCTGGAAGAAGATAAAGAACTTGAAGTCTGAAGTTCAGACGTAAGACCAGCCATCTCTTTCACACCCTTGTCCAGGTGGCGCTGCATCGTACAGTTATTCTTAACTCTTTCTCATTTGGTTATTCCATTATCGCACTTTAGTTTTTATATAGACTATTTTAAATTGTTCTACAATCGTTACACCATTCTGCTTCTTTGCATTGATCATTGCATTGTTTGTTGTGTCTATGATCAAGTACATTGTTTACTCTTTGAGCTTCATGTGAAGAAGGAATTTCATTGCATATGACAATAAACCAAACTGAATCTTTTGCAAATTACTTCTGGTGTAAAGTGGGTGGTTGGACGATCTAGGTAGAATTGATGAACATGTGAGAGAAAATAGCTTAGAAGGAATTGTGGGGAATGGGATTAATGAGTGCTTTGAGAATCAGCACAATCCTGATGTGCCAATTGGAAATCTTAGTCGTGAGAAAATCAAAAATAACGTGGACCACAAGTGTTTGAGGGAAGATTTAAAAGAAAGTTATTTTATTTGAATAGAGCCTAAAGAAAATTATTAGAAACTAACCTGCACCTCCTCCAACCTAATCTACTGCATCTGCTGTTCAAGGTGTCAACTTCTCTACATCGGTGAGACCAAGCGCAGGCTTGGCGATCGCTTCGCCCAACATCTCTGCTCAGTTTGCAATAAATAACCCGATCTCCCGGTGGCTCAGCACTTCAACTCCCCCTCCCATTCCAAATCTGACCTTTCTGTCCTGGGCCTCTTCCATTGCCAGAGTGAGGCCCGGCGCAAATTGGAGGAACAGCACCTCATATTTTGCTTGTGTAGTTTACACTCCAGCGGTATGAACATTGACTTCTCCAATTTCAGATAGTCCTTGCTTTCTCCCTCCTTCCCCTTCCCAGCTCTCCCACAAGCCTACTGTCTCCGCCTCATCTTTTTCCCGCCAACCCCGACATCAGTCTGAAGAAGGGCCTCAACCCGAAACGTCGCCTATACCTTCTCTCCATAGATGCTGCCTCACCCGCTGAGTTTCTCCAGCATTTCTGTCTACCTTCGATTTTTCCAGCATCTGAAGATCTTTCTTAAACAACCTGCATGGTCAGCGGTGTTTATATTTCTGAATATATACGTTATCTATAATACACACATTGGTTGACACATTTGAATTGTTTTTCAGATTGCTGCCCAGATCTGCCGTCAAGCTGGCTTAGTTAAAAAATCCAAAGATGTTATGGACTACAGTTCAGTGAATTTTGCAATTGTGTTTGCAGCTATGGGTGTAAGTGAATTTGAAATAGCTGTATAAATATTGTTAACTGGTGTGCCAATTCTTTTGCTATTAATTGGAGTGAGATCAGTGGCACAATCAGCTCCAATGCTTTTGTTGCAGTTGCCACATAATTTCCTGTGCACTTTAGGTCAATAGATTGTTATGTGAGGAAAGAGATTTAGTTTTCACTAGACCAAGTGCAGACCCGTTGGTTCTGTTCCCCCAAAGTGCGGTTGTGGGTGGGGGGGGAGGTGGCACGCAGTACTAACAGCCCCCCCCCCCCCCCCGCGCACACGCTAATTACCCCCCTTGATATTATATTAATATTATTAATTCGCTCCTTTTACCCCATAACCACTCTGACGCATGGCCCCCAACTTGCAGTCACATCTAGAGAGGGGGGGCGGGGGTAGAGAAGGGGCAGAGATGGAGAGAGAGAGAGACAGAGAGAGAGGGGCAAGAGGGAGAGGGGGGTGGAGGGGAGGAGAAGAGGGAGGGTGGCTGAGAGGGGGGGGGGGGCGAGAGAGGGGAGGGGAGGAGAGAAGGGGTGAGAGGAGGAGAGAAGGGGTGAGAGTGAGGGGGAGAGAGAGGGGGGGTGGGGAGCAGGGAGGGGGAGGGAGGGTGGAGGGAAGAGGGTAGGTGGTGTGGAGGGGAGGGGGGTTTAGGGGAGGGAGGGTTGGGGGAGAGGGGGGGAGAAAGAGAGGGGAGAGAGAGAGAGAGAGAGAGAGGGGGGTGCTGAGAAGGGTGAGGGGAGGGGGGGAGATGTGGGGAGCAGGGAGGAAAGAGGGGAAAGGGAAAGGGGGGGAGAAGGGAAGGGGGGGGGGGGGAGGGAGGGAGAGGGGGGGGGGGGGAGAGAGAGAGAGAAGGGGGTGGGGTGGGGGGGGGAGAGATGTGGGGAGCAAGGAGGATGGAGAGTGGGGGAGGAAAGGGGGGGAAGGGGAAGAGGGGGGGGGGCGGGGGGGGGGGGGGGGGGGGGGGGGGGGGGGGAGGAGGAAGGGGGGGGGGGGGGGGGGAGTGGAAGGGGAGTGAAGGAGGAGGGGGAGAGTGCCTTTTTACATCAATCCAAACCCCCCCAAACAACTATTTGCAGACAGTGCCATTTTACTTCAAACCAACCATAATTTCATTTTCAAACCACATTAAGGGCACTCATAGTTGAGTAGACATGTGTTCAGTGTTATTCACAGCTCAGAGAGAGAGAGAGAGGGGGGCAGAGAGGGAGAGAGGGAGAGGGGGGTGGAGGGGAGGAGAACAGGGAGGGTGGGTGAGGGGGGGGAGAGAGGGAGGGGGGGAAAAAAAGGGGTGAGAGGAGGAGAGAAGGGGTGAGAGAGGGGGTGGGGAGCAGAGACTGAGTGAGGCACACCACTTCCTGGTTTTATAGTCCCTCCCCCTCCCTCCAGCAGGGGCAGCAGAGAGAATGGTGAATTTTTAAAAAACATTAATATCTCTCTGATTTTTCATCGATGGGAAAAATCCTCTGGTACAGAAAGGCAGTCATGGACTCTGAGCGTGGTGGCCAAAAATGACGGTCGTAGGTGGAGGCGTTCTCTCGGAAATCGCAGCACAGTGGGCCAAAAACGGTCAAGATCAGACTTTTAGTAATATAGATTGTTGTAAATCCTGGAAACCTAACTAGCACTGACTCTAATCTGAAAAGAGAGAGCAATAATACTAGTGAGCTGGTGTGGCAATTTCACCATAATCTTGGTCTGTACCTCTATCTTCCTTTGGTGCTCTCACATCCTTCATCGTTTTTCTACATATTGCCTTTAGAGGTAGTTTTGAAACTGCATGTCAGATGTTTTGGACTAATGGGGTAGCCGAATTTGTCAAATTCCATTTTGAGTACGTATTCTGTTTCACAGGTTAATATGGAAACAGCAAGATTCTTTAAGTCTGATTTTGAAGAAAATGGATCAATGGATAATGTTTGTCTGTTTTTGAATCTTGCAAACGACCCAACGTAAGTAATTTAAAAGAGCACTTTATATTCTTGGCTTGCTGCAATTATCACAGGTTATGTTGTATGAATTAGATTGGCATTGTAGTTGATGGGCAAGCACATTTTTAAGATGGTAGATGTTTCATGTTATTGAGGAAAAACAAGAGAGGCACTGGTGATCAAATTATCCCTATCTTGGCTTCATCTGTTATGCTCATCTCATCATGTTTGTTATACTGAGTTTCTCAGAAATATCCAACCTTATGGAAGAATCGTTCAATAGCCTATTAAACATGGTGAAGAAGCTGTTCCCGAGTGATGAATGTTTTTCTATCTTCCCAATGGGAGCCTGGAAAAGAAGCAATGATCGGGGTGGGATGTGTCTTTGAGGCAGCATGACATATAGATGGATTCAATGGTGGGGAGTGTTGTGTGGACTGGGCTACAATAGCACCTCTTTGCAATTTCTTGTGGTTTTGGGCAGAGCAGTTGCCAACCAAGCTATGGTGCAACCTGACAGTTATGCTTTCATTGTGCATTTATAGAAATTTATAAGAGTCATGGAGACATGTTACATTTTCGCAGTCCCATGAGGAAGTAGAGGTCTTATTGTGCCACCTTGGCTGTCACTTCAGTGTGGTTGGTCCATTACATATTCTGGCAATATTTACCATAGGTGCTAATTAGGGCATGTAGTCCATTCTGTTTCTTGGAAAGGAGAACCAAGTCAGCGATAAGGAAGGCAGAATAAGAGAGAAGGTGAGAAAAAAGATGTAAGGAGTCTGAAGAAGAGTCCCAATCCAAACCTTTGTCTCCGCCGATGTTGGCTGAACATATAACCATATAACAATTACAGCATGGAAACAGGCCATCTTGACCCTTCTAGTCCGTGCCGAACACGTATTCTCCCCTAGTCCCATATACCTGCGCTCAGACCATAACCCTCCATTCGTTTCCCGTCCATATAACTTTCCAATTTATTTTTAAATGATAAAAACGAACCTGCCTCCACCACCTTCTGCGCTCCAAAGAATAAACATAGAAACATAGAAAATAGGTGCAGGAGTAGGCCATTCGGCCCTTCGAGCCTGCACCGCCATTCAATATGATCATGGCTGATCATCCAACTCAGTATCCCATCCCTGCCTTCTTTCCATACCCCCTGATCCCTTTAGCCACAAGGGCCACATCTAACTCCCTCTTAAATATAGCCAATAAACTGGCCTCAACTACCTTTTGTGGCAGAGAATTCCACAGATTCACCACTCTCTGTGTAAAAAATGATTTTCTCATCTCGGTCCTAAAAGACTTCCCTCTTATCCTTAAACTGTGACCCCTAGTTCTGGACTTCCCCAACATCAGGAATAATCTTCCTGCATCTAGCCTGTCCAACCCCTTAAGAATTTTGTAAGTTTCTATAAGATCCCCCCTCAATCTTCTGAATTCCAGTGTGTACAAGCCGAGTCTATCCAGTCTTTCTTCATATGAAAGTCCTGCCATCCCAGGAGTCAGTCTGGTGAACCTTCTCTGTACTCCCTCTAAATCAAGAATGTCGTTCCTCAGATTACGAGACTACTGGCCTCTGTGGCAGAGAGTTCCAGAGATTCACCACTCTCTGTGTGAAAAAAGTTCTCCTCATCTCGGTTTTAAAGGATTTCCCCCTTATCCTTAAGCTGTGACCCCTTGTCCTGGACTTCCCCAACATCGGGAACAATCTTCCTGCATCTAGCCTGTCCAACCCCTTAAGAATTTTGTAAGTTTCTATAAATCCCCTCTCAATCTCCTAAATTCTAGAGAGTATAAACCAAGTCTATCCAGTCTTTCTTCATAAGACAGTCCTGACATCCCAGGAATCAGTCTGGTGAACCTTCTCTGCACTCCCTCTATGGCAAGTGACTAAAGACCTAACTTGTTCAACCTTTCTCTGTAACTCAGTTGCTGTAACCCAGGCAACATTCTAGTAAATCTCCTCTGTACTCTCTCTATTTTGTTGACATCCTTCCTATAATTAGGCGACCAAAATTGTACACCATACTCCAGAATTGGCCTCACCAATGCCTTGTACAATTTTAACATTACATCCCAACTTCTATACTCAATGCTCTGATTTATAAAGGCCAACACACCAAAAGCTTTCTTTACCACCCTATCTACATGAGATTCCACTTTCAGGGAACTGTGCACAGTTATTCCCAGATCCCTCTGTTCACCTGCATTCTTCAATTCCTTACCATTGACCATGTACGCCCTATTTTGATTTGTCCTGCCAAGATGTAGCACCTCACACTTATCAGCATTAAACTCCATCTGCCATCTTTCAGCCCACTCTTCCCTGGCATAAATCTCTCTGTAGACTTTGAAACTCTACTTCATTATCCACAACCCCACCTATCTTAGTATCACCTGCATGCTTACTAATCCAATATACCACACCATCATCCAGATCATTGATGTACATGACAAACAACAGTGGATCCAACACAGATCCCTGTGGCACCCCACTAGTCACTAGTAACCCCAAGAGTTACTTCAGCCCTCAAGATTCCAACATCTGCAATTCCTTGTTTTTCTGTCTTCAATAGATATGGTGGGTCCTGGGACATTTTGAGGAATAGGAACTTTGATGTACTAGTCCAAGGATCCTGAAGCAGGGGATGAAGTCGTTGTATGAGATACTTGCCTCCATTAGCTTAGGAAATAGAAAATAAGTGCAAGGAGATAATAGTAACATCTTATAAAACATTGTTTAGGCTACAGCTGCAGTACTGTGTACAGATCTGATTACTATGCAACAGGAAAAACTTGATTCTCTGGAGAGTGTGCCGAGCAGATTTACCAGGATATTGTCTGGGATGGAACCTTCCAGCTATCAGACCAAATAGGAAGAATTTATGTTTGTTGGTAAGGAAGACACATAAGGGAGCCTGACATAGATGTTCAAATTTATGATCAGCAAAGCTAGGGTAGATTAGCGGTGCTGAGATACAAGATCACTGATGATCATATTGAATGCCAGAGCAGGCATGATGGGCTGAATCGCCTTTTGCTATTGACACAAATTTAAAGTTTGACATCCAACTTTTCTGCTTTTTGCCAATTCCCACAATATTTTAGCATGATGTCAATTTTCAGTACAATGAAACATTTAAAGTTGATTAAAGAGAATTAACCAACATATTGGTCTGCCCTAAAGATGTCAGCCTGTATGCTTGCTCTGAACTATCTAATCTGCAGTACAATATTGTATTTTGTATGTGCAAAACGTAAACTGAAATGTTTACATTCAGAGGCAACTACAAATCTTAGTACTGATGGTTAGCTGTCTTTTCAACAGCATTGAACGCATTATTACTCCTCGCCTTGCACTGACTGCTGCTGAATATCTTGCCTACCAATGTGAAAAGCACGTGTTGGTTATTTTAACAGACATGAGTTCTTATGCTGAGGCTCTGAGAGAGGTATGTGTTTCTTTTAATGTTTATCCTGAATTAAACAAGAATTTTCAAATGTTGGTTGTGACTGGAAGCATTTATCGGTTGATCCTATAGACACTTTTTTTGCTGAGGGACTGAAGCTGCTGCAAAATGCACATGTACTATAACAGTAACCTAGGAGTAGTGTGAATAATGAAATGCAGAAAATCCTGATCATGCTTTTGTTATTCTAGAATTGAACTAGATTTCTCTCTCATTGACTAGCCAATCAACACCAAGAAAATAGAAGGTACGCAAAATTGCTGGAGAAACTCAGCGGGTGCAGCAGCATCTATAGAGCGAAGGAAATAGGCGACGTTTCGGGCCAAAACCCTTCTTCAGACTGATGGGGGGGGGGGGGGAAGGAAGGAAAAAGGGAGGAGGAGGAGCCCGAGGGCAGGGGGATGGGAGGAGACAGCTCGAGGGTTAAGGAAGGGGAGGAGACAGCAAGGGCTAGCAAAATTGGGAGAATTCAACGTTCATGCCATCAGGACGCAAGCTGCCCAGGCGGAATATGAGGTGCCTTTCCTCCAATTTCCGGTGTTGCTCACTCTGGCAATGGAGGAGACCCAGGACAGAGAGGTCCGATTGAGAATGGGAGGGGGAGTTGAAGTGCTGAGCCACCGGGAGTTCAGGTAGGTTATTGCGGACTGAGCGGAGGTGTTCGGCGAAACAATTGCCCAACCTCCGCTTAGTCTCCCCGATGTAAATCAGCTGACATCTAGAGCAGCGGATGCAGTAGATGAGGTTGGAGGAGATACAGGTGAACCTTTGTCGTACCTGGAACGACTGCTTGGGACCTTGAATGGAGTCGAGGGGGGAGGTGAAGGGACAGGTGTTGCATTTCTTGCGGTTGCAACGGAAAGTGTCCAGGGTGGGGGTGGTATGGGAGGGAAGGGAAGAGTTGACAAGGGCCTTGCAGCATTTACCTTGGTGTTGCATAGAAGCTTCTTCAAAGCAGGCATACCTTGAGATTTTGCACCGGAAGTCAAAAAGACTTCTTCAAAGTAGATCTGAAGAAGGGTCCCAAAGCGTCACCTCTCCATGTTCTCCTGGGATGCTGCTCGATCCGCTGAGTTACAGCAGCACTTTGTCTTTATTTTACGTCAAAGCATCTGTGTTGGCTTATAGTTTAGTTTAGAGATACAGTGCAGAAACTGGCCCTTCGGCCCACCAGATCCGCGCCAATCGGCGATCCCCATACACTACCATTATACACACTACGGACAATTTGCAATCTTTACCAAAGCCAATTAACCTACAAACATGTACGTCTTTGGAGTGTGGGTGTAATCCGGAGCACCCGGGGAAAACCCGCGTAGGCACTGGGAGAACGTACAAACTGTGCAGAGAGCACCAGTAGTCAGGCTCAAACCTGGGTCTCTGGCACTACAAGGCAGCAGCTCTACCGCTGCGCCACTGTGATGCTCACGGTGTGTGCTAATTTATTTAAAGGGCCTTGATCCCAAGAAATTCTCATTCATATGTGTGAATATAACCAGTTAGCTCCAGCTGATATTTGTACACTAACTTTTGAATATTTTCTGTAGTGGTAGGATAGATATGGCAACACAAAGAACATAAGTTCCCCTCTCCCATTTTAGTAATGGCTCTAATTAAGGTCTAATGGGGAACCAGATTGCCGGTATATTGATTTACTACTGAAACAGAGCATATGTCTTCCAGCTTCTGAGTGCTCAGAGTATTGACTATTTCAAGATTTTTGGAACAACATCACTTTAACATTTTGGCGAGGAGATCTATACATGCAGAGTAGAAATGAATGTCATTCCCCAGAAAAGAACTAGGAAATTGGAATGGTATTGTCCATTGTCAAGAATTGTATTGGCTTTGGGAAGAATTACAGGATTGCTTAGGAATAACATCAGAGACCCCTTAATTTTCCCAAAGATAGCAGCATAGGCAGAAGGCTTAAACGGATGCCCTGCATTGAGCTTCGGAGGGATCCTGGGACAGAATTTTGAGGTTGAGTGCAACTTCTGTAATCCTGATCTTCCTTATTCTGCAAAATTAGCGCGTTGGCTTGAACACCAATTTCACACCAATTTCCTCGGTCTTGATTTAGTACAAAAAATATGCGTGTATAATGAATTATTACTTTCGGTTGCATAGAATCTCTGCAATGTACGTGAGCCCTATTATACAGTGTTTACCAATTTTCCTTTTGTACTTAGCAATAAACATTGCATCAAACTAAAACATGAAGTACTTTGAATATTTGCAGTTAAAATGTATGCAAGTTGTTTATCTTTTCTACTTTAAGGTTTCAGCAGCTCGAGAAGAAGTACCTGGGCGTCGAGGTTTTCCTGGTTATATGTACACAGATCTGGCTACTATCTATGAACGAGCTGGACGTGTTGCAGGCAGAAATGGGTCCATCACACAGATTCCTATACTCACCATGCCAAATGATGGTGAGTAAAGGGACTGAATTTTTAGTTGATCTATAAATGTTTTATTTATACAGTGTCATGTATTGAAATAACATGTGTAAGTAAGAACTGCAGATGTTGGTTTAAACCGAAGATACACACAAAGCTGGAGTAACTCAGCAGGACAGGCAGCATCTCTGGAGAGAAGGAATGGGTGACATTTCAGCTTGACACCTTTTAGACTCAATAACATGATGCATTCGGAGGAAAAATAACTAAGTTAGACAATTTTAAACAATGTGCTGGACAAAGACCTGGTGTTTTTACCTATTTACTCTTCTCCTTGTACCATTTTCTTGTCTCCTCCAACTTTCACTTTCTCCTTCTCCATTTGCATCTGCCTCTAGAGCTCTTCCCTCTTTTTAAAGGAGGTAAGACTGCTGCAAAAAGCATAAACCACAGAATTTGAGAAATTAACCAACATATTTCTTGCAAACTTGCTTCCCTCTTCTGTAATTGTGGGTTTAATTTTGGGAAGCATCAGTTTGTAAAGCTATGAAGCCCTTGGCAAAACTGCAGAATAGATTTTTTTCAGAATTAAATTAAGGATGGGAGATGTAATTTAGGAGTCTAGGGGATGGTTACTTTGTTTTTTTTGTTGTTGCAGGGAAGATTAAAGTGAGATTATTAGAAGTGTTGAAAATTAAGTGCGAATACAAATGTTTACATCGTGGGTGGTGTGTTGATGTAATCAGTAATTAATTATAGGGCATAAATTTTATTTTGAAAATAATTAGAGGATATCATTATGAATTGCAGTATAATGACTGTTAGGGCCATGGAAGCAGATTTAATAGAAACTTTAAAGATATTCTTGTATATGCTTAAAAAAAAATGTGCCACAGGGCAAGAACAAGGTAGAGGGATACACCTTTAAACTTGTGGCTTGTGCCACATTGACTGATTCTCTTGTAGAAGTGGTGGAAAATCCTGCTACAATCTTTTTACTATCTGAAGAATGTATTTCAGATAAAATGTGTCTGAAGTGCTGGTTTACTGCGGAAAATTAAATGATTCTATGCCTGTTTCTATTCATTGTAGATATTACTCATCCTATTCCTGATTTAACTGGATACATCACAGAAGGACAAATCTATGTTGACCGTCAGTTACACAATAGACAGGTATTCAATCAGTGGGTATATTTAAAAAAAAATATTGCGTATATTTATGAAATTTGACATAGTGGTTAGTTAGATTATGGCCCTATTAATTTAAAACCCTCGGATAGTGAAAGCACTAAGTTTGATATGTGGAGGAGGCAGAATTGAAAAGCAGATAACTCGCGTTAAACTTGTATTGAACTTTGGTGAGACTGAACTTGAGAATACTGTAAATCTTTATTGCTTGTCAGTTTACAAAAGGAAGTTCAAAAATACCAGAATTATGCTAAATATTGAAGGCTTTGTCTTTCAGAAGATTAAGCAAGTTGGCGCTCTGTTCTATTGGAGAAAGAAGACAGGAACCTGATTGGAAATCTTTGCAATCAGAGTTTTAGTTTAGTTATATTACAGCATATGTCAAGTCAAGTCAAGTTTATTTGTCACATACACATACGAGATGTGCAGTGAAATGAAAGTGGCAATGCTCGCGGACTTTTGTGCAAAAGACAAACAAACAAACTATAAACACAATCATAACACACATATTCTTTTACATAATAAATAATGGAAGGAAAAACGTTCAGTAGAGTTAGTCCCTGGTGAGATAGGCGTTTATAGTCCGAATGGCCTCTGGGAAGAAACTCCTTCAAACCTCTCCATTCTCACCGCATGACAACGGAGGCGTTTGCCTGATCGTAGCGGCTGGAACAGTCCGTTGCAGGGGTGGAAGGAGTCTCTCATGATATTGTTGGCTCTGGAGTTGCACCTCCTGATGTATAGTTCCTGCAGGGGGGCAAGTGAAGTTCCCATAGTGCGTTCGGCCGAACGCATTACTCTCTGCAGAGCCTTCTTGTCCTTGGCAGAGCAATTCCCAAACCAGATGGTAATGTTCCCGGACAAGATGCTTTCCACCGCCGCTGCGTAGAGCACTGGAGGATCCTCGGAGACACTCTGAATTTCCTCAATTGCCTGAGGTGGTAAAGGCGCTGCCTTGCCTTACTCACGAGTGCTGAGGCGTGTGATGCCCGTGTCATATCCTCGGAGATGTGGACTCCCAGATATTTAAAACAGTTCACCCTATCCACAGGATCCCCATTTATCCTCAATGGAGTGTACGTCCTCGGATGATGTGCCCTCCTAAAGTCCATGATCAGCTCCTTCGTTTTTTTGATGTTCAAGAGGAGGCTGTTATCCTGGCACCAAAGTGCTAGACCAGCCACCTCCTCCCGGCAGGCCTTCTCGTCGTTGTCTGAGATGAGGCCCACCACCACAGTGTCATCAGCAAACTTAATTATTGAGTTGGAGCTGAACCTAGCCACACAGTCATGTGTGTACAGGGGGTACAATAGGGGGCTGAGGGCTTCAGCCCATTGAGTGCATGCAGAACATTTATCGGCCACTCATATTATTTCTATGTTATCCCACTTTGCCATCCACTCCCAAGGGCAATTCTTAAATATAGAGACCAATTAACCTACAAACCAGCTTGACCTTTTGGGATGTGGGATGAAACTGGAGCACCCGGAGGCAACCCACATAGTCACAGAGAGAACGTACAAACTTCACACAGACTATACCCGAGATTAGGATTGAACCCAGGTCTCTGACGCTGAGGCAGCTGCTCTCCCAACTGTGCCACTGCTGTGTGAAAGAATTTTAGAAGATGGATTTAAAATTGATTCCACATGCAAACAAGAGCAGAACTTTAAGTCTTAAATGTAATATCATCACTGACAAATACAGTAGGGAGTGTTGGAAATGTGTTTACTGAGAGAATGGTTAGAATATAGAAATGACTATTTGCTTCCCTGGGAATAAGGCAGTCAGAAAATCTCAGTTTGGCCACTCACTCACCTGAGGAGTGTTGATGCTCACAGAACTTCAATCAGGACAATGCTCCAACCCTAAGTGAAATAAACACTTGGACCAGTAGCTACAGTAAGCAATTTTCAATTCAACTGCCGTGTCGTGACATGGTTGGGAGGGATGGGGAAGGGGGGAAATGAATGGTAACATATAAACAATTGTGACTGAGTGCACTTTACTCTTGCATTTTATGCAGTAATAGGATATGTACAGTGACTCACAATTTGTTTGATGCAAATTATCTGTCCCTCTAATGTCAACTTAAAAATTACTGCCCATGGGGGATAAATGCATCTAGGTATTCACTACGAAAGCCAGAAGAAAATTGTCTTACAACTTCAAATTGCTCTTTTACAGATCTACCCTCCTATTAATGTATTACCATCACTATCTCGATTAATGAAGTCTGCCATAGGGGAAGATATGACACGGAAAGATCATCCTGATGTGTCGAATCAACTGGTAAGATATGCAAATTCAATATTTAAAATTCAATGGTTTCAGAAATTAGATGTTATCTAAAATGGAACAGATACTATTTATTTTTTTAAGCCTGGATGAACAAATGCACTTAATTCTGAATTTAAAAGCTGAGTAGCATGTAATGCAGTTAAGCTAATCTTGTTTAGTTGAGAAGGGGCATGAGGTTTAGTCTATGAAATAGATTTACTTTCCACAAATCATTGTTAGATTACCATAATAACTATTGGAAAGAGAATTGGAAAGTAAAATCTCTACACAAGGCTTCTTGTAAGCATATGAAGCCAGGTTTAGCCAGTCCAATCCTATATCCATCACATAGGTGCTTCAAATGATGTACCAATCTTTGTAAAAAAGAATAGATTGTAGAAGGGGAGTAGTTTGATTAATCATTTTTATTCATTATTTCTCTTTTATTAATATTAACACAAGCATGAAGTTGACCTTGTTTAAAATTAGGTTCCTTACACTCATGAAGTATACAAAGGTATTGAAGATTAAATAAAACAAAATAATATTAGCATGATTAAAACTAGTCTAGTTATCTAGATTTTAAAACTTTTTTCTTAATCTATTTTTAAAGTATTTCTGAATAAGCTGTGAAAATATATATTTCTTTTTAGTATGCTTGCTATGCCATTGGCAAAGATGTCCAGGCAATGAAGGCTGTGGTTGGTGAGGAAGCTCTCACCCCCGATGACCTGTTATATTTGGAATTTCTGCAGAAATTTGAAAAGAACTTCATTGCACAAGGTATGTGCAGATGGTCGTGTGTACAATGAGAAAGTTTCAAAATCTTTAATCCAAAAGTAATTTCCATGTGTTATTTAGAATCGTGATTGTTTGAAAGATACAGCAGGGTAACAGGCCCCTCCACCTACCAAGGCCGTGCTGACCCTCGATCACCCATTCACATTAGATATCCCACTTTTGCATCCACTCCCTACACGAGTGACAATTTACAAAGGCAGATTAACTTACAAACCCACATGTCAATGGGATGTAGGATGTTGCAGAGGAAACCCAGGTCACAGCAAGAACATGCTAACTCCATACTGACAGCACCCGAGGCTAGGTTTGAACCTGTGTTTCTGGCACTGGGCCAACAGCTGTGCCAATTTTTTTGGTTTGTTCAGGATCTGGGTGCCTGCTGGATTTGTTCCTTATCCATAGTTAATCAGAAATAGGTGGTGGTGAGCCCCTGTCTGTAACAATTGCAGTCCTTCTCATGGAGGTACTTCTACAAAGCCACTGGGTAGGGATTTAGTTCCAGGACGGACCGATTATCAAGGAAAAACTGGGTAAATATTTCCAAGTCAGGTGCATTACTTGGAAGCAAATCTGTGTGGCGTGATGAATCCATGCAACCACTGCATTTGACCTGTTTGTTGGTAGAGGTCATGGATTTGGAAGGTGTCAGAATAATCCAGGTGAGTAACTCCAGTGCATTTAGTAGATAGCACACATTGCAATAACTGTGCACCAGTGGTATAGAGATGGATGCTTAGTGTGGTTGATGAGGTTCTGAAAAAAGTGGGCTGCTTAGTCCTAGAAGGTACTCCGCTTAATGTTTGTATTGCACAATAACATGCAATGGGGAGAATTCCATCAAACTCCTACTTGTGAGACAGAATGGGTGGAAAGATTTTAATATGTTAATAAAAATATTTGCAAACACATCTTATTACTATTGGGTATTAAATTTAAGTTTATAATGTTTCTGTGATTACAAAGAAAATATGCAAATTAGAATTTGGATAAGGGTAATTTTCTTTGTTTTGCTTAGGTGCTTATGAAAACAGGACCGTATTTGAAACACTGGATATTGGGTGGCAATTACTCCGGATTTTCCCTAAGGAAATGTTGAAACGTATTCCTCAAAGTATTCTGGCAGAATTTTACCCAAGAGATTCTACCAAGCATCAGTAAATCTCTAAATACAAGAGTAAAACCTTTTTATTTTACTTTTAAAAGAAACATTAAGTATTGGAACATTATACACTTTACACACTCCAATTGATTACATATATCTGTGTTTGTATTGTAAAAAATTAAAAGTTGTAATGATCAAACTATCACTTTGGAGTACGCAAATTGAAGCTACTTTTTAAAAAATGTTTACCTGTTTAGCATGCTGATGTTCTTAGAAATGTATTTACACCTATTGGTGATCAAACAACCATTGAGAAAGGTAAATTATCTCACAAAAGTAAAAATTAGATATTCAAAGGGAATTGCAGAGCCAATCAAGCCCTGAAATGGAGGGGGACTATGTATAAACAGCACTGTAATTTCTACACAGTGAAACCAAAATGTATAAAAATGGCCTTTATTAAAATCTGACAATGTGCACTTTAACCACAAGTGATTTTTTTTTCTATTACAAATCTCAAATTGTGGAGTACGAAGGCAAATAAATAACTGATGGATCTTTGTCCCAAACATTATGGAGGGCACAGTAAATAATCATTAACTAGACCTTTACAGTTATGAGGTGTGGCCAAAATGACAATTATTAGTACAAAAATAAACAGGTTGTTTAAAGTGTATTTGCCTACGTAGTCATTTATTTCAAAACTGGAATGTATTCTGTGACATTTAAAGTCTTGCTTAAAAAATGTTTCTTATCAAGACATAAAGTAATGGAACAAAAAGATCCATCTAAAAAGATTTATCTAAATGGTGCACTTTTTTTATGTACTGATCTTGAGAAATCGCTCTGTCTTTAAATATAGTTATTATAGTGGTGAAAATATTATTGAAAATCATTTGAATCTCTGATTGCTGACTTTCTAGCTGGGCAAAAATAAGATATAGGAATACATTCCAATTGATTACAATAAAAAGAAACTGAGAACTGTATAAGGGGCTTTGATTAACAATCTTTCTGTGCAAAGATTACAAGGGCGGAATGTTGATCTGTGTAAATAAGAAAATAATATTGGAGCAAATTTACATTCCTTCGACTTAATGCTTTTGTTTTTCAAGCTGTCTCTTACCCATTAAACCTGGGTCAAAAATAATGTACATCCATGTAAAATAATGTTAAAATTAGATTTTGGTGGATATTTGTGCAATTAAAATATACATGGTTACAAGCAGGAAAAAATATATTTAATGTCTAAATCATGTCAAGAGAGTACATTTTCTATAATGATATTATTGCAATTGATACAGTATAAACCAAAGGATATAATTATTGGATATGGTTTATTGTTTTAGTGCCGTGATCTTTTGGTGTACCAATGTGAATTTAGTGCCTTTCCATTGTTAATCAGTTATTAAATACTATGCACTTCAAAGCATAAAGACGTAATGTGCCTCCAAGATATTTTACTTCATCGCTAAGATTTAGCAGATTATTTTTCTCGTGTGTCTAAATGTAAGAGAGACTTTAAACTTTAGGATATTTTATTTTGGTTTAAAAAATGAATTGTGTTCTCTCCTTCATAAACTGTTACAGAAGCAACATTTCCTTTTGCTTGCTACCAATTTCCATTTTATTCTTGCATGGTTTATCTGCGGTATTTAGTGAACCTTTCTGTCTGACTCAGGATAACTTCTGGTTAAAACGCATTAAGAATCCACAGACTTCCCCAATGTATTGTCCCAGTCTGTTCCTTTAAAGCCACCATTCCTCTGTCATACCTTATCTGAGACTTTCCACAATATTCTACTGACCTGTTTCCATTGGTGATTTCCACCCAACAACCCTGTACTGTTTCCCACTTCCCCTCCCTCTTCTATTTCATTTTGCTTGTTGGCCAGAGAAAGGATGGGTTTGCCTGGCAAACAGTTGCCCAGCAAGACTCCTCTTGCTGGACCTTGCTTTCTACCATATCAGGCATTATTTTCAATAGAACATCCTTTAGTTTAGAGATGCAGCGTGGAAACAGGCCCTTCTGGACCATGCCAACCAGTTATCACCCTGACATTAGTTTTATCCTACACACTGGAGACAATTTACAGAAGCCAATCAAACTACAAACCTGCACGGCTTTGAATTGTGGGAGGAAACTGAAGCACCCAGAGAAAACCCACCCGGTCACGGAGAATGTGCAAACTCTGCACACAGCACTTGAGGTCGGGATTGGACACGGGTCTCTTGTACTGTGCTGCAATTTCTGTCACCTCCAGTAAGATTCTACCACCAGACACATCTCAGCATTTGGAAGATACTGTTTCCTCACAACATATGTGGGTGGGTGCCTGGCACGGAGATCGTTCCACTGAAACGGGCTCGGTTATCGTTTTACAGAAACTTCTCTACATCGGCGAGACCAAGCGCAGGCTCGGCGATCATTGCACTGAACACCTCTGCTCAGCCCGTCTTAACCTGCCTGATCTCCCGGTGGCTCAGCACTTCAACTCTCATTCTCAATCTGACCTTTCTGTCCTGGGCCTCCTCCATTGTCAGAGTGAGGCCCAACGTAAATTGGAGGAACAACACCTCATATTTTGCTTGGGTAGTTTACACCCCAGTAGTATGAACGTTGACTTCTCGCACCTCAGATAGCCTTTGCCTTCTCTCTCTATCCCCTTCCCAGTTCTCCCATTAGCCTTACTGTCTCTGCCTACATTCAATCTTTGTCCCGCCCCCTCCCCTGACATCAGTCTGAAGAAGTGTCTTGACCCGAAACATCGCCCATTCCTTCTCTCCTGAGATGCTGCCTGTCCTGCTGAGTTACTCCAGCATTTTTTTGTTTCCCTTTGGTTTCTCACAACATCCTGGTCAATACTTACATCGCCACCAATTTCTCAAACACTTTCTTCTGCAACTGAAGTTGAAACAATGATAACTATTTTACTAACATCTACTACAAAACCACTGACTGATGGGGAGCGAGAGCAGAGTTACGGGGTATAGAAGAGGCCCTGGTGAGAGCCTCATCCATAGTAGAAGAGGGGAACCCCGTTCCCTGAAGAATGAGGACATCTCCGATGCCCTATTGTGGAACAGCTCATCCTGGGTGCAGATGTGGCGTAGACGGAAGAAATGGGTGTAGGGGATGGAGTCCTTACAGGAAGCAGGGTGGGAAGAAGTGTAGTCCAGATAGCCATGGGAGTCAGTGGGTTTATAGTGGATGTCGGTCAGTAGTCTATCATGTGCGATGGAGATAGTAAGGTCAAGAAATGGTAGGGAAATGTCGGAAATGGTCCAGGTGTATTTGAGCGCCGAATGGAAGTTAGTGATGAAGTGGATGAAGTCAGTGAGTTGTGTGTGGGTGCACCAATGCAGTTGTCGATCGATGTAGCGGAGGTAGAGTTTGCAGATGGGGTCCTGGTACGTCTCGAACAAAGATTGTTCGACGTACCCTACAAAGAGGCAGGCATAGCAAGGGGCCATGCGCGTGCCCATAGCTACGCCTTGTATTTGGAGGAAATGGGAGGAGTCAAACGTAAAGTTATTAAGGGTAAGGACCAGCTCCGCTAGGCGGAGGAGATTATTAGTAGACTGGTTCTGCGGTTGAGGGGACCGACCAACTGCTCCATCCTTAACTCCCTGGTCAATTTATCCCTTCCCACCCAAACCACCCCACTCCTGGCAACCGCAGGAAATGCTACACTTGTCGCTTTACCTTCTCACTTGACTCCATTCACGGACCAAATAGTCTTTCCAGGTGAGGCAGAGGTTCACCTGCACCTCCTCCAACCTCATCTATTGCATCCGCTGCTCTCGATGTCAGCTGCTCTACATCGGTTAAACTAAGCGTAGGCTTAGCGATCACTTTGCCCAATACCTCCGCTCGGTTTGCATTAACCTACCTGATCTCCCGGTGGCTCAGCACTTCAATTCCCCCTCCCATTCCGAATCTGACCTTTCTGTCCTGGGTCTCCATGGCCAGAGTGAGGACCACTGTAAATTGGAGGATCAGCACCTTATATTTTGCTTGGGAGGTTTGCACCCCAGCGGTATGAACATTGACTTCTCTAATCTCAGCTAGTCCCTGCTTTCTCCTCCCCTTCCCAGTTCTCCCACAGCCTACTGTCTCCGCCTCTTCCTTTCTTTTTCCCGCCCCTCCCCACATCAGTCTGAAGAAGGGTCTCAACCCGAAACGATGCCTATTCCTTCACTCCATAGATGCTGCCTCACCCACTGAGTTTCTCAGCATTTTTGTCTACCTTTAACTATTTTACCTGGTCCCTTCACGCCATCCAGCAACCCAAACAGTCCTATCAGGTGAACCAGCAATTTACTCGTTCCAATCTAGTGCAATACATTTGGTGTTCACAATTCCTCTACATTGGAGAAACCAAATGGAGAAACAGATTGAGTAACTGCTTAGTGCAGCAACCTGAGCTTTTTGCTGCTTGTCACTGTTCAAGTAACTAGTTTTTTTTTGTGTATATTTAGAATCAAACAGTTCTGATGTCAGGTTATCCGTCTGTAACATGAGCTCAGTTTTCCCTCTGTGGTCATTGCCTGATCTGATAACCATTTCCAGCTTTCTCCCTGTTGGTTTTGTGTTTCAGGAATAGCTCTGATCTCTATGTCACATTTTTACCATGTCCCCTTTGTTGGCCATACAGGTCTGTAAACAGAATCACATTGATCTCATTCATTCTATCAGTGATATTCCCTTCCTCCTATCTATCACTCCTCCATTCACTCTGCATAAAACTATCACCTGACTTTCAAAGTTTTAATGAAGGATCTTTGACTTAAAAGGTTAACTCTTTTTTTCCATGTATTTTCCCTGACTTACAGACAGACAGACTGTTTCCAACATCTATTTTCTAACACCTGTATTTTTGTAATGTTCACCAACTTGTCTCTTTGGTAGGTTTGAGCACGTAAGTTCCACTGTACTTGTAGTTTACTTCTATAAGAAGATGAGCTAATTCTGGGCCTTACAAATTGATGCTGAATGCAAATAGAAGTTGTCTTGATAAATGTTTATGAATTAGTCGGAGATTTGTGGCCACCACTGAGGGACCACAGGAAACTTATAGACTAGAGAAACTAGGATTGTTCTTATATAGAGATATTTTTCAGTGGGGATTTTAATAACTTTTCAAAACTACTGTGTTTTAATATTTTAATATGGAGAAACATTTTATACTGGCAGGACAGTGAGAAACTCAAAAACATTGACATGAGACTTGCATAAGAACCTGAGAGATGAGCAACTGTCTTGCTCTCCATGTTATGATCTGCAATGCTTCCTGAAGGGGATGGTGGTAGATTTATTGCAAGTTTAAAAAATAAACCTTGCAAAACATTGTTGAGAAGTTGTTGTGTGATTTGATTTAAATAGCTATTGCAGAGTGGGAAAATTTGACATATTTTCCAGTGCTGTGTTACTGAAACATTCCGTAAAGTTGTCTATCAAGTGTGCAATTTGTGAATTCTTGCATTTCATTTGCGACTGCATTTCAAAAATTTGAATGATTGTTTGGAAGGTCTACAGTTGTGCAACAAGACATGAAATGGCTGCAGGTATTACATTTCAGCTGGAAACGCAAGAGACTGGAGGTGCTCAGAAATGAAGAAAGAAAGCTGCTCAAAGAACTCCAGTCAGGCAGCATCTGAGGGAAAACAATGGTCAACGTTTTGGGTAAAGACTGCTCAGCCTGAGCAGTTTTGCATAAACACAGTTGTGCTTTATTTTGTATTTTGAAACTGGATTTGATTAATTTATTCATAATTTCTACAGTGCTCTTCGGGCATGTGGATCAAAATGAAAGGTAATCCAAGTAATCGCGCTAACACGCTTTTACTCAGCAAAGGTTATCAATTCTCCAATCAATTTTCCATCTGCTCTACCAAAGTCTAGGCATGTTAGCCTTCATAACAACATGTTAGCCTTCATAACAAAATTATTTGATGTTGCCTAGAAACCATGCCCTTTGGAGGAATTAGCTGTAGCTGAAGCTCTAAGATAAATGGAAATGTATTGGACATTTATTACATGGTGAAATGAACACAATGCCACCTTCCTGCTACTGAAATTGCCTTGGGAAGCTTTAGTTGAATTTTAGACAATAGACAATGGGTGCAGGAGTAGGCCATTTGGCCCTTCAAGCCAGCACAGCCATTCACTGTGATCATGGCTGATCATCCACAATCAGTACACTGTTCCTACCTTCTCCTCATATCCCTTGACTCCGTTATCTTTAAGAGCTCTATCTAACTCTCTTGAAAGCATCCAGAGAATTGGCCTCCACTGCCTTCTGAGGCAGAGAACTCCACAGATTCACAACTCTGAGAGAAAAAGTTTTTCCTCATCTCCGTTCTAAATGGCCTACCCATTGTTCTTAAACTTGCCCCTGGTTCTGGACTCCCCCAACATCGGGAACTAGTTTCCTGCCTCTAGCGTGTCCAATCCCTTAATAATCTTCAATAAGATATCCTCTCATCCTTCTAAATTCCAGTATATACAAGCCCAGTCGCTCCATTCTTTCAACATATGACTGTCCCGCCATCCTGGTAATTAACCTCATGAACCAACACTGCACTCAATAGCAAGAATGCCCTTCCTCAAATTTGGACTTAAGCTTTCTTCACTACCTGCTGTACCTGCAAGCTTACTTTCTGTGACTGATGAACAAGGACACCCAGACCTCGTGGTACTTCCCCTTTTCCTAATTTGACACCATTCAGATTTTAATCTGCTTTCCTGTTCTTGCCACCAAAGTGGTAACCTCCCATTTATCCACATTAAACTGCATCTGCCATGCATCTGCCCACTCACCCAACCTGTCCAAGTCACCCTGGATCTTCATATCATCCTCCTCACAGTTCACACTGTCACCCAGCTTTGTGTCACCTGCAAATTTGCTTATGTTACTTTTGATCCCTTCATCTAAATCATTAATGTATAATATAATTAACTGTGATCCCAGCACCAAGTCTTGCACTACCCCACCAGTCACTGCCTTCCATTCTGAAAGGGAACCGTTAATCCCTACTCTTTGTTTCTTGTCTCCCAACCAAATTTCTATCCATGGTAGTGCACTACCGCTAATACCATGTGCACTCATTTTGCCCACTAATCTATCAAAGGCTTTCTGAAAGTCCAGGTGCACTACATCCACTGGCTCTCCCTTGTCCATTTTCCTAGTTACATCCTCAAAAAATTCCAGAAGATTCCATTAGCTTAATACTAGCATGCCACTAAAATTGAAGGCCAGGACCAAAATTATGCATGTGACTTATCTGCCTAGTTAGATTATCAACTTTGTTCAGCTAGGCAGTATAAATTGGGTGTAAGCAAAGCTGATATTGATCTGGAAGTGTTAAGTACAGCAATATTTTCTTCAAAGTTGAATATGTATACTTGCTTTCTTTGGCTGCATGAAGGTGCTGTATATCAGCTGCCACTTGTTAAATTTTCCTTTGATTTGTAAGTATTCAAAATGGCTCAGAGCAGCATTGGACATAAATTTCCAAATCTCCAGGAATGGAAAATTCAAGAAAACAAAAGCGGAAAGTCTGTCCTAGAACTTCAAGTAGGGAAGTCCTGGCTGTATTTTGTCTGTACATTTCATCTTCAGTCCTTATGACCGCAATGATTTCTGCCTATTTCTCAATTACATGCTCACAAGAATGCCATCGGAATACCTAGCAATGGTTTCCCTATGTGCAGAAACAATATCCATCTCTAATCTACTACCTTCCCATGTCTCTCTGTATCTACTACTTGTTCAGTGCTGAAATGCTGCAACTAAATATTGACTTTACCCCTCTCGCTGGTTTCTACCTGACAGTGAACTATATCACTTGCAAACTTGGTTTCAAATGGTCCCTGCCAATGTTTTTATTACATTGCCTGACTCTGCCACCATTACTGCTAGTTTGTTGAAATTACATTAATTCCATTCTTACCCTGGAGCTGACAATTTCAACACCATTTTTTCTATTTTACCCTGTGTAAACCCAAGGTCGCCCAGACTATGCTTATATCCAAACTCACACCAAGTTCCTTAAAATATTATCTTTTTGTTCAAGCTTTTGAGGTAGCCCAAAACTTCCTTGTGTAGCTTGTCAAGACTTCCTGCACTGTGTCGAAGCACATTTTGTTGCATTAAAAGTACCGTATACGATATTCTCAAATTTAAAGGGTAACATTGACACCAACATGTGAAAGACCCAAGATGGATTTTGATTGAAAGATACATATCTTTCTTTATATATCTTTCTTTAACTTCTTTCGGCCCCTAGGTCAGCGAAAATTATTGATCACCCGTTTACATTAGTTCTATGTTATCCCTTTTTAGCATCCAATCCCCACACCCGAAGCAATTTACAGAGGCCAATTACAAACTTGTACATCTATGGTTATGTGGAAGAAAAACGGAGCACCCAGAGGAAACCTGTGCGGCTATTTACCTGTGTTTGCACGTGACAAATCAAAAGCACAATCTCATTAAACGAGTTTGTTACTACCAGTTTCATAGCAACATAATATCGATCAAAATCAAAATTGTTTCATAACGTGATAGCCGCACACGACCAAAACATGTTTGGTTAATGCCCTATAATAGCTTAATAGCTTTCGGATACGTAACACATTAATATCGTTGATCAACATAAACACCATAAATAACGTATTTGTGTCAACCTTGTTCCTCTTCCTAGAACAATCATCCTATCCCCACTCCTTCCGGCTTCGTGTTCAGGTTAGGTTCACTTACACTGAGCCAGAACTGTCAGTCACACCCGGTGCCACACGCTGTAACCTGCCGCCTTCCTGCTGACAGGTGGATTCCAGAGCTTAAACGGTTCGTGGAAATGGCCACTTCAGAAGAGGAACAGATCGCCACCCTCAACGACTTGTCCAAACAAGGTGCGTGCTTGTGTTGAAGAGATTGTCTTTCACCTCTATGCCCTCGGAACCTGCAAGGGGCTCCTTCCCCTGACGTGCCTGTTCCCATGTTGTGTGAGTCTGGGTCTCACCTGGACCTTAAAGCTGTTTCTAAAGTTTGGGAACTTGGTGAAAACTTGGCTAGAATGCAAATGGGTGACGAATGTTGGCTTTGGTAACATTTAAAACAAGTCGCCAAATTCCACTGTTCAAGAAGTGGCAGATCATAGAGTTACGTGGAGGTTGTAAGGACAACGATATTTAACAAAATGCGAGGCAGAGGCAACGCACCTCTGAAAGAATCATGCCGTTTATATGTTTCAACGCCTTAGTGATAAATGTTGGGCATTTTAGGATTTTTAAAGTCGATAGACTTTAGAATGCGCTCTATCACAAAACGTGGCTTCGTTGATCATGCTTAACAGCTATTGCGCTCTCCCTAAATTCAGACAACTTTATGAGAGTGTCAAAGTCCATGCTGGGTAATTTCAGTAGTTTTTAGTTGCAGGTATTACAGGTATTAACAGAGATTTTCTAAAATATGTGTTGTCTAGATTAAATCTCTAAAGTGGTTCAAGAATCATTGATTATAATAATATATATAATAATATAAAAAATAATACAAATTCCTCCTGAGGCTGTTAGTTTAAACATTTGGAATTCTACAATCAGCAGTCTGTTCACTGGTGGTGTTAAATTTTATTTGTGTGGTTTATTGGCACACGACCCACCTGTTTATTGTATGTAATATTGTAGATCTTTTGGGGGTTGATGCTGGCACATGTAACTGGGTCCTGAACTTTCTATCACAAAGGCAGCAGACAGTCAGGGTGGGCAGTAGGACATCAAAAACCATAGCCGTGAGCACTGGCTCGCCCCAAGGCTGTGTCCTAAGTCCCCTGCTGTTTAGTCTGCTTACACACGACTGTACTGCTAGACTCAATAACAACTTCATCAACAAGTTCGCTGATGACACAACAGTGGTGGGTCTCATCAGTGACAATGATGAGTCGGCGTACAGGATGGAGGTGGAGCTGCTCACAGGATGGTGCAAATCCCACAACCTCATTCTCAACGTGGGAAAAACTAAGGAGATGGTGGTTGACGTCAGGAGGGCGGGGAAACAACACCATACACCTCTGCACATCAATGGAGCTGATGTGGAAAGGGTCAGCAGCGTGAAGTTCCTAGGACTCCACCTGTCAGATGACCTGATGTCCACAACCAACACCACAGCTCTGGTCAAGAGAGCCCAGCAGCGACTACACCCTCTCCGAAGACTACGTAAAGCAGGTCTCCCCACTACACATCTACGAACTTTTTATAGGGGGACAATCGAGAGCACATTAACCAACGGCATCACTTCCTGGTTCGGGAGCTGCAAGGCGTACGAACGGCACCAACTTGACAGGATTGTGAAGACCGCCAGCAGGATTATTGGTGCTCCACTCCCTTTCTTGCTGGACATATACAGGAAGAGATGTATCAACAGAGCCATCTCCATCATCAAAGACCCCTACCACCCATCGCATCACATATTCTCCATCCTGCCATCTGGGAAGAGGTACAGGAGCATTAGCTGCAAAACCAGCAGGATGCTCCTCAGCTTCTTCCCGCAGGCTATAAGACTGATAAACGGACTTAGCCCCCTGCCAAAGTATCGCGCACCAACCATCAACCTGGACACACTGCAGCAGCTGTCGATCGGAACGCCTGTTGATGTTTAGTAGAGAGTAGAATGTTTAATTTAATTTGTTCATGATATATGTATTTTTATTTCTATTTATTTGTTGTTATTTGTACTGCACACTGAATGGACACTGGTTGAGCAACGTTTTTTTGTTTCCTCTGGGTATGTGAGCACTCAGGTAATGACAATAAAGATATACTGATACTGATACTGACTGATAGATCAAAGGTTAGCTAAAATAGGATCTGGCAAGATTAGACAATGCGTTTTTGAATATGGTATGTATACAGATGGCTGTTATTCAACTCATTGGATCCATGTTGACTGCATCATGCGAGCATGAAAGATGAAGTATCTTGGACGGCATGGGCAAGTTGGTTCAAAGGGCCTGTTTCCCTGCTGTATGACACTGGAGGTGACCCTGTTGTGAACATCAAATGTAACATGATGGAATAAAACAAAATGCAAGTGAATTGTTTCATCTGGAAGGATTGTTTGGATCCCTGGATGGCGGGAATGGAAGAGGTAAAACGGCAAATGCTGGACCGCATACAGTTGCTTGAGGAAATGCCGTTAGGTGATGAGTGGCTGATGGAGATGGATGAGTGGATAGTAGGTAATTGAAAACAAAACCATCCCTTTGGAAAACCTGGAGTGGAGGGGTTTGTGGGAGGGATGATATAGCTGATGGTAGTAATTGCAATGGAAATTGTGATATGAACATCACAAGAAGAAACTGGAGATTCAGTATAATTTGTAATCTTTTGAGTAGCAGAATGAATTGTATGAATTATAAGAACAATTATAAGAACAAAACAGGTTCACCCACTTAGAAGCTGTTGGGACAGAAAACGTTATCACACCGAGCGGCGGACTGGCTTGTGAAGCAAAAAAGGGCTGTTGAGCCAAAACCAAAGAGGCCAGCATCAGGCAACGCCATTGTAGTTAGAGACTCCATTGTGAGATGTAGGGACAGGGGTTTCTGCAGGAACAGACGGGATTCGAGGATGGTGTGCTGCCTTCCTGGTGCCAGGATCCAGGATGTCACGGACAGAGTGCAGAAAATCCTCAAGGGCAAAGGTGAACAGCCGGAAGTGGTAGTGCACATCGGCACAAACGATGTCGGAAAGAAGGGGATGAATATTCTGCAGCGTGACTTTAGAGAGCTCGGAAAAATGCTGAAAAGCAGGACCTCCAGGGTTGTTATCTCTGGTTTGCTTCCAGTTCCTCATGCTGGCGAGAGCAGGAACAGGGAGATACGGGACCTGAATGTGTGGCTGAGGAACTGGTGCAGGGGGCAGGGATTTAGATTCTTAGATCACTGGGATCTGGTTTGGAGTAAGGGGCAACTGTACAAAAGGGACGGATTGCATCTTAACAGGTGGGGGACCAGCATTCTGGCAGGCAGGTTTGCCACTGCTACACGGGTGGTTTTAAACTGAATAAGGGGGGTGTGGTGTCAAATGGGATAGTCGAGGACGGAGTTCAAGGGAAAGAGAGTAAAGGGATGGTTAATGACCCCAGAATTAACGGGAAAGGAAGCTCACAAAGGGATAGGAGAGTATGGCCAAGTTTAATAGGGATCGATGTGAAAGGTGAGATGCGTAAGGAATTAAAAGTATTGTATATGAATGCGCGAAGTATAAAAAGTAAAGTAGATGAGCTTGAGGCTCAGTTAGAGGTTGGTAGATATGACATTGTGGGGATTACTGAGACGTGGCTGCAGGAGGATCGGGCCTGGGAACTTAATATTCAGGGTTATACATCCTAGAGAAAGGACAGGCAGGTGGGCAGAGGAGGGGGGGTGAGGGATGCTTGTGAGGGATGGAAATCAGTCCCTTGCGAGGGAAGACATAGGGACTGACGAGGTAGAGTCACTGTGGATTGAGTTGAGGAATTGTAAAAGCAAGAAGACACTAATTGGTGATATCTACAGACCCCCAAATAGTAGCCGCGATGTAGGGTGTAAGTTGCAGCAGGAGTTAAAACTGGCATGTAACAAAGGTAATGCCACTGTGGTGATGGGGGATTTCAATATGCAGGTAGACTGGGAAAATCAGGTTGGTTCAGGACCCCAAGAAAGAGAGTTTGTAGAATGACTCCAAGATGGATTCTTAGAGCAGCTTGTAATGGAACCCACCAGAGAAAAGGCAATTCTGGATCTAGCGTTGTCCAATGAACCAGATATGATAAGAGAACTCGAGGTAAAGGAACCGCTTGGAGGTAGTGATCATAATATGATTAGTTTTAATCTGCAATTTGAGAAGGAGAACGTTAAATCAGATGTGTCAGTGATGCAGTTGAACAAAGTGAACTATGAAGGCATGATAGGGGAGCTGGCCAATGTAGACTGGAAAGGGATCCAAGCAGGAATGACCATGGAACAGCAATGGCAGGAATTTCTGGGCATAATCCGGAAGACGCAGGATAATTTCATTCCAAAAAGGAAGAAAGATTCTAAGGGGAGTAGGAGGCAACCGTGGCTGACAAGAAGTTAGGGATAGAATAAAACTAAAAGAAAAGATGTATAACACAGCAAAGAGTAGCTGGAAGCCAGAGGATTGGGAAACTTTCATAGGACAACAGAAGGAAACAAAATGGGCAATATGGGCTGAAAAGATGAAGTACGAAGGGAAGCTGGCCAGGAATATAGAGAAGGGCAGTAAAAGCTTCTTTAGATATGTTAAGGGAAAAAGAGTAGCAAAGTCAAATGTGGGTCCCTTTAAGGCAGACACGGGTGAAATTATTATGGGCAACAAGGAAATGGCAGAAGAGTTGAATAGGTGCTTCGGGGACTAAGGAAGACACAAACAATCTCCCAGATGTACTGGAGGACAGAGGATCTAAGGGGGATAAACTGTCTGTGATGCAACTGCAATATTCTTGATTAATGATTTGGAAGAGGGAATTAGGAGCAACACTAGCAAGTTTGCGGATGACACAAAGCTGGATGGCAGTGTGAACTGTGAAGAGGATGTTAGGAGGTTGCAGAGTGATCTGGACAGGTTGAGTGAGTGGGCAGATGCGTGGCAGATGCAGTATAATATAGATAAATGTGAGGTTATCCACTTTGGCGGCGAAAACAAGAGGGCAGATTATTATCTCAATGGGGTTAGGTTAGGTAAGGGGAGGTGCAGCGAGACCTGGGCGTCCTTGTACACCGGTCACTGAATGTTGGCTTACAGGTACAGCAGGCAGTGAAGAAAGCTAATGGAATGTTGGCCTTCATAACAAATGGATTTCAATATACGAGTAAAGAAGTTCTTCTGCAGTTGTATAGGGCTCTGGTGAGACCACATCTGGAGTATTGTGTACAGTTTTGGTCTCCTAATTTGAGGAAGGACATCCTTGTAATTGAGGCAGTGCAGCGTAGGTTCACGAGATTGATCCCTGGGATGGCGGGGCTGTCATATGAGGAAAGATTGAAAGGACTAGGCTTGTATTCACTGCAGTTTAGAAGGGTGAGGGGGGATCTTATAGAAACATATAAAATTATAAAAGGAGTGGACAAGCTAGATGCAGGAAAAATGTTTCCCAATGTTGGGCGAGTCCAGAACCAGGGGCCACAGAGTTAGAATAAGGAAGAGTCATTTAAGACTGAGGTGAGAAAAAACTTTTTCACCTAGAGAGTTGTGAATTCATGGAATTCCCTGCTACAGGGGGCAGTGGAGGCCAAGTCACTGGATGGATTTAAGAGAGAGTTAGATAGAACTCTAGGGGCTAGTGGAGTCAAGGGATATGGGGAGAGGACAGGCACGGGTTATTGATAGGGGACGATGATCGCAATGAATGGCGGTGCTGGCTTGAAGGGCCGAATGGCCTCCTCCTGCGCCTATTTTCTATGTGTCTATCTATGTTTCTAACAAGGTAGAGGATTGAGACTCAGCTTAAGAGAGTTTAAAAGGGGTGATAAATATAGAAATGTTACAATGGTAATAATTAGCTAACAATAGGAAGACCCAAGGCCCAGGACACCAGTGAAGTTTTTCAAATAGGAAGGAAAATTGCTAACTTTCTTTGAGGAATCTTCAGAAATAGACATTGCAATACACGGTCAAAGTATACAGCGGGATATAGATCTACGATACAAATTGGCGGAGAAATGGCAAATGGAGTTTAAACCGAACAAGTGCGAGGTGTTACACTTTGGGAGATGAAATGTAAGGGGTAGATATACAATTAATGGCAAGACCCTCAACAGCATTGATGTACAGATAGATCTTGGGGTCCAAGTCCAAAATGCAGTGAAAGTAAAACATGTAGGTGGAGTGGTAAAGAGGGCACATGGTGTGCTTGTCTTCATATTTTGGGGCATTGAATGTAAGAGTAAGGAAGATATGAAGCAGCTTTATGGGATTTTGGTTAGGTTGCATTTGGAGTATTCTGGCAGTTTTGGTTGCTCCATTGCAGGAAAGATGTGGAGGCTTTGGAAAGAGTGTGGAGGAGGTCCAAACAATTCAACATTACAGCTGAGAAAGCACACCTCTGCTTTCTCATAAGACCAAGGAAATTTAACATACACTAGATTTATACCTAGGCCTGGTTAGGGGTATAAATGCTTTACCATTAAATGCACAGAGCTTTTTCTAACAAATATATAATTCCCATTATTAAAAACTTGCCGTGGCATCAAAATATGTATTTTGGCCAGGCTGTGCATAATGTTGCCCAACCCATTAAAAAAAAATTGTTTGTGTTTTTCTTAAAGTTTTATTTAACCCCTACCAGACCTTTGAATATTATTAAACCTTTCTCTTTGCATCATGTTAAGATCCCATGATTATGAAAGATGGGACTAAATTACAATCTATTCTGTAATATTTCAAAAGTTCTACTTTAGATAGTTATTTGACATCAGATGTTCTTTTTTCTTGCATAGCAATTGATGGGTATGACAATCTTGTGAAAGAAAATGAGAAGATGAAAGAGGAGGTGAGTAGTTTTCAACATCAAGCAATGACCTCTGCTGTTGCAACATCTTTAAAGAAGCAAATCATTTCTGAGATATTCAAGAATCAAGAGTGTTTCATTGCCCTATGTTTTGAAATGGAGCAATGGAATACTTACTTGCAGCAGCACACGTTTGTAAAGACAGTACTCAATAGACATTATAATAAACAAAAAATTACATAAATTTATGTCCAAAACAAACTTACAATGAGCCACAGAGGGAAATATTAGAAAGCTGTCCTAAAAGCTTGGTCAAAGAGATAAATTTCCAGGAGCAAAGAGAAAAAATAGATTGAGGAGGGGATTTTGGACCTTAGGTTCTTGGTAACTGAAGGCACAGTTGTTAAAGGGAGCTTCAGCGGCCTGAATTAAGGTAAAGGAATGTTATGGAGTTGGAGGAGTAAATACTTGGAGGAATTTGTAAAAGACAATGATAAAGTTTAAATCGCGGTATTAGCTTAATTAGGAATTAGTTTAGTGGCAGATTCATGGAAAATGGGGAGGTTACAGGTAATATTGAGGTCTATGCTCCATCTATCATGGTGAAGCATGTGAGCATCCAGCATAAGTCTGAGAATATTTTGAATCTTGTTATTTCGCTGGTTGTTTTGCTGGTGATCGCTGGTCGACGCAGACTCGGTGGGCCGAAAACCGTATTTCTCCTCTGTATCTCTAAAGTGTAAAGTCACACCAACTTTTCTCTGAGACATTAAAACCAGACCAGATCCCATTCAATCTCCCTTCCTGTTTGATGTACTTGACCCAGCTTTCAAAACTGTAAAAGAAGAGAACAAAGGATAAAATAGGCTGCTGGGCACTTTTGTGTTATTATGAGTTATCATCTTATAATCACAGATGCATGGGATATGTTGCCACAGGTGATACGAGGCTCTGTCAAAATTGTGCCATCTTTTCATGGCTGGGTTAGTAGGTAGGTGTTGAGTTGAAGTAGCAGATGTAATTCACTTTGTCCAGAGCTTTATTTGTTCTGAATTTTGGATGGGATGTCTGCTGATACACTAACATTTCACTTCATTCTGATCATTGTGTTGAAATTAGTGCCATCTTGGAAGAACAGTTTTCAGATTCCATTTGGGTAGATGACAAGCTAGTGGTAGGGACATTGAATTCTCCAATATTAGGTACCTAACCCACAAACAACCCTTTTTGTTTCCTTTCCTTCTCTCTTCCCCGTGCCCCACCAAGGCTTGCACACTTCTCTCCTACCCCCTCCTCTTATACCTATAATCCTTCTTCTAGTTTCATATTTTGCACTTCTATCCTTATCTCACACCTTTAGTCTTTTCATCTCTTGTCTTTGGCCAACCGCCTGTCTAGCAATAGCTCTACTCGCCTGTATCCACCTATCACTTGACTGGGTTTGTTTTGCCCCTCCTCTTTACCGGCTTTCTCCCCTCGGACCCGCTCACAACCATCTACAATCAGTCTGAAGAAGGTCCCCGTACAAAATGTTACCTATCCCTGTTCTCCATGGATGCTGCCTGGCCCGCTGAGTTACTACAACACTTTGTCTTTTTTTCCTAAATATTCACCATGCCTACCACATTCTAAATTAATGAGAAATAATGTATGGTATATTCTATCAATAACTAGAGAGTGGTCCTGAGTTATTATCTACCTCATTGGAGACCCTTGGACTCTCTTTAATCGGACTTTACTGGAGTTTATCTTGCACTAAATGTCACTCCCTTCCATATAACCATATAACCATAAATGTTACTCCCTTCATCATGTATCTGTACACTGGATGGCTTGATTGTAGTTGTGTATTATCTTTCCGCTGACTGGTTAGCAGTCAACCAAAGCTTTTCACTGTACCTCGGTACACATGACAATAAACTAAACTAAACTTTTTTGATCACTTAGAAAGAACAAGTCAAGCCTTTGTCATGCAAATTATGGATCCTTATTCTTTGTAAGGGAGAGATGAGGGGAGAGAGATGGGGAGGGAAAGAGGGGGGATGGAGAGATGCAGTGGAGAGAGAGAGAGGGGGTGGAGATAATTCAGTTCATCACATCCATGCTGGTTGCAAAGGAAATAAAAAATCTGATTATCCCAGTCTTCTCCAATTATTTCCTTGTATCTCTGCAAGTTATTCTCTCTTACATGCCCATGAACTCCCATTCAATTATTTTTTGCCATTAACTACATTAGAGGTCGACTTACAGATGCATATATTAATCTGAAAAGCAGCACATATTTAGGATGTGGGATGAAACTGAAGTAATTGATGGGAAACCACCTGCTGAGAGAGAATGTGCAACCTTCCATGATTCATTGTAACGTATTTCGTGAAGTATTACATTAAAATTAGAATTAGAATTAGATTAGAATTAGATTCCTTTATTGTCATTCAGACCTTTCGGTCTGAACGAAATTGTGTTGCCTGCAGTCATACACAGAACCAATAAAAACTAAAACATACAATAAACACAAATTAAACATCCACCACAGTGAGTTCACCAAGCACATCCTCACTGTGATGGAGGCAAAGTCTTAGTCTCCGTCTCTTCCCTCCTTGTTCTCCCTCTGCGCTGAGGCAATCGATCCATGCTGGAGATGCCGCCCTCCAGTCCAGCGGACCTCCGTGGTGATGTCGCCGCCGCTGAAAGCCAGAACACCGTCTCCGCTCCGAGACGGCCCGCCACAGCATCAGCTCTGGGCAACCGCCCCAGCTCCAGTCCGCTGCCCCAGCTCCGGGTCCCGCAGTCTCTGCTCCGGGCAGCCGCTCCAGCTCCAGTCCGCTGCCCCAGCTCCGGATCCCGCAGTCTCAGCTCCGAGCCCCGCTGCATCAGCTCCAGGCCGCCGCCGAAAGCCAGAACGCCGCACCAGCAAGTCGGGCCACCGCTGCCTCAGCCCCGAAGACGGCCAGCCTCTCGTTGGTAAGTCCTGGCTGGCTCTGCCTTCCGGAGCCTCGGGGTCGGTCGCAGGCTGGAGGCCGCCAGCTCTGCCATTAGGCCTCAGCGCAGACGGAGGCAGAGATGGGGGATACGACACGAAAAAGTCGCATTCTCCCGAAGGAAGAGACAGAGAACATGTTTCACCCCCCCCCCCCCCCCCCCACCCTCTAACACAACCCAACAAACTAAAACTTAACCAAAACAAGACCAAAAAAACAACAGAAAAAAGTAAAGACAGACGGACTGCAGGCGAGCCACAGCTGTTAACAGTGCCGCCACTTCCGGAACATAAAATAGTTTTCAAAAAATCACCCTTGCATTTGTGCTCTTTTAAAATTGAAGTCAATACTAATGTGACACAAATAATTTCCTCTGTTGTGCTGGATCATTTGGGTATCTGCCTTCCACTTCCAGCATTTTGCAACCCTGTAAGCTGAGATGCCCAGTTGATGCCCCTTTCTGGCAAGCTCTTTTGCCTCTTCCCGTGTCTCCTAACTATACCTCATCCTCGCATCTGTCGCCTCAATAACCACCCAGCTTCAGTCACGTTTCACATTTGCCACCCCTTAAACGGATGCGTTTTCCTCTCTTCTGCTGACTATATTGTGCTAGTTAATTAACTGATAATTCAGTGCAACTGACTTTGAGAATCCCATCTGCTGCCAATGCAAAATATTAAAGCAATCTCCATCCTTTCATTCCTGATCTGTTCTCATATAGCTGTGATGCTTTATCTCCTCTCTTTCATTTTCTTCTCCATTCTTCTTCTCTGCTCCACTTTCTCTTCTTAGATCCTATTTATCTTCCTAATCTGTTTCTTCTCATTATCATTTTTCTATTCTCCTCATCTCAGCCTTCTTTCCTTTTTACCCTCTTCTATCCTTTTTCCTCTTATATACTCCATCCATCTTATTTTCTCTCAGCCCTTCTACTCTCATCATCTCTCTTTCTTTCTCTCTCTCCTTCCTCTTTACAATCATTCTCTTTTCAGCATTCCTCCTTACTTTCCCTTTCCATCTACATCAAGTTTTTTCTACTATTGCTTCAACTGAATAATTCAACTGTCCTCAGCTTCTTATGTGAAACCACTGTTGCTGATATTGTGTAATTACTGCTCGCTACTTAACTCCTTTCTAATGGTACATTTTAAGGACATTTATTGGGATGAAAATAGTCTGTAAAGATAGATGTTATGATGTAATTATATTGTGTTATGCAAACATTTTGAATTTTTGTCATGAAAAGCAAGCATGAGGCTTTCACCTGTTAGATAATAAGGCAATGCAAATTGTGTTAGCTTAATTTTAATATAAATATATCAGGTTATATTGTTTCAATGTCGATAACAAGGAAAATGGAACTGGGACAAGGAACTGCCTTTGGTTATTCAGACTTGTAATACACATCGTTAGTGACACTATCGACACTACCTCACATTTATCAGCATTAAACTCCATCTACCATCTTTCAGCCCATTCTTCCAAATGGCCTAAATCACTATAGACTTTGGAAATCCTCTTCATTATTCACAACACCCCCTATCTTGGTATCATCTCCATACTTACTAATCCAATTTACCACACCTTCATCCAGATCATTGATGTACATGACAAACAACAAAGGACCCAACACCGATCCCTGAGGCACCCCACTAGTCACCTGCCTCCAACCCGACAAACAACCATCCACCATTACCCTCAAACTTCTCCCATTCAGCCACTGTTGAATCCATCTTGCTACTCCTGCATTTATACCCAACAGTTGAACCTTCTTAACCAACCTTCCATGAGGAACCTTGTCAAAGGCCTTACTAAAGTCCATATAGACAACATCCACTGCTTTACCCTCGTCAATTTCCCTAGTAACCTCTTCAAAAAATTCAAGATTAGTCAAACATGACCTTCCAGGCACAAATCCATGCTGACTGTTCCTAATCAGACCCTGTTTATCCAGATGCTTATATATATATTATCTCTAAGTATCTTTTCCATTAATTTGCCCACCACTGAAGTTAAACTAACAGGCCTATAATTGCTAGGTTTACTCTTAGAACCCTTTTTAAACAATGGAACAACATGCGCCGTACGCCAATCCTCGGGGACCATTCCCGTTTCTAATGACATTTGAAATATTTCTGTCATAGCCCCGGCTATTTCTACACTAACTTCCCTCAATGTCCTAGGGAATATCCTGTCAGGACCTGGAGACTTATCCACTTTTATATTTTTCAAAAGTGTCAGTACTTCTTTTACTTTGAAACTCATAGTATCCATAGCTACTCTACTAGTTTCCCTTACCTCACATAATTCAATATCCTTCTCCTCGGTGAATACCGAAGAAAAAAAATTGTTCAATATCTCCCCCCCATCTCTTTTGGCTCTGCAGATAGCTGTCCACTCTGTCTCTCCAATGGACCAATTTTATCCCTCATTATCCTTTTGCTATTAATATAGCTGTAGAAACCCTTTGGATTTACTTTCACCTTACTTGCCAAAGCAACCTCATGTCTTCTTTTAGCTTTTCTAATTTCTTTCTTAAGATTCTTTTTACATTCCTTATACTCCTCAAGCACCTCATTTACTTCATGCTGCCTATAATTATTGTAGATCTCCCTCTTTTTCCGAACAAGATGTCCAATTTCCCTTGAAAACCAGGGCTCTTTCCAATTTTTACTGTTTCCTTTCAACCGAACAGGAACATAAAGATTCTGTACTCTTAAAATTTCCCCTTTAAATGTCCTCCATTTCTCTTCTACATCCTTCCCATAAAACAAAATGTCCCAGTTCACTCCTTTTAAATCATTTCGCATCTCATCAAAGTTAGCCTTTCTCCAATCAAAAATCTCAACCCTAGGTCCAATTCTGACCCTCTCCATAATTATATTGAAACTAATGGTATTGTGATCACTGGACCCGAAGTGCTCCCCAATGCATACCTCCGCCACCTGTCCCATCTCATTTCCTAACAGGAGGTCCAACACTGCCCCTCCTCTAGTAGGTACCTCTATGTATTGCTGCAAAAAACTATCCTGCACACATTTTACAAACTCCAAACCATCCAACCCATTTACCGAATGTGTTTCCCAGTCTATGTGTGGAAAGTTGAAATCTCCCACAATCACTACTTTGTGCTTACTACTAATATCTGCTATCTCCTTACATATTTTCTCTTCCAATTCTCGATCCCCATTTGGCGGTCTATAATACACCCCTATAAGTGTTGCTACCCCTTTCCCACTTCTCAGTTCCACCCAAATAGCCTCCCTAGATGAGCCCTCCAATCTATCCTGCCAAAGCACTGCTGTAATATCTTCCCTGACTAGCAATGCAACACCTCCACCTCTTGCCCCTCCAATTCTATCACACCTGAAGCAACGAAATCCTGGAATATTTAGTTTCCAATCACAGCCCTCCTGCAACCACGTTTCACTGATCACCACAACATCATACTTCCAGGTGTCTATCCAGACTCTAAGCTCATCCACCTTTCTTACAATGCTCCTAGCATTAAAATATGCACATTTAAGAAACCCCCCGCCTCTTATTCTCTGTTTATTTCCTTTTTTTTCTTTCTCCTCTTGTGCCCGAGTGCTTCCCTTTTCTGCTTCCTGCCTCCCATTCTGTCTACTAGCTTTCTCTATTTGAGTCCCTTGCCCCAACCATTCTAGTTTAAAGTCTCCCCCAGTAGCCTTTGCAAATTTCCCCGCCAGGATATTGGTCCCCCTCGGGTTCAAGTGCAACCCATCCTTTCTGTACAGGTCCCACCTTCCCCAAAAGAAGTCCCAATGATCCAGGAACTTGAATCCCTGCCCTCTGCACCAGTCTTTCAGCCACGCATTTATCCTCCACCTCGCTCCATTCCTACTCTCACTGTCGCGTGGCACAGGCAGTAATCCTGAGATTGTTACCTTTTTGGTCCTTTTCCTTAACTCTCCTCCCAACTCCCTAAATCCTCCCTTCAGGCCCTCTTCCCTTTTTTTACCTATCTCATTGGTACCTATATGTACCACGACCTCAGGCTCCTCTCCCTCTGATTTCAGGATATCTTGGACGCGTTGAGACACGTCCGAGACCTTGGCATCAGGGAGGCAGACCACCATCCTGGTCTCCCGACTGCGTCCACAGAATCGCCTATCCGACCCCCTAACAATAGAGTCCCCAATTACTATTGCCCTCTTCTTTTTGTCCCTATCTTCAGGAGCAACAGGGCTGGTCTCTGTGCTGGAGGCCAGTCCGCTCTCGCTACCCCCGGGCAGGCTGTCACCCCCATCCGTACTCAAACAGGAGTACTTATTTCCAAGGTGTACCGACATTGGAGTACTCACTCGTCCCTGCCTCTGCCCCTTGCCCTTCCTTAGCATGACCCACATGTCTCTCTCCCGTGGTTTTGGAGTGACCACCTCTCTATAACTCCCCTCTATGACATCCTCACTCTCCCTGACCAGACAGAGGTCATCGAGCTGCTGCTCCAGGATCCTAATACGGTCCCTTAGGAGCCCCATCTCGCTGCACCTGGTGCAGATGTGGACGTCTGGAGGGCCATCCGACACCATGACCTCCCACATCTGACATCCCGAACAGTACACTGCTCTGACTGTCATTCTCTCGCCTTACCCTGGATCCGATACAAGTATAATACAATAGAAACTGCTGCGAGAAATCAGCAGGTATCTGACTCACAACAGCTGCTCCCTCTTGACCTTTAAACTGCACCTTTAGTATATAAACAAAAAGCACTGTACCCTTGGCTCACTGTACCTTTACTAAAGCACTGTACCTTTAACCAGAAAGCAGAAATGCTAACCTGAGGATGCACCCAATCAGCTGCTTCCTCTAGTCTGCTTCCACCAATCAGCGGCTTCCACCAGAACCCTCCCTATGGAGTGTGGAACGTTACAGATTTCTGTAAACCCTGACCCTCCTCCACTCACTCCAACGTTCCCGGGCCTCTGTAAAAGCAAGCCCCGCACTCGATTTATATACTCACAGCCCTGACCCTCCTCCACTCACTCCAACGTTCCCGGGGCTCTGTAAAAGCAAGCCCCGCGCTCGATTTATATACTCGCAGCCCTGACCCTCCTCCACTCGCTCCAACGAAATTAATGACTTAATTAATTATCCAGTGGATTGTCAGTCAATAGAATAATATTGACATAATGTTACAGGTTGTGATTTTATAAAAAAGCTTCTATAACTAAGGTAAGAAGTAAGTAATGGAGGTGTGCTTGTATCAGTGCATTATAATTCTGAAGCAGGGATAATGCAGATAATTTGCAATAGGCTTTCCTGATGTATTACATAAAATAGAAAGTTTATGTTCAGATATTTTATGTTCAAGTTTATGTTCAGATATTTGATGCAAACATAAACTCAACACATTTTATATTACCCTTTTGGGCAGCAAAGGTTCTCCACTCTTAGATGGGTCTCCTCAGTTCAGAATATGGAATGTGTATAAGATGTTGGGGCACAGAAGGCTGAGGGGTGATCTTATAGAGGTGTGCTAAAATCATGAGTCTTTTTTCCAAGGCTAAGAGAATCAAGAACTTCAGTGCACAGGCTTAAGTTGAGAGGGAACAGATTTAATAGGAACCTGAGAGGTAACATTTACACACAGAGGGTGATGGGTATATGGAATGTTGCCACAGGGAGGTGGTGAGTGAATGGAATGAGCTGCCAAAGGAAGTGGTTGAGGCAGGTACAATAACTACATTTAAAAGACATTTGAACAGATATGCGGATAGGAAAGGTTTAAAGAGATATGGGCCAAACATGGGTAAATAGGAGTAGCTTAGATGGGGCATCTTGGTCGGCATAGACAAATTGTTCTGAAGGGCCTGTTTCCGTGTGCTATGACTTTATCTCCATCAACACGTGTGCAAAAGCATCACTGCATCAAAAGCAGGTAATTGAGGGACCTTCAGAGAATTTGCGAAATTGGACCAGTTCACATTGTTTCAATTAGTTCACGTTGTTCCACTGGCCAGGTGGATTCTGAATCTCTGATGATAATGGACATCATCTCCTGGTTGTGCTCTGTATAATTTTTTTTATATATTTTATATTTATGAACAGAATATAAGATTGACTGAGGAAAAAGATAATGCTGTTCAACAAGTGAAAGAACTCCACAGAGGTGAGTCATTATTTGACCTGTTGAAAGGTGACAGTTGTTTCATTCATTTCAATAGACAATAGGCAATATTCAGCTCTCTGTGGCTGAATACGATGAGACAGGAATATATTCTGTCTCATGAGGCTTTGACAGTGGCCTGAGTGACCATCTCTGCTGAAATATCAATAGCTTTATTGTTATAGTTCAGTTAAACAATTAAACCGAAAGTGTAATGAAGAAACAATGGTCAAAGTTTAGGAGCATCGCATTAATGAACACTGTTTTCTGATGTAATTAGCAGCCTCAAAAAATAGTTTGATCTCTTTTTATTTATTGAGATGTGACCATGGCTGACAATGCTACCATGTTTTATCCATCTCCACAGATGCTACCTGGTTTGCAGTGCAAAAGCTACCCGATTTTATGTGGGTTAGAAAATAAAACATAAATATATTTTACATACTTTTCTTTGAAGAAGGATAATAGATGATGCATTCTGAATGTTGGAGTTTTAAAGCAATGTTAAAATTTGACAAAGATGAAGATGGTATCAATGTTCAAATGACATTTGAACAAGTTGTGAAAGGTCTAGAGGGATATGGGCCAAACATAGGTACAAGGGATCAACATGGATAGGAAACTTGGTTAAAGTGGGCAAGTGGGCCAAAGGGCCTGCATTTGTTCAGTATCTATGAATGAATCTAATAGTTACATGGCATGTTAAATAGATAAAATTGCAAAGTGCTTCACAATGGGATAAAGGTGGAAAAAAACACACAAAGTGCTGGAGTAACTGAACGGAGCAGGCAGCATCTCTGCAGAGCAGGACCGATGATGTTTCAGGTCGAAGTCCTTCTTTAAGTCTGAAGAGAGGTCCTGACCTCAAGTGTTACCTATCCATGTTCTCCAGTAATGCTGCATGACCTGGTGCTTTGTGTATTTTTTTATGAACCGGCATTTGGAGTTCCTTGTTTCTGGATATGGAATGAGATACATAGAAAACAGAAGAATTCAAAATCTAAAGCTTAATTCTTATTATTTTTTGATTTTTTTTTAATGTGAGGGTTGAGGAGAAAATAACATGTGGGTAAGAAGCAAAGCCATGACTCTTGACAGTTTTTACACCAGAGATAGTAGTAGGGGTTAGTGGTGGAATGGGGGGAGTGGGGTGGTAATGGAAAGATGGAGTTTGTAACTAGTTCAACCAGTGATATAGGGAAGAATAGAAGCATAGGGAATAGCTTGGAGGAGTTTGAAGAAGAGGCCATGGATTTAACATCTATCATTAATCCATATTCTAATAAACATGAAAAACTATCCCCAAACTTCATGGATCAGTTTATGCTTGCCAGGGTCCTCCAAGCCACCACTTGAATTGGTACCTGTGATATACTCACACCCTGATGTTGCCCAGATGGAAGCAGTGGGATGACCTGGCTGGTCCTCCAAATACTCGGACACAGCAATGACGTCTGGATGGTTGCAGGAAGAAATTAAGACTGAAAATAATTTGCATAACAAATATGATGTGCTATAGCAAAAATAAAGAAGAATATTGTTGTACTGAATTTTGAACTTTAACCAGATAGCTGCATACATTTAAAATTCAGATGACATTTTCCAGAGAAGCCGTAACAATGTACACCAATGGAGAATTGAATATGGTCTTGAAAGTATTTTTGTTCAGTCTTCGGCTTGGCATCACTCAGGTGAATGGCTTAAAGTTGATGTGAACAAAAATTGAACGAACAATATTATTATGAAATGACCTTGGCCTATAATTAATCTCGAATTGGAAAAAAAATTCCCAACTCCAATCTTAGTTCCAGCTATTTTATATTTGTAAATTATCTTGGGTTCTGTGCAGTTTTGATTTGTAATTAGGCATGAACACATATTGTGTGCGACTCCTGTTTACCGAGGCCAGTTTTATATGTGAAGTAGCTGCATTCTATACCCAATTACATGATTTCATAGATCTCTGAAAATTGGTTCTATTCACAGTCAGCGATAGAAAGCCTCAACACAATCATTTCTTTTCAATTGACGATGGCAAGGTTGATGACAACATGATCATTGTGTTATAATGATAAGACCACCAAGGCATTTGTACTTTTCATCAAGGCGTTTCACAGAGTAGATACAATTTAATTCACTACACTGTCAGCAATGCTCACATTTGTCTGATACCATTATGCTGCCCGTCTCCACAGTTATAATCACTGTCCTAAGAGGAATGCTGATAAATGATCTCCAGCAGTCAGAGAAACTCTCAATTAAGCCTGCCACTTTCAATGTGTCAGATTGTCTTATGCACTTGTACAATTTTGGTTTCAATCCTGTTTATTTACAATGCTTACCAATAATTATGCTTAACGTGCCATTAACTGAGAAGGATGCCCTGCTAAGAAGACTGCCAGAATCTGTGAAGGTTTCAGGGGGAGTTGCTGGAAGTCAGCACCATCGGAGGCTTTTAGTCTCTGATGGGATGCTGTGGTAGTGATTATAATGCAAGTATCAAGCTCATCAAGTCATAATTAGATGCCACTCAAATGTGCCACTTGTAATAACAGTGTTGATTCATGTTTTCTCTGTGACAGCAGCTGTTAATTAGTTAAGTGGATTCAGTGGCCTGTTCTTGCTGCAGTTTATGATTACATCTGAACATGTTAAGGTTACAGATGTCTTCCAGCCTTTTCTTGCCGTGGAAAGTTTTTATTCCCCATTATACTTTAACTGGGCCTCATAAAGATTATTTAACAAAATTAATCGTCTATAATTTGAATGTTTTCTGTAAATGAAGTGATGACGGGTAAATATGTTTTTTGATTGCAGTCTCTCGAATGGTGATTGATGAAGTCGGTGTAATTCAAAGCCACCTTGACATGGAGAAAAGTTGCCGTGAAACTGCTGAAATATTTGCTTCAAAGGTATATCTCATGTATCCAACACTATGTCAAACTGATTTTCTTCCACTCTTATACACTAGAATTTTCTAACTCTTTGATTTCCCATTCCTCTCAAAATTATCTTTGAGCCAGCCATTATTTAACCATAACTTACTGACTCTCTCTGCTCGCCCTCAATATGTAGTATTCATCTTAAACAGTCAAGTTAAAATTTAGTAAAAGATTCTGCGCTATCTCTGAAGTCCAGTTTTTCTTTTCTCTGAGAAACACATAGAAGTGATGGAATCTTATACTGACTATTAACAATGCACATTAAGGTTGTGATGGATTTCTAAGTTGATTCAATCACTCCGTTCCCAAAACTACTTGAAAAACACGATCTCCTCTATTAATTCCATTAACATGAATGTCACGTTTCAAATTTGAAATCTCTAACTTCAAGTGTATGCATAACACTAAAGAACCTGTTGGGTTACAGAACGTTATATTTTACCATGAATTTCTTCTTCTAGATTTTTACTTTTTATTGATTCTATAAATTCATGAAATGAACAATGATAATTTCTCAGCCTCGATTTTTTGTGAGTCTTGACAGAACTGATGAAATGTCCATCTCCTGGAACTGATGAGTTTTCATCTTGTACATTGTGATATTTGACACTTATTTGGCAGTAATGAAGCAACTGAACTTTCAAGAATAGTTTCATTGTAACATCAATCAATCGCTAAAACAATTATAAGAAGAATAAAAGGACTAGAACACTTGTTCTGGTCTCTTTTTATTTTACTATTTTCACATTCTCATCAACTCCGTCAAGATTGAACACATTAGGGGAAATTTACAGTAGACAATAAACCTCCCAATCTGCACATCATTGGAATGTGGGAGGATACTGGGGCAACTGTGGAAACCCATAGACAATTGTGAGCCATCCTCTGTCAAAATCGAAGAGGCTTGCAATAGATCTGAGTGATGCTTCTGCTGTAGTTGGACATCTGACAGCTTGTGGAAACTCAAATACAACACTATAACTTGCATCGTCAAGTGTGTGAGGAAGTGTTGGGGTACATGAATGTCAAGTAGAAGAATTACTTGATAGATATGGTGGTTGGGTGAGTGGTTGTTGCTTAGATTCATGCATGAGGTTAGTGATGCAGTTGTTGGAAGAATGGATTGAATGCTGAACCCTCTGACCAAGGCATCAATTATGACCAAATAGCCCCCAGATTCCGGAATAGTTTCTTCCCAGCTGTTGTCAGGCAACTGGTCCCCTCGTCAGCTAGAGTGTGTCTATGTTTGGTTTAAACCAACATCTGCAGTTCCTTCTTACACATCATATCTACCTCATTGGAGATCGTTGAACTTTCTTTAATAGAATTCATTGGAATTCAATGTTATATCTCTGCACTAAATGTTGTACCTTCTATCCTTTATCTGTACATAGTGGATGGCTTCATTGTATTCATGTATATAAACAAAGAACTGTGGATGCTGGTTAATAGAGAAAAGTACACAAAGTGCTGGAGTAATTTAGCAAGTCTGGCAGCATCGCAGGGAAACGTGGATAGGTGATGGTTCGGGTTGAAAATCTTCTTCAGATGTATAGTTTAAAAAAGAAAACTGGATAGCATGCAAACAAAATCTTTTCACTGTATCTCGATACATGTGACAATAATAAACAAACATTATTAACTCCTTAGCAAAACACATTGATGTCCTTGGGTTTTAATCCTCACAGCAACTTATCCTGCCTCCTGATCTTGGTGGGTGCTTGAAAATCTTTGAGTAGGGGATTCCCCTTTTTTTCACCTCGAGTAGCTCCAATCCAGACTAAAAATCAAGACATCCGCACCCTTGTGCCCTCATTGGCCTGGTTTCAATTAGTGTCCAAAGCTTTTGCACCAACTTCATCCGCTGATTACAATAAATGCATTACTGTCTTTAGATGCATGCATATTTTCAATCCATACTAACTTGTTCCAATGGTCTTTCACAAAATAGGAGCCTGTGGTCATGGTCATGGACATTCAATTGCCCCATTAGAAAACTACATAAGCTGAAAATGTGAAGATGATCAAGAGCATGAATATTGCGCCCACCTTCCATTGAATCATATATCATGAACTCAGGTTTTTCTATGATATTCAGTCTCTCCCTAGATGTATATATCAAACAAACTGTTGCTTCTATACACTTCTTCCCTTAATGAATGCAAAATATCCTCTTGGAAAGAAGGAATAAGATAGATGTTGACTACCTATATTCATTTTTCCAATGGAAATAATTTCATAAGTGTTGTAATGTAAAAGATGATTGATTCTGGTATAGGTTACATCAACTTCGCTATATGTCTGCAATTCCCAGAATAAGATTAATAAAACAAATATGACACAATTTTGGATATAAATTGTTGCACGACAAACATTGATTTATACTGTACAGATTGTAAAAAATAATCTGTAACCATGACTTCTAATGAGGACCTCTGCTCCCAGTTTCTGATTAATTTTATCGAAGACTGTAATTTTATGTAGTTGGTTCATCAGAGATGCATCACTTTTAGAATGATTTATATAGATCGTTGATTGCATGTGGATGCTCTCTGGCTTTCTCATCAGAAAATGGATTGGCAGAATATATCAAGGGCACATTTTATTTATAATATATGCCATTTCTGAGCTTTTACTCTCAGATATCACAGAAATCACACCTTCCAGGGGATAGATGTGAAGGTATTAGGTGTATATTTTCCCAAGGAACTAACTCAGAATTTTGATTGTAAGAACATATCTCAACCCATTAACTTGTCTTCACAATATAATTATTTGAAATTCATTCTGATGCTAACAAGGAAAATTACAGAAGCCAAAGGGTTATTATACTGCTCTGAAAATGATGTTTCTTTTAGAATTGTATTCATTTAGAAAGTGACGTGTCAGCGTACAAACCTTAAGGTTAAATATCTGTGCACATTCAGTCAAACAAACAAATACCATACCAACTAAAATCATTATCTGAAGCATTAATTGTCTCACTGTGAATCATAATTTTAAAGCAACCAATTTGCATTCAAAGGGAATTTACTGAACAACTATTTGCAAAAACATCTGGATATCATCCAAGATAGATTTGTTTTGCGAATATTTATCAAATGCATCCCAAAAAATCACCAAGGCTTTCATGACAGTTTTTAGAAAGATCATAGCTACAGGCAGGTGCAAACACTGCCATTTTCTTTCCAAATCATATGCTGCTATGATTTAGAAAAATATTGTCATTAGTCCAAAATCATGGTGCAATCCAACTAATAAAACTTGTCTACATCTTCACCACACAGACTCTCATGGTTCAAGAAAGGAGTTAACCATAAGTTTCACCAGGCCAGCAATATTTCCATCAATTTCCATGCTGAATTGAAATGAATACATTGCTTAATTTTGAATGGTTGATTTTGATTGAACACATACCGAAAACGGAGCTTTAATTGTATTATTAAATATTAGACATGCTCTATATACAGTTTCATAACATGAGCCGTTTCAAATTCTGAGTTGTCTGTTTATAACAGGAATATTATAATTCTAATTTTATTGGTTTTCCTTTTTAATTAAATTAATATTTAACTAAGTTGACATTCAAAAATATTACTGGTAGACAAAAATGCTGGAGAAACTCAGCGGGTGAGGCAGCATTTATGGAGAGAAGGAATAGGCGACGTTTCGGGTCGAGACCCTTCTTCAGAAATATTACTGGTATCTTAATGTTGCTCAACTTTTATCCTAAGTTTTACATTAAATGTCAGGTTACTGCTGGATCTTCAGAATATTTCAGCTCATGTATTTTTGTAAAGTTCATGTAAGGGATATTGGTATCAAAGGCATGGTCAGAATTTAATATCCCCAATGCCCTTGAGAAGTTCAGTTTAGAAATTCAACCTTAGAAACAGGCCCTTTGGCTCAGGTAGTCCACACTGACCAATGCCATTCACACTAGTCCTATGTTATTCTTCTTTCTCATCCACTACCTACACACGAGGGGCAATTTACAGAGGTCAATTAACCTGGAAACCTGGACATCTTTGGGATGTGGAAGGAAACGGAGCACCCAGAGGAAACCCACGTGGTCACTGGGAAAAACTGGAAACTCTGCACAGACAACACCCACGGTCAGGCGCAAACCCAGGTCTCTGCTGCTGTGAAGCATCACCTTTACCAGCTGTGCCACTGTTCTGATGAGCTGCCTTGTAGAATTGCATCAGTTAGAAGTATAGCCCCATTTGGTAGTTTCCGATTTAGACCCAGACGTGGTGAGGAAATGGTAATAAACGTTCGGAGAGCTTGCAAGGGTCTGTTTTCACTGAAAAAGTCTGACAGCGGCAAGGATAACTACTTATAATGTAAAATTTATGATAAAAGTTGATCAACATTGAGGTTGCAGTAATAGTTATGAACGTGGTCCAACTTTCTTCCATTTACTTTTTTGCACTTTAATTTCTCGTTGTTGGAACCTATGCATTTGGTAAATTGCTAAATCACTGTAGATTGTACACACTGTAGCTATTGGGAATGAGAGGAGGAATTTTCTCCCCCAGATTTAAAGTGTTGATTTTTGGTGGGTGATATTAAGCTACCTTTGTATTATTCTGAGTATTGTTCATCCAGGTAAGCGGACAATTCTGCATCTGATTCCTGGCAAGTAGTTAATATGTGGCCGACATTCTCAGGGGATTAGAAAATGAACCACTTGTTACGTAATACTCTTTGACATGTTCTCACAACGACATTTACCTACAATTCAATTAAGTTTCAAATTGACCCTTCCACCCCACCTAACCCCAGGATACTGATTGTGAGGAATTTGACGACAATGGTACTATTGAATGTCAAGGCGAAAGCAATAGAATCTCATGCTTGAGATACTATTGCTTAGCACTTAGATGGTGCAAATGTTATCTTTCACTAAGCAGCCCATATTGCCACTTGGGTCTGTGTGCACTCACAGACTTCTTTATCAACTAAGGTATTGCAAATTGAATTGAACCCTGTGTAATCATTGGCAAACAATCCTACTTCTGACTTTACAGCAAAGGCAATCTTTGGAGCAGTTATATTTGGTTGGGCCAAGACATTCCACTGAGAAATGTCAAGTGCAATATTCTATGGCTGAGATAATTGGCTTCAAACAACAAGAACAATTGTTCTTTGTATTAGATACCACTTCGGTTTTCTCTTGATTCCTATTGACATTGGTTTTACCAGGGCCCCTTGATCCTAACCCGGTCAAATGCTGCTTTGGTGACAAAGCCAGGCACTCTCACTTCTCTTTTGGATTTCTGCAGTTTGCCCACATTCAGGAAGGGAAAGTGAAGGAACCATGCACCTGTCTGCACTGGCTGGACAGCCATGGGAGGGTCAAAAGCTTCCAGTTCCTGAATGTACACATCTCTGATGATATGTCCTGGGCCCAGCACATCAATGCAATCACGCACAAAGCTTATCAATGTCTTCAGTTCCTCAGAATTGTGAGGAGATTTGGCATGTCATTGAAGAATCTAATGAACTTCTACAGATGCGCCATAGTGAAGATATTAACTAGTTACATAAACTAGGCCTGGTTTAGAAATTCGAATGCTCAAGAATGAAGAAAGTTGCACAAATTGGTGGACATTGCCCCGTCCATCATGACCTCCCCACCATCAAAGGGATCTACAGGAAGCATAGCATAAAGATGATCGCTAATATCATCAAAATCCCTCACGACCCTGGCCATGCTCCTACGGACCCGCTACGGACATTCTCCGAGTTCGAATTGGGCCCTTTAAGGGAAGATTATGTCTGTGTAACTTGATTGAATTGTTTGAGGTAATAAGACGGCTCATCGCATGTAGTACATTTAATGGAAACTGCTTGGAGTTTAAAGAGGAATTTGGCAGCGTCCAACCAGGAATGTAAAAACCTTTAGAATCTAAGAGAATTGTGGCATGTTGGATTCAATGTTTGGTCAATGAGAGAAAGTCAAGAAAAATATTTGTGATTATGTGCAATAATCTTTTTGCAGGCACATACTGGCCTCTTTGCTTTCAATGACATATATTGATGACTTAAAGACCTTCTCAAGATCTTGTTGCAACCTCCCAATATAGAGTCATACAGCATGGAAATAAGTCCTTTTAGTCCAACTTGCCCATGCTGACCAACATGCCCCACCTACACTAGTCCCACCTGCCTGCATTTGGCCATATCCCTCTAAACCTGCCCTATCCATGTACCTGTCTAAACACTTCTTAAACATTGCAATAGTACCTGCCTCAGCCACCTCCTCTGGTAGCTCGTTCCATGTCCCTAACATCCTTTGTAGAGCATGAGTTGCATACTAGTCAGTCCAGTGCCACTTGAAATATTTCCTTATCTTCAGGCGGTACTTACACATTCATTATGCATTTAAGATGTTTGTTGCCTGGCATAGAAATCACAACAGAAGACCTTTGCCTCCTCTACATTGAGAGAGCTGTTTTCCACCCTGAATCAGAGCCTCAGGCATTCCACCTTAATTTGCTCAAAGTGAACGATGGTGAAAGTGCATGCATTGCTGGGATCTTTGCATGGATTCACTGCTGGTATTTCATAAGGTTAAAATCCATTTCTTTAAGTGATCCAGTTTTGCTTATCAGGCTTTATCATTCTTTGCTTTGTCAGAGCTGTCTCTGCTCTTCACAGTTTTGAAGTGCACCATTATCAGATTCTTTGGGAGTATTTAGAATACGTTTAAAAGAGTACAGCGCATGGTTCCAAATGAATAACAAAGCAGCACATGTATATCCTAGTGATTTAAAATGTGGTTGACATTTCTTTGGTTTAGAATCCAATATAATAGCTGTACAATGTGATTTGTATAATAATAAGTGTGTGTACTATCCTCTTGGCACAAAGACTTCTGCATTTCTGCTGAGGTTCTATAAAGTGCTGGTCAGGCCACATTTGGAGTACTATGAGCAGATCTGGGCCCCATATCTGAGGAAGGATGGTGCTGGCTCTGCAGAGGGTTCAGAGGAGGTTTACAAGAATGATTCCAGGAATTAGTGGGTTAGCGCATATAAAGAGCATTTGCAGCACTAGGCCTCTACTCGCTGGCATTTAGAAAGTTGAGGGGAGACCTGATTGAAACTTACAGAATAATGATAAGCATAGATAGAGTGGTTGAAAGGATTTTTCCACTGGGATAGTCTGGGACCAGAGGTCATAGCCTCAGAAATTAAAGGCGCTCTTTTAGAAAGGAGGTGAGGGGGAACTTCTTTAGTCAGAGTTAAGGGCCTGTCCCACCAGCATGTGACCGCATGCGGCTAGCGCGACCTAACGTGGTCGCTTGAGCCGTACGGCCTCGCGGGGCCGGTCCCACTTCGATCGTCGGAGCCATATGGAGTTGTGCGGGGCTGGTCCCGACATCGCACGGGGCAAAAAATTCCGCGCGGCAACGGCCTGTCGGCCCACAGCCGTATTGAGGCCGTACGCAGCGCCTCAACGGGCGTACCCACCGTCCCGACGCCATACGCAGCGTCTTGATGGCGTACGCCTAGCGCATGGCGTTGCGTGATGACGTAACTGTCCGATGCAGTGCAACATCCAAATTCAGTCGGCCCGCCTCCTGCCCAGCTGATTGGTGAGTATGATGTTGGGACCAGCCCCGCACAACTCCAGACGGCTCCGCGGTTGGAGTGGGACCGGCCCCGCGAGGCCGTACGCCTCAAGCCAACACGTTTGGTCGCGCTAGACGCATACAATCACATGCTGGTGGGACAGGCCCTTTAATCCGTGGAACACATTGTCACAGAGATCTGTGGAGGCCATATCAGTGGATATTTTTAAGGCAGAGATAGACAAATTCTTGATTAGAATGGTTGTCAAGGGTTATAGGTGAAGGTGGGAAAATGAGATTAGGAAACATAGATCAGCCATGATTGAATGGTGGAGTAGACTTGAAGGGCCGAATGGCTTAATTCTACTCTTATAACTTGTGAACTTGTAACTTGTGAATTTTATATCTTCATCTCCAATAACTGCAATTGCCTGGTCACAGGTTACTCTACCTTTAAGTGATTATCGTCACTGGTGTCTTAGTATTCAGAGATGCTGGCAATCCAAACATAGTATATTCTGGAAATCATCTCACATTTTACCTTATCTTGTTTTTCCTTTCTTGAAAGAATGCCATAATATCGGTCAAGAATATATTTTTTGGATAGATGTGCATATTTCTCCAACTGGCCCATCAGTTTGTACCTTGGAAGTTCATCAACAGCTGAAGTAACACAGAGAACTGCAGATACTGGAGTCTTGAACAATACACTAAGCGCTGGAGTAACTCAGCAGGTCAAGCAGCATCTATGGAGGGAGGAAGCATCCTGACCCTAAACATTATCTATCCATTCCCTCCATAGATCCTGCCTAACCCACTAATTTACTCCAGTATTTAACACTAATGGCATGTAATTTAATCTTGTCTTGTGCCATGGCACTTGACGAATGATAGTAATATTTGATCTAAATATTGATCTTTTCAAAGTTGGAATAATTCTTTGTTCAAGGAATTTCTAAAGGAAAAATCCCTTAAAGACCCATTTTTAGTGAGAATGTGTTTACCTTTGCAAACCCTTTCATTTGCAGCTCCACAAGGACAATAAGAACCTTAAAAGAATCAGCATGCTCTGCATGGGGAAACTGGCAACAGATACGCTCCCTGTTGAGCTTTCCTTAGGAGAAGATTCAACAATTGATGCAACAAATATGCATTTAGACAAGGATGTTGGATGTACTTCAATAGAATGTCAACATCAAATTCAAGGTGAGTTAGTATGAGGAGAATGTTTTATTGATAATGGGGACATCCTAATGCCACCAATGCCTTCAATTGAAATTTAAAGAAAAGATGGTTATCAACAATTGCAGCAGCATCTTGATCAGCTGGTCAAGTGGGCTGAGGGATGGCTAATTGAATTTAATGCAGATAAGTGTGTGTTGCATGTTGGGAAGTCAAACCAGGGCAGGGCCCTAGGACGTGTTGTTGAGTAGAGGGATCTAGGAGTACAGGTACATTGTACTCCGAAAGTGTCATCACAGGGATATAGATGGGTTGAGAAAGTTTTCGGTATATTGGCCTTCATTGGTCAGGATATTGAGTATAGAAGTTGGGATGTTATGTTACAATTATATAAAATGTTGGTGAGGCTACATTTACAGTATTGTGTTCAGTTTTGATAACCCACTATAGGAAGGATGTGGTTAAGCTGGAAAGAGTGCAGAGAAGATTTACAAAGATGTAGCCAGGACTTGAGGGCCTGAGCTATATGGAGGGGTTGAGCAGTCTAGGACATCATTCCTTGGTGCGCAGGAGGCTGAGTGATGTTCTTATAGAGATGTATAAAACTATTAAGATAATAGATAGGGCACATATTTTTTTGCCCAGAGCAGGAGTATCAAGAGCTAGAGGACATAGGTTTAAGGTGAGAGGGGAAAGATTCAATAGGAACCTGAAGGGCATCTTTTTCACACAGAGGGTGATGTGTATATGAAACAAGTTGTCTGAGAATGTAGTTGAGATAGGAACTATAATACCATTAAAATACATTTTGACACGTCCCTGGAGAGGAAAGTTCATCAACAGCTGAGGTAACATGAACGGCAGACACCGGGAACTGCAGATACAGGTACTGGAGCCTTGTTTAGAGGGATATGGGCCACCCATAGGTAGGTGAAACTAACATAGCATGGGGCATCGGTTGGCATGGACAAGTTGAACTGTAGGGCCTGTTTACGTGCTATATGACTCTATTGCCATATTGTAGCATTGCTTAATTCTTGTAAAGTACTTTATGGATTAGAGATCATAGTTTAATGGAGGTTGTTTTTGATAATTGCCATAAATTGAATGTCTGGCCTTATTTGTAGAGTGAAGCAAATCTTGTAAGAGTCCATCATAAGCCCGTATTCACATATTGGTTTTTAATACACTATTTTAAAATGGTACACAGTCCAGTTTTGGGGTTCAATTAGGTCTATTTTGAGTTATTTTTTTTATTGTTGGTAAATGATACTGTAAAATGATTTTGAATTTGGATACTACGTAGACAACCAATGGCTGTGTTCAATGGCTAACCTGCAAATGTTTAAACTTATTTGTTTCCAATGACAGTTTCTGTTGTTTCCAAATATTCCAATCTTTGTTTCCATAATTAGCTGGTGAAGGAATAGCCGAAGTAAGTAAATGAATAATAGTCCATTCTGCTAAAGATTTTCATCTTGTTCAAACCCTATTGAAGCCAACCTAAACATAGATAGTGCTAAACACTGTTCCACTCCTTTCCTCTGAAATTCCTTATCTTAATATTTCTAAAAGTTCATCTCAATTATAAATTAAATCTATCGTTTATGTAAATTAAAATGTTTCTATAACATAGATCTTCGAGAAAAACTGACAATAGCACTGGAAGAGAAGAAGCAGTTGTCTTTTCAGCTGGAGACCATAAAAGGTCATTGCAAGGACTTGACTGCTAATGTAAGTATCCAATGCAAAAGATATCTTGTTGAAATAAAGAAAGGCTCTTGAAATAATTATGAGCACTATTTTAGCTGAGTGGTATTAATCTTCTGGAGTCTGAAGCGTCATCTGTCGATTACATCTCCAGATGCTGCCTGACCTGCTGAGTTCTCCAGCATTTTAGTTTTTGTTCAAAATTCCAGCATCTGCAATCTTTTGTGTCTCTATAGTATTAATCTTAACTTGGTAAAAGCCAAAAGATCATAGGTTCAAACTTCACATTCAAGATTGTGTATATTAATAATGCAATATTCCATTCCAAGTTAGATAAGGATGTGCCCGTTATACTATTTTTCCTGATATTCTAATCAATATTTATACACCACATCCGCTGGCTCCTCAAGACTACTTTTCAATTTTGTGTATTTTTGGCGTTTGAGGGGTTAACATTACTTGTGTGGTAATACTTCAAAAGTTAATCATGGCTGATTTAGTGTCATAGCTTTTAATATACAGAAGTTTCCTAATCTCCCATTGCCACCACATGTCTCATGTCTTCGTAGTTCATTTACATTTAAGACCTGGCTTCAGATTGAATGAAATTACTTAAAATCTTAATTAAAAAATCTACCATATTATGATCTGCATGCCCCCTCCCCTCCCTGCAACATCCCAAGGCCCTTTAACTATAGTTCACCAATTTGCTCCTTCTCATTGCACAAAACTGGATTTAAAATCGCCTGTTCCCTCACTAGTTCTATAACATATTGATCTAGAAAGCCATCTTTCGTGCATCCCATGAATTCATTTCCCACACTATTGAAGCTAATTTGGTTTGTCAAGCTGATATAGATTGAAGATGGCCAATAATATTGTATATATGTTATATGCACATTTATTTTCCTGGTTTCCCCTTGCCCTACTTACCATTACAGATTGGGGACAGGGCATTTATACCTTATACCAATGTTTTCTGTCCTTTGCTGCTGATTTTAATGTTTAACTTTCTGATCTCAGTTCCTTCCCCTCAACTACTTTTTATATCATTTGTTCAAATCAGACACATTAAATCTACTCCAACTGCTCATCCATTTTGTCATATTTTATTAAAATTTTGTATCATGAAACATTTTATACTCAATATTAGTCACTTTGTAAATGTCTGTGTAATGGCTTCAAAATTAATTAATTCATTAAAAATAGTATTTCATTGCCAGTGAATATTTGGGATTCTAGGATTGTGATAGGTACTATACAAATGAAAATGCTTGATGTAAATCCTTAAAGCAGCTTTTACAATTCACCGTGTTAATTGCATGACGAAAATAGTTATATGTGACTTTGCCCACAGGTAAAATGCAGTCAAATACATTATATTGATGCAACAAACAAAAATCTTAAATATCATCATTTGCCTGAGAATAATTTTGTAACATTAGTTCTTTCATATTATTTCAGGGCATGGTTTATTTTCCTTAATGCAATTTTTAACATTGTTATTCTCACAACATTTCTGTTTTGAAGCTTTATTCTGGGATTGAGATGCATGTAGCAGAGAGAAAATATTGACCTTATTGACATCTTAGAATCGTGGCCGTGAACAGAGGATAAACAAGAGCTAAGAGGTTATTGAATGTTTTCTCAAGACAGTCCAATTAAGTGAGATAGAGTGGCAACATTATTGATCAGATGCTAAATCCACCTTTTTGATGATGGTTAAAAGGTTAAAAGCAGGAGGGAAGAAAACTGGTAGAATGCACTAATGAAAGGAGCAACAATTGGTACCTGCTGTTCAGTTGTATCAAAGAAATCAAGCAGAGATTAAAACTAAAATGCTAACCACTGAAGGGAACATCAGTCAGCACCTGAAAGATTAAAGAGAGGTATTGTTTCAGTGGATCAATATTTACTGAGTTTTTTTTGAAAAACGATAAAGATAATAAAATAAAACGATACAATAATCTACAAAGAAATTCATTGTGAATTTGGCACATTTTGAAATGCTAAGTATTATTGAAAAGTTCTTCAATATAAATATATAAATGGTTCAGTATAAACCAGCTAAGAGATGTGAAAAATATCTCCAACTACGGATCAACTAAAACAACGACCAATTATTTACTCCAATTAGCAACATGGCACATAGAACAGGTAATGTTTATCCTTGAAATCTGGCTTATATTTTAATGTTATTCCCTTTGGGATAAAGACAGCATTTGACCAAGTAGGGTATCAAGGAGCCCTGGTAAAACAGGTCAATGGACATTAAGGGAAAATGTTTGGGCTTGTACAAATGACATGCCATCTGACTTCTCAAATAGTTTCCTCATTGTAGATAAGCATAAATATCTCTAATAGATATTACTTTTAGGTGTTATTTTAGTGATGCTGGTATTTATTGTAATATATATTCCTTTTAATTTTTCTAGTTACAAAAAGAAGAAGAAAGAAACATTGTTCTGGCTACAAAAGTTGACAAACAAAATCAAATTCTAGCCAAGTACAATAAAGGTTTTTGAACTTTTAATTCATAAGTATTGTTCTAGATCAATAGATTGGTAAAACTGGATAGAAAACAATTGCTCTATTTTACACTAAAATATAAATTAAACTTATTGAAGTATGCTATGGCAGAGAGAGTCTGACAGAACTCTCATCAGAGAGGGGAGAACGTCTTCAAAGTAGGCATGCCTTGAAGACCTTTCACAATGAAGATGTAGACAAGTAACTGCAGACGCTGGTTTACAAAACAAGACACAGAGTGGTGGAGTGAAACAAGAGGTCAGGCCGCACCTGCGTCAGGAAATAGACTGGATATTTTGGGTAAAGACCCTTCCAGTGACCTGAACCGAAATGCCATCAATCCATGTTTTCCAGAGATGCTGCCTGATCCGCTGAGCTACTCCAGCACTTCGATGGGTTTTTTTGGAAACCAGCATCTGCAGTTCCTCGTATTGCCAATTATGGAGACTATATTGGCATCTGCCCCAATCATTAAGCAGAAAAACGTGCCAGTGTACAGATGTAAACATTCTTCTGACTTCCTCCTTGCATTCATATTACTTTCTTTCATAATACACAGACATATTTCAGCAAAATGTTCTCTCCTCAAGGTACTAGTTTAATCTTGCAAACAATATAAACACTTATACCTCTCCTGACATCCACTTGCCTCATTTGCTAATACAAAACGTTAATTATTATTGAAGAACGTTTTTTAATTCAGCACACTTTTGTAGTAATAGGTGAAAACTGAAGATATTGGTGCAGGGCATAGCATGCAGTGGAAAGGTGTGGACCTTAAACGTCCACTGTCCATTTCCCTCCACAGATGCTGCCTGGCCCACTGTGTCCCTTTTATATTCCAGCTTTTCCTTTAACTTACTGATTCTTTATTTTCTATATAGTTGCTGTTAAGATTGAGTAAGGTTGCATGCTTTCTTTCAAAGTAGAAAGTAAATCAAAATTGTCCCCATATTTTGAAAAGGAAATATAATGTAATGAAATGTGTGATTACCCCACATCTTCATTGTGTAATGAAGGAAAAATATTGGGCTTTGGATCTGGAATATTAATGGGTGCCTTTGTATTTTCTCTTTCTCTTATCATTTTCAGGGAGCATTTTCCTTTCAAAAGAGAATGTAAGAGTTGGATAAGCAGATTCTGCTCCTCGGGTGGCAATGAGTTTAAGTGAGGGAGCTGGACAGTGTCCATCCATTTTCTCCATCAATAAAACCTGGTGCTCCACCTAGTGATGTAAAAGAGAACTTGCTCAAATAAAGCAAACAATCAGGATTATTTAAGCATGAGAATCTAGTTTGGTCTTTCGTGAATTTGGATTCAAAGGTGTGAACTCCAACTCTAATTGTTTTTCCAGAATCAAGTGCTATAGTATCGTGGCTATGGAGGCGTGAATATTTATTTTTGAGCTTCTTTTCAAACAGTAAATTTAAAAAAAAAGAATCATGTAATAATTATTGGAATAGATTTTAATACATCTTTTTCTAACTCAAGTAGTGATAATCAGATATCCAAATAATCCCAAAAGACCTTTATTTATTTTTTAACTTGGATTTAAGTGGCACATACTGCACACACTTTAATTTTATCTGCATATTTGAAGCATACTCAGATTCGCAAGTTCTGTGCAATAATATAATACACTTTATCGTTGAATGTTAATTATTTGTGTTTATCCAAGTTTCCACTTTGGCCCTGGAGGAATACGAAAGCTTGGAGCAAAGTCTAGAAATGGAGAAAGATCTCCGAGAGGAGGCAGAGTCTTTTGCTCATGAGGTATGAAGATTAATTGGTGTTTTGTGAATCACAGTGTATCTGATCAGTTAGAGGCACTCCAGTCTGCAGAAAAGAGGTACACTACCAAAAATAGTGGCAGCAATAAATCTGCTCATTAACACATTTTGCAGTGACATGCTAAGTACATAGACAAAATAACATTAATATCAAATCAACCCATCTGGCTCATGGTACATTTTGTCCGATATGCAAACATGGATTTTCAAATGTGGGGAACAAGATATCTCGTGGCCTTGTTTTGCAGAAAACTAAAATAGGGGATTAATTTAGACAGAAATCCAAACGCTCGAATTTAGAATTTATTTGTCCTCACTTCAGATGCTTATCGAACAAAAAAAATTAAAACGGCAAAGCCGGGTTCTTATTCAGAATATGGTGCCTCACGAGCAGCTAATGAAAGCTCTTGACGACCTTGCAATTGTGACAGAGGTAATGGAGAAGGAAAGAATTCTGCATGAGAAGAAGGTAAGATGCCCACACTCTCAAAGGAGATCACTTATGTCATAAGGGAGCACTGTATAATGGAAATATATTTTTTTCAAATTTGTGGGATACTGTGGTTAGGTTGGCTTAGCAATGAAAATTCACCCATTGTCAAGTATTGGATTAGACTCGCTTGAAGGCCAAGCGTGATGTTTGTGAACTATATTATTTGTAGAACAGTCAAACAGCTGCTTGGTTACTTTTAACTGATACAAATGTTTGTTCAAAGCATTTTCTTAAAATCTGGGGGAGTGTGCACGTGCGCGCTTTTAACTTTTTGATGTCTACAGAGCTAATGCTGTTTAAGGAGTTGCTGAGTGGGCTGAATCTAATGCAGAATGAGTTGGGTGCCTTGAGGAAGGAGTATATTCATATGTGGCTGCAATTCAAGAGTTCCAAACATCCAATGAGTGATGTGACATGGCTAGAATTAATTGTTATTACTTCCTGAATAGCATGCATTGGAAATAATCCAAGGGGAAAGAATTTATTGTATTTGGTAACAAACTGACTACTATCTATAACAATAACATATGAAGTGCTTTGGAAGATTGGCAATGACCCACATTTGCATCAGTCTTCTGGGCAAACCAGACTCTCTGCGATTTGTACACAGAAAAGTATGTCTATGGAGAAAGCCGCCTCTCTTGCAGTACATTTAGCCGTGAATGGACAATGCATTTCGAATACCGAGACAATACCGAGACAAATCCAATGTCAGGATCCTGTTCATTGACTACTGCTCGGCTTTCAACACCATCATACTGTACTGACTGATCCCTAAATATTTGGCTCTTGGCCCTGGGACCTCCATCTGCATTTGGCTCTGGACATGTTGACTGGCAGACCCCAGTAGATTAGAATTGGTCCTAATATTTCCTCCACCCTCGGGGTTGCATGCCCAGTTCCCTGCTCTACTACCTGTATTATCAACTCCATCTTTAAGTTCACTGATGATACCACTGTTTTCACTCAGATCTACAACAATCATGAGATAAATGATTGAGAGCCCTGTGTCATGGTGTCAGGGCAATAACCTAGTTCCTTAATTTCAACAAAGTGAAAAAGTTGGTTGCTGACCTAAGCAAGCGAGGAAGTGAACACAACTCTGTTCTCACCCACAGAGCTGCTGTTGACAGCTTCAAGTTCCAATGCATCTACAGTGCATTCAGAGAGTATTTAGCCCCCTTCACTTTTTCCACATTTTTTTACGTTTCAGCCTTATTCTAAAATGGATTAAATTTTTTCAATCATCAATCTACACACCATACCCCATAATAAAAATGCAAAAACATGCGATAGAAATTAAAAAGAAATAGCTGAAATATCACATTTACATAAATATTCAACCCTTTACTCAGTACTTTGTTGAGGCACCTTTGGCAGTGATTACAGCCTCAAGTCTTCTTGGGTATAAGCTTGGCACACCTGTATTTCTCCCATTCTTCTCTGCAGATCCTCTCAAGCTCTATCAGGTTGGGTGGGGAGCATCGATGCACAGCTATTTTCAGGTCCTCCAGAGACGTTCGATCGAGTTCAAGTCCGGGCTCTGGCTGGGTCACTCAAGGACATTCCCCATCCAACCTGATGAACCTACAGAGGGTGGTGAATGCAGCCGGTCCATCACATGCTCATCACTTCCCTCCATCCAGTCCAGCTTTTCCATGTTTCGATCAGGAAACCTGGATGTGTAGTCAAGGATGCCTGCCACCCTGGTCATTCCTTTTTCTCTCATCTACCTTGTGGGAGAAGATTGCATGAACTTGAAATTTCCTCGACCAGATTTAAGAACAGCTTCTGCCCCACAGTAGAACCAATAATCTCCTCACAGCCTCTCCATGTACTATTACACTTAACTCTACCTCATTCAGTTAATCCATTGTTGTTCTTTAATATTATTTTGCACTACTTGGTTTTTGCACTGCATTCTTGCAACATTCTGCTGTTCTGCACCTGTCATGTATTTATTGGTCTGCACAGTTAAGGTCATAATTGAAATAGAGGATATGAGATTACATGTGCATAAATACAAGATGCGAGTGAAATAGCACAGAAAGAAATCTAATGTGAGCCTTTTTTTAATTGTAAGATAAAGGAAATGGAGGAACATCTAAATAATTCCAGACTTCAGAAAGAGCTAAACTCACTGAGGAAGCAGCTTACACTTTTTGAAGAAGACAAAGATGAACTCAAACTTAAGTGCAAAATATCTGATCAGCAAGTTAACGATCTGAAACATACCAGTAAGTTGTCCGTGCTTTGATGTGATATAGATCTGAAAATCGAGGCATGCAAGATTGCGGATCCTGGAGTAAAAACAAATTGTTGAGGAACTCAGCAGGTTGAGCAACATGTGCTGAGGCAAAGGGTAGTCGATGTTTCAGGTCAAGATCCTACACTGATGCAGGATCTCAACGCAACACATCAGTGAAAGATTTTTAAAGATTCATTTCAACTTTGTATAGATTATACAGATCCAACTGGAATTCGTGGAACAATTTGCAAAACTATTTGTAAACCTAATTTTCTAACAGCTCTCCTGAGAATGCATGAGGGACTTTTAGTTTCTTGAAAAAATGAACTGATCCTGAATTGCAATACAAATATAAAAATGTAGCAATTTTTCCAATTTAATCTGGTTGTGTGATGAAGTGGTATTTTGTGCTTTCCATAAAATACATTTTATCTGCTTTTATATGTTATGAAACTGCAATTTGCATTTATATTGCTTTTCTCATGTTCAGGCAAATACCTTTGTGCTCTTTGTAATAAGGGAGAAGGAATTGGAGGATATACACTTGAACAGTTGTGAAAAAATGGAGAAGATAAGAGAGGGAATGTAGGTACAAACAAATGAAGAAGTGTGCCGGCAAGCCGAAGGGAAAATAGCTACAAGGAGATAATTGCCTGAAGTATACTAAATGGGTAAATAAATGGCCAACAGTTGTGGAAGGAAGGGAACAAGCAACTTTTTAAATGGAATTTTGTATGTGTGCAGACAACGTAGATGTATTTTAAGATAAACCATGACAAGGAAATGAGCGCTAAAATTACATTTGTTGAGGCATAGGGAAGCAGCATAACTGAAAGGCAGAGATTTCAACATCGAGGAGCTCTCAGTCTCGGGTAGAGACTGATGTCGGGAAGGTCCAAAATCGCTGGAGGTTCTACCAGCCCCGACCCGGGGTGCGATCGCCCGGCACAGGAAGCTGAGATGCCCCCGATGTGGGAGTTTGATCGCCCCGATGCTTGAAGTGTTTATGGTAGGGGAAACGATATGGTGAGGGAAGGTGAACTAGGTCTAAAAGGGAAGAATTGAAAACTAAAATACTGAGGTGGATGAAAATCTGAAATATAAATAAAATACTCAGTTACTCAGCAAGAATGCAGCATCTGTGGAGAGAGAAACAGTTAATAGTTTTCAGGTTAATAATCTTGTAACTAACCTTAAAGATAAATTAGAAATTAGCAAGTTTTAAAATTTAGAGTAAGTAAATGCTAAAAATACTGAGTAGGTGGAATGGAATTAGTTTAACCTCCAGCTAAGGAAGGAGCTAAGGACAGATTACCCTAATGGGAATTACAGAGGGACAGGACAACAGAGTGTGATCATTTTGTCAACTACAAATAAATTCACTGCACTGATAAAAATCTAAGTGTTGTATCTTGTGAATAAATGTAAAAATGCTCCTATAATTTTCTATCACATTTAAGTACTTAAGTAATTTTAAATGCTGGTACTTCTGTTCCAGTTGATGAACTGCAGAAACGCATCCAACAAGCGGAAAGCTCTACACCACCACCACCACCACCGCCTCCACCTCCACCTCCACCTCCACCTCTTCCAAAGCTATCACCATCTGCAAATCCACTAAAGTAAGAACAATGCTTACTTACCTATGATGCATTTTTTGACATACAATCATTTAGGACTATGATGTTGGCATGGTTTATAGTGCTTCAGATTTGTAAAGTCAAATGCTAATCATCGAAGAAGGATCCCGACCCAAAACCTCGACTGCTCATTTCCCTCCACAGATGCTGCCTGACCCACTGAGCTTGTCCAGTACTTTGTGCTGAGCTAAACTATTATATTTTTGGTGCAGAATTTAGAATAATAGAAAGATGACAAGATGTTTTAACAATGTCGCTGCAAATAGATTCATAGAATCACACAGCATGGAAACAGACTCTTCGGCCCAACTTGCCTACGCGGTCAAAGATGCTCCATCTACATTAGTCTCACCTGCCTGCCTTTGGCCCATAATCCTCTGGAATATTCTGTGCTTCCAGGAGGAAACCAAACTAGCAACATTTGATTGTCAAAGGGATATTTGCCATTCAGTTGTTTCTTCTCTATCCTTCTGTGTGTCCGTGTCTGATTTTTTTTAGCTTCCCCAAAGCAACCGTGTTATGACAGAAATCATTCTGTTATTAACAGGATCATCCGTTCATTATGGCTAGGAAGAAACTGCAGATGCTGGTTTACACCAATGATGGATACAAAATGCCGGACCGCCTCAGCGGGCCAGGCAGCATCTCTGATGAGAAGGAATGGGTGATGTTTTGGAATGGGACCAAAACGTGTCTCATTCCTTCTCGATCCGAAACGTGTCTCATTCCTTCTCTCCAGAGATGCTGCCTGTCCTACTGAGGTACTCCAGCATCTTCAGTTCGTTAAATGGATGAGTGATGTAAAATGTCTCAGAGAGTTACTTTAATGGGAGTTTAAGAGCAAGGTGTACATTTTTTCAACAGAAATCTTATGATGATCATTTGTAAAAAACAGAAAGCATCCAATTTGTCGCAGGAATCGGGTGAGACCATCAATTTTACATTTTATACAGTTCATTGTGGGTGTAAAATAAGTTAGATTTAATAAAATACAATTCTGATCAGAAAATGTGTAACCTTGTGATGTCCAATAGTTGACAGAATTAGTTATTATATTGTTGTTCCAGACTGCAGTTGTGTTTTGGCAATGAATAGTGCTGACGGTGTTTCTTACAATTTAACAAAAATTCAAGCATGGTAATGATGAAGTTCACTCCTGCAGCAAGATGTGGACTACAATCAGACTTGAGCTAATAAATGGCAAAAGCTTTTGGAACATGTGAGCCCCTTTCAATGGAATTTTCTTAAGATTGCAGCTCTGACAACTTTCAAGAAGTTTGACACTATCCAAAGAAATGCTGCCCATTTGATGGTATACTTCCATCTCTTAAACATGACATCCCCAACAAACAATCCTTGTCAATGAATTGGTCAAGGACGCAGGTGGATAGGAACAGCTACAACCTTTTTATCTGGTTGCTAACCATTTCAACTCCTCTTCTCATTCCCATATTGACCTGTCTGTCTTGGGCCTCCTCCATTGTTAGAATGAGGCCACATGCAAACTGGAGGAACAACACCTCATATTCTGCTTGGGTAGCTTAAAAATCCAATGGTATGAACATTGAATTCTCCAATATTAAGTAACTACAAATCCTACCCCACCCCCTCTTGTGCCCCACCTGTAAGCGCATCAATTTTTTCCCTCACTGACCCTTTCTCCACCCACCTACATTCCTTCCTCTAGCTTCACAATTCACAACCCTTCCATCCCTTTGTCCCACACTTGTCTTTTCATTTCTGGCCTTTGTCCACCAACCCCCACCTGCCCATCCATCGAATCAACCTACTCCCTGCCAGGGTTGGTCCAGCCACTCCACTCTTCAAGTTGTTTATGCTGCCTCCCTACAATCATTCTGAAGAAAAGTCCGGCCTGAAACATTAGCTATCCATGTTCTCCAGCGATGCTGCTTGACCTGCTGAGTTACTGCAGCTCATTCTGCTATTTTTTGTAAACGAGCATGTGCAGTTCCTTGTATTTGCATCTCTCCTTTTAATTCTTATTTTCTATTACAATTATTTTGTAATCATTGAGCTAATAAATGACAAAAAACATTATGTATAAGAGGAACTAAATGTATGCAATTGAAGCTTTCTCTGTAAACATAATATAGAGAAATACTATGGCCTTCTATCACCAGTATGATAATTGGAATACAATATCAGCCCAATGCCCTTCCAAACATTGTATTTTCATTTTTTTAAATATTGAAGATATTTACATAATTATAATACAAAACATCTTTGGATGATAAAGATACATACAAGTTACATGTGTCATTTTTTTAAAAACTATTATTTTCCCAACCTTCTAAAGACGGATCCTTGGATGAGGTGAAGAAACAAGCAGTTGATGAAATGTTGGAGAGAATTAAGAAGGGAGTTCAGCTTCGGAAAGTTAATTGTCCTAACATGGTAACGGTCTCATTATAATTTTATTTTATTTGGAGCATAATGCATTTCTTCCTTTTGAGAATTTGAAATCTATGCACAACATCCTCAAATTAGTTAATATATTTTGTAGTTGAGGAACCCGAAATCAGTAATTTAATACATTGACATTTGTAGAATTAATAATATGTCTCCTTGTGGAATGGGGAAATGAAAATCTTGTTTAATTTAAACATGGAGATGACTAACAATAGAGCAAATGGGTATCCTGGCTGCTCATTCCAATATAAAGAGTTGAGATTATCAAAGAGTGGCACAGTGGTAGAGTTGCTGACTTTCAACACCTTCAGCACTGGAGACCCGGGTACGATCACGAGCACAGGGGGTGTCTTTGCAGAGTTTGTACGTTCTCCCCGTGACCGCGTGGGTTTTCTCTGAGATCTTTGGGTTCCTCCCATACTCCATAGATGTACAGGTTTGTAGGTTCATTGGCTTTGAATAAATGTATTGTATTGTATTCAATTTATTGTCATTGTCTCATATTAGAGACAACGAAATGAATTTTCCTTACAGTCAAGTATCATAATAAATAAATAAATAATAAATAAAACATATTAAAATTTAAAAAAAAGCACAAACACAGAAGTCCACGACACAACACAACACAGTGGCACCAAAGTTGAGGAAGGTACCATAGTCCAGCCAGCCTCCCTTCTGATCTTCCCAGATGTTCACCCGTGGTCGGGGCCTCCCAAGCACCCGCAGTCGCCGCCACGGGCGGCACGATGCTCAGGCCCTCATGCCGGGCTGATGGAACACTGACGCCGAACCCCGACGGAGAACATCCTCAGCGGCCCGGACCTCCAGATCAGCAAATGTAAAATTGTCCCTAGTGTGTGTAGGATAGTGTTAATATGTGGGGATCGCTGGTCGGCCCAGAGTCGGTGGGCCGAAAGACCTGGTTCCGCGCTGTATCTCTAAACTAAAATAAACTAAACTAAAGATTAGGAATAGTTTGTCAGCATTTGCAGCTGTACTGTAACTCATTTGTCAACCTTATCCCCTGTATTTCTACAAATGTTTTGGCTTTTGTATTTTACACTCAACCAGCTCGAGGTAGGAGAAACTTCTCATCCAGCTCCCAACCTTAGAACATTATATTGCTTCTTATTTAGTTCTGGCTGTGTCAATCCAATAAAATTGTTTATCCCTCTATTTGCATAATTTTGATTTATCATACTCTTAATAAATACATTGTATGCTTTTATATTCTGATTTCTAAACAGTTGCTTCGTTCTTAAATTCAGTAACATATTTAATTTTTAATTTTTTTCACGAAGTAACATATGCATGCTTCATCTGTTTGTAGTTTTTTTCAAATCTACACATTGACGTATGAAATAAACTTGACAGCAATAATACATTTATTTAATTCTGTGATTATCACTTCATTTAAGACTCTATAAGTTTTAAATGTAATTGTGAATTGCAGACACAAACATAATTGTCAATCCTATTGTTTTACTTCCTGGAAAGGGTTTTCACTATAGTTCATCTATTTTTCTTCCATTGCCACCTTATCTCCAATTAAACAATGCTGTATATTTAATTCTGAATAGTTTTGAGATTTCTGTACCTATTAATCAGTTTTGGACTTGATTGATTGATTTGTTTTTGGTTACATTTCCATTTTATTTGCTTCTAGACTCCACTTACTAAGAATGCACCTCAAGAATATACTGCGCTACGCGAGCTCAGGGGAATACTGGTGAGTAATAGTTAACTATTAAGTAATAGTTCCAGTTTACCTAAAATCTTTCTCTACATCCTTTAGGTTCATTTGTAATTGCATAGCAATTCCCTGAAGACACCATTGTTAGAAAATACCTGAAAGTAGTCTGGAGCAGTTTGGCCCTTTTTTTTGTTCAATATGTGGCATTTCCACTTTTTAATTGGACTTTCATTGTTTTCCTCACGTAGGCCACTAGTGCAGGGAACAGGAAGTAGGAAGATGTGGCCTCAGTTGGATAACTATCGGCTTTGTATTGATCCTTATAAAGTAACATAATCTGCCTAACTAGTCTAATTGATAGAGATGACCTAATGATTGGGAATAAACAAGGTAAAGAAGATTATAGCCATTGCCTACTGGATGCACAGATGCTTTTTATTAGGTTAGGACTCTGAGGTGTTGCCACAGTCCAAATTGATTCACGCTCTGCGCGATACATGCCAACGCTAATAGGCGCACCTTCCTTCTTTTGATTGTGAGCTGAAGCATGGGGAATAACGTAATATCATGAGGAAAACAGATATTTTTTTGTACATGTGTGGAGAAGGCATTTATCCATCTCAAAAGCTGTAACATTGGAAAACACAGAGGCAAATGTCTGAGTAACCATTAATAATGCCATTTAAATAAAAATATTCCATTTTCCTTCACTCTGCATTTTTACACAACTTGGAGGAAATCAGCAGCATCTGTGGAGGGAATAGACAGACAACATTTCAGATCATGACTGGAATCTATCCATTCCTTCCATAGATGCTGTCTTACCCACTGAGTTCGTCCAGCACTTTGTGTTTTAATTCAAGGAGGGGGAATGCCAGCCATGACTGGGACATGAAGCACTCCTACCTCCGTGTCAGAGATTTGTGTCCTCCAACCTCGACTTCAGAAAGTTAAATACAATAATCTTGGCTGTCACTGCCAGAGCAGCTGAGATAGGTTACACTTTAAACTTGAGGCCCCATCTGATTTCTTAGCTGGAATTAAATAATCACATGCCACAATTTTGAGGAAGGTCATAGGAATTGGCCAACAGTTAATCCGCTATCAATATTGACTGGAACAGATCACTTGGTCATCACCATCGTTGTTTGCAGAAGCTTGTTGTTGTTTGCCATGTTGCCTACATTACCGCAGTAATTACACTGGACTTTATTGGCCATAAAGCTTGGCTCATCCTGAGATGATTAGGGAACCTCCATAAGGTGAGTTTAAGGGTTGCTTCGAACACATTACAAATGACTTCCACCAGCCTTTAAAGGAAATCGTTTCAAGTTCTTATTCAGGATTGTTCTTCGGTAATCAAATGTAATTTTTTTCCATCTGGATATCTGATGATGAAGGAATTGGGATTGAAGCTCCTCTGGTTAATGAGAATTTCACATTAATTGCACGTTAAAGTTCACTTTAATCATCTCTTTAAACTGAAGAAGGCGCCCGATCCAAAACGATGCCTATTCATGTTCTTCAGAGATTCTGCCTGACTCACTGAGTTACTCCAGCACTTTGTGTCCTTCTGTGTAAACCAGCACATGCAGTTCCATGTTTCTGCCATACTTTCAAGAACCAATGCTACTTAATTGATTGAGGGATGAAGGAAGGTATCTATGATGTTATGTGCTAACTTTAAGTTATTCATTTCGGTGACAAACTTATTTTCTTTCTCTTGAAGAAATCTAATAAAGTTGGAACGTTGGCCACCGTTACCCAGGTTACGGGAGAAAGTGAGCTGGAAAGAATCTTATGTCACAGAAAGGAAATAACAGAAACTGATGCTGGTACAAAGTTCTCAACGGTTCTCTGCTTATAATCAATAGCTCGTGCTTACTCCAAGGGCCCCTAACCATTCGGTCAACTGATTATTCTAGGAGTAAATCCATTTTATTGCAATAAATAAAAAAACTAATCCTTGTTTAGGCTTTCTTTAGTTCTTGTACACTTTAAAGACAAATCTGATATTAGTTTTGGAAATACCATATATATATATCACATTAAAAATCATGAATATTAAAGTATTTGGAACCAGAATTTTGTCATAATTATTAATATTTTAGTATTTAAATTTTTTTTAAATTCTGATAATTCATTAACATTTCAAAATTAGCTAACTATTTCAGAAATAACTAGGTTTTTCTTCCAGATGTATTTCTAGTGAAGCAAAAGAGCAGATTTTAATACAAATATATTATTTTTCTTTCAGGTCTACAACATAAAGCGATTGATACAACATCTCAATGTGTGGCTGCCTTAAGTTCGGGAAATATATTAATCAGGAATAACTTTAATCGAATTTCGGGTCGGAGAGAACGAAGCAAGAAAGTAAATTCAAAGCTTTCAGATTCCTGCTCAGTTCCAAATCAAAAGAAGGAGAATGACTAATCAAAAGTTAAATATTTGTGAGTGATACTTGTATACATATGCGATCTTTTGAATTAACCTTACAGAATTGGAGTTGTTAATTAGTTACTTTAGTTCTTTTTGTGGCTTTTTAAGATACACCTCCTTTTGGGGGGGAATAGATAGTTATTGACAGCCTGTATAATGACAAACCACAATCATCAGAATTTCTTGCTTTTAGGTCCTTCCACTGCCTCAAGCAAATGGCAGCTAGTTGACTAAATTCATAATGTTGCCAAGCGTGCAAGAATACTGCTACATCAATCGCAATGTGCTTTCAAAATATTCTCCAAGAAATTCCATTAAATGTTGTTGTAAAAAATAGACTGCAATTGCTATCGTTCTTATTCAAAACCAAAAATATTTTGCAGATTTTAAAGACACTAAGCGCTGGAGTAACTCAGCAGGTCAGGCAGCTTCGATGGAAAACATGGATCAGCAATGATCCTGGTCGTGACCCTTCTTCGGGTTGAAATGTCACCTATCCCTGTTAGCCAGAGATGATGCCTGAACTGCTGAGTTGCTGTAGCATTTTGTGGGGGGGAGGGAGGGTTCCCCATAAATCAGCATTTGCAGTTCCTTGTGACTCATTTTTAGATCACAAATTTGCAAAGATTGTGAAATACCTTTTTGACTACCATTGGTATGCATCTGATTTTATGGCAATTACGGTAACTTTTTTCCAATTTCCTCAAGAACACATCAGATATACCTGCATTTACAATTGGTTTTCTTTCCATTAACATGTACCACAATTTTTCATTTAGAAATAAATTGCAATGAGCTTTATTTCTGAAAAGATATTGATCTGTTCTTTTTAAATCTAATTAGCATTGAAGTATCCATTTAATAGAATGTATAATACATGCCAAAATCTGCAGGGTGTAATTTTTTTTAAAACTTATTATGAGCTAGGAAAAATGAATGTGACATATGCTGTGACTAATTGTCATATTAAGCCTAACTTGAAGGTGAACAATTCAGTAAGGTTGTAATAGAAGCACTGACTTTTCTTTTAAAGGTGAATTGTTTGTTTTTAAATAACATGAGAGTATTTGTTCCATCTGTCACATATCAGGATTTTGGATAATTTATCAGCAGAGAAAGTGCTAAGCAAATAGGATCAGCCTGTGGCTTTGGCGCTGCCATAGGTAATTGAAGCTTTGATGTGTTGTATTGTTGTGAAATAAATCTAGCTTTTACAGGTGTGTGCCACTCAAAGATTACAGGGGTGTTAAAAGGGGTTAAGTCAGTACAAATAGAAACGGAAATTACTTTCTGATCCGAGGCTTACTGGTAGTGTATTCTTTTGAAGCAATCTATCTTTTTCTGATGCACATTTGATCACCTCTCAAAAACATGATTAATCATTAACAATACAGCCAAAGATGGAGAGATTGAGGGCATGAGGAAATGTTGTAGCTATTAAACTTACTTTTCTGAACAAGGTCACTTAAATCAATTGCAGAAGGACGAGTTAGAATTGTACCATGTTCTGTCTTTCAGGCTAAATATTTTTCCATGGTTGATTTCAAAGCAACAATGCCTTTGTACAGTGTGTGGATCAGAGGAGCAAATTTAATTGGTGAAAGTGAGAGTTTTTTGGAGCCCTCCTTTGTCAATGTGCACGGCTTTTTTCCCCTTCCTCTTTAAAGATTAGATTTTATTAACTCACCCAAAGCAGCGGAGGCACTGATGTTTTGATCCTCTGTATAATTTATTGTGCCAAATGAAGTGCAAAACACCTTAACCGGGAAGGAAATGAAATAAATCTCTGCAAATTCAAGCACAATGTATGATAATGGAAACTGAACAGCACCTTGTATTTTTGTGTTCTGCAGTCATGGTTATTATGTGGAATAAAAGAGTTATGTGTACTTCCTTATTTAGTCCACTGACCGCTTATTAACTGATGAAAAATGATACTTCAGGATAAGTCCTTTGCTGTTAAATCAGCATCTCCTTTATTTTCTATTAACTCTTGCACTGCTGATTCTCATTTAGAAGCACAAATTTTCCAAGATATTCACTTCAGCTATACATTTCTTATTGGCATGGTTCAAATAGTTATAAAATGTTGCGTTATAGAGTGGAATTTGCTCTGATTGCACAATTATGTATTGCTGTGCCTTATCATGAACTATTTGATAAATAGATGAAAACCAATTGATGGCTCCTCTCTCTTGGAATCTTTGGCTACAAAAGACTATGGGGGAGAAATCTCTGGTTGCTGGCAGTAAATGCATTCGGTTCACTGAGCTTCACGTTTTTGTAAAATTCACATGCAATAGAGAAATGGTGTAGTAGCAGAATAACTGACTTGGACACTTTCCCAGCTCTCTTCCAGCTTTTTCCTCTCTCCTCGGTCTACAATCGGCCTGATGAAGGTTGCCGTCCCGAAACGACACCCACCCATGTTTTCCAGAGATGTTGCCTGACCTACTAAGTTACTACAGCATTTTGTGTACTTTTGTGCAAACCAGCACCAGCAGTTCCTTGATTCTGTATGATAACAATAGTTACTGGACAAACATCCAACAAGGCTGTTGACGCACCAGTGTATTTGACTGTCAAGTACCCCCTTTATTTAGGGATAATTAGTGATGTACAGTGAATGCCAGCATTGTCCATGTCCTGGTAAACAAATAATATGTTTGCTTTTATTACAGAGAAACTACAGTATGATCTTTGCAGTGTCCAGAATCAGTATGTTTAGACAGATGGTACACAAAATTGCTGGAGAAACTCAGCGGGTGCAGCAGCATCTATGGAGCGAAGAAAATAGGCGACCTTTCGGGCCGAAACCCTTCTTCAGACTCTTTAGACAGATGCAAGTTTATGTTAGCAATGGAGACCCAATGACTGTGGATGTTTTGGGGGTTTGAGGCCATGAGGAAGTTATGTTGCTATTGAACTGAGTGACATTGCTGGAACAAGGTCACCTCCAGGACAAGGGGTCACAGCTTAAGGATAAGGGGGAAATCCTTTAAAACCGAGATGAGAAGAACTTTTTTCACACAGAGAGTGGTGAATCTCTGGAACTCTCTGCCACAGAGGGTAGTTGAGGCCAGTTCATTGGCTATATGGACAACAGATGGCACAATGGGCTAAGTGTTCGGCTGGCGACCGGAAGGTAGCCGGTTCGAATCCCGCTTGGAGTGCATACTGTCGTTGTGTCCTTGGGGCAAGACACTTCACCCACCTTTGCCTGTGTGTAAATGTAATGTAATTATGTGAAGCACTTTGGGGTCAATGCAAGTTGACTAAAAATGTGCTATATAAATAAGATTATTATTATTATTATTTATATTATATTTAAGAGGGAGTTAGATGTGGCCCTTGTGGCTAAGGGGATCAGAGGGTATGGAGAGTAGGCAGGTACGGGATACTGAGTTGGATGATCAGCCATGATCATATTGAATGGCGGTGCAGGCTCGAAGGGCCGAATGGCCTACTCCTGCACCTAATTTCTATGTTTCTATGTTTCTAAGCAATCAGAGAAGGATGAGTTAGAAAAGTTTCAAGCCAGGACCCTTCTTTAGGCCGATGGATTAGTGAGAAGAAAGCTGGAAATCAGAGGTAAGGATGGGACAATAACTGGCAATTAATAGGTGGATATACAGTGACCTCCATAATGTTTGGGACAATGACCCATCATTTATTTATTTGCCTTTGTACTCCATAATTTGAAATTTGTAATAGGAAAAATCACTCTTATAGAAAAGCTCTCTTATACCTGCATTCAGGGGTGGAAATCCCAGGGGGGACAGGGGGGACATGCCCCCCCCCCCCCCCCCCCCCCCCCCCCCCCCCCTCCCCCCCCCGTTTTGAGCAGTGGGGGACGATTCCCCCAATTTTGTAATCCGGATTTTAAAACTCCGTGAAAATAAAAGCTGTTAAAAAACTCTGTTTTCCGTGAGATAATGGGGGTGGGACTGATGATCAAGGGCACCGATTGGACGAGAGAGATGTTCAGCCGGCTATAGGGCCCACAGCCAATGCCCTGTGTGCGCGCGCACGGCCGCCAAGAAATTGTGTCCCCCCCCCCATGTTTTGACAGTGATTTCCGTGCCTGCCTGCATTAAGGAGGCAATTAAACACACCTGAGCAATTACAAACACCCGTGAAGCCATGTGTCCCAAACATTATGGTGCCCTGAAATGGGGGGACTAAGTATAAGCACTGCTGTAATTTCTACATGGTGAAACCAAACTGTATAAAAATGTTTATGAAAAATGAAATGTTAATGAAAAAAAGACAGAGGTGATTTTGTTTGGCCCCAATGGCTGCCGTGAACCTCCCTTTGTTGACTTGGGTCCACTGGCATTGTCTGTAAAGCCAACAGTTTTAAACCTGGGTTTTAGGATGGACGGTGATTTTAAACACATAAACAAATTGTGTGTGGTGGTTAAGTCCAGCTTCTTTCACCTAAGAAATTGGTCCCCCCCCCATTCCCCCCCCCACAGCATTTTTTTGACAGTGATTTCCATGCCTTTATTACATCTAGGGGACGCACTATAACGCACTCTACTCTGGAGTCGCAAACACCCGTGCTCGTCATGGGTCCCCAAACATGCTGGTGCTCGCCTGAAAACCGGAACTTGAAAGAGGAAGCACATTACGCCAATTTTGGCCTCCCTTCACTGGCTCCCAGTGCACTTTCGAAAAATTTTAAAATAAATTTTATTTGTTTTTTAAATGTTGAATGGGCTCGCCCCGCCTTACCTCTCTGAGCTTGGCCCCCATGCGCTCCTGCCCGGTGCCTCAGGTCAGCTGATTCAGCTGCTCAGCACTCTGTGGCAACAAGGTTGTAAAAGTGCTTTCAAAGGGGTTATTATTATCATTTTCTTATTGCTGCTCCGGCATTCTGGAAAACCTTGACGTTGCACACTTTAGACAGGCCCCCTTTTTTCCATCTTCAAATCCACCCTAAAAACTCATTTTTATTCAATGATGGCTTTTGACCCAAAGACATTGCTCCTGTTTTTGTTGAGAGGTGATGTCTTTTAATTTTGACAAAGGTTTTATAGTCCTTTGTTTTTACGGTTTTTAGATGGTTTGTAATAAAGGAAGTCCATGAAGTTCTCATATAAAGCACTCTGTGGGAACAGCAGTTGGAAAAAGTGCTTTATAAATAAAGTTATTATTATTATACATTTATTAAAATCTGACAATGCGCACTTTAACCACATGTGATTTTTTTTCTCTTACAAATCTCAAATAGTGGAGTACAGAGGCAATGATGGGTCTTTGTCCCAAACATTATTGAGGGCACTGTAGATGTTGAGAGGTGAATGGGTGGAGATATTGACAAAGGCTTGAGGTGAAATGGACATGACAGATGGTGAGATAAGGAAGGAAGTGGAAGAAGTGAAATATAAAGCATTTAAACTTTAGGGATGCAGCAGGGAAACAGGCCCTTCGGCTCAGCTAGTCCGCGTCGACCAGTAATCACCTGATGTACACCAGCACAATCCTACACACTAGGGACAATTTACAATTTGCAGTAGCCGATTAACGTACAAACCTGTACATCTTTGTAGGGTGGGAGAAATTTGGAGCACCCGGAGAAAACCCACAGGGAGATCATACGAACTCGGCACAGACAGCACCCGTAGTCAGGATTGAACCCGGGTCTCTGGCGCTGTAAACCAGCAACTCTAACACTGCACCACTGTGCTGCCAGAGGGGGGAAATGGTTGGAAGGAATGGGGGCGGGGAACACATGCAGTATTAACCCTCTTGAGCACTTCTACACCACAATGAAGTACGATTATTCCATCCCTTGCCCCCATTTCAACCTGTCTGATCATTTGTCAATGCTGCTTCTGCTGGTTATAAACATAAATTTAAGCACGAGGAACCAATGGTAAGAATATTATTGCAGCGGTCAGTGGAGACCGAGGGCCTACCTCAGGCCTGCCTTGGGTCTGTGGACTGGAACCTGTTGAACACCACTTCATCCAACCTGAATGCGTATAGGTCAGTCATCACCGGTTTCGTCAAGAAATACATTGATGATTACATTCTGACAAAGACAATAAGGACCTTGGATGTACAAGGACCTTGGATGTACAAGATACAAGATACATTTATGTATCACATGTACCAATTGGTGTACCAATTTCACAGTGAAATGTGTGGTCGCCATACAGCCATGCAAATAATAAAGAGCACAGAACACGATAGTTTTTAACACAGACATCCCCACACAGCGAGATCAAATTCCCACTGTGAGGGAAGGCTCCAAAAATTCAGTCATCCTCCTCTGTTATCCTCCCGTGGTTGAGAGGGCTCTCGAACCCCCCGCTGTCACAGCTACGGCCGGCCCAATGTTCAGGCCCGCTTGCCGGGGTGAAGGAAGTCCGACGTCGGAACTGGAGGACATCCTCAGCAGCTTGGACATCTGAGTCGGGCACCTCCTACCGGAGTCTGCGGCTCCCGAAGTCCGCAGGCCGCGCCGGCGGCCCTCGGCAAAAGGTCCCAGGACTCCGCGATGTTGTTCAGCGCCGCCCACGTTGGAGATTCTCCAAACCACAGCTCCACGATGTTAGAGCAGCGGCCCAACGTTCCGGTGCTCCAAACAGCGATCCAGATAGGCATTCGCCCGCTCTGCGGTGAATCCAGCACTGCGCCGCCGCTGAAGCTCTGGTCCGGTCCCCGGCAGGAAAGGATGTACAGGGAGTCTCATTCTCTGCTGTCTAGATCTGATATTTTCAAGGATGATCTCACATTGTACAAGAAGGCGGAGGGATGCCAGACATCCAAAACAAGCTGGAGGCTCAGTTTAATCAAGTGGATGTCAGGCAACTGTGGCAGTGTCTGAAAAGCAGCTCAGGCTACAAGGTGAATGTGGGGACAATCCCTGGCTACAAAGCATGTCCATGGGATGAGATTAAACATATTTTATACCTGCTTTGAAAAGATACACTAAGTCCCATCAAGGTGTGTCCACCCCCCCTCCAGTCCCCCACTGGGTCTGGCCCATGCAATTTGGTGGCAGAATTCAGATTGCTTTTTCGAGGGTACACTCTCAGTAAGTGGCTGGCCTGGATGGAGTTTCTGGACAGGATCTGAACGTGTGCTAATCATCTGGATGCAGTTTCTACCAATATCTGCAATCTCTCACTTCAACACTCTATTGTCCCCATCTGCTTCAAGGAAATCTCCATCATTCCAGTCCCTAAGAAAAATACAGTGACCTGTCTCAATGACTATAGCCCAATACCTCTAACATTGAACATTATAAAGTGCTTTGCAAGATTTATAATGCCCCACATTTGTACCAATCTTGTAAACAATCTGGGCCCCTGCAATTCATGCAAAGCAAAACTAGGGCTCTGGTCTTCCTATACTATTCCTGGCCATGTGCTGTCACGTAACTCTGTCTTAATCAGTTTTTCTGTTGTTGTACTTTACACTCTGGCTAAAGAAATTCCTCCTCACTTCCATTCCAAAGGTACATCCTTTTATTCTGGTGCTGTGTCCTTTGGTCCAAGTGTCTCCCGCTACTGGAAACATCCTCTCTGTATCCACTCTGTCTAGACCTTTCATTATGCTTGTTTTACGCTTGTTGTATTTGTGTAGTATTTATCATTGCAATATATGTAATATTTATTCTGTGAGCTACATGTGATCAAGGAATTTCACTTCACCTTGGTGTACATGACAATAAACTAATCTGAATCTATTGAATCAACTTAAGGGACATGAATGCAAAATGAATAACTTAAAAGCACTGAAGACCAATAAATCCCTAAGTTTCTATCCTAGGATTTTAAAGGTGGAAAGTGAGAATATTGCAGATATCCTAACTTTCAAACTTATTTCACTCTGGAACTGTTCCATTATGTCGTTAATTTACTCTAACTTTTAGAAATGCTGATGGAAAGTAACCAAAGAATTATCGGACAATAAACACACATCTGTTGTTGGAAAGTAATGAATCAAAAGTTAAGGAGACCTTTATATTTCTCCCAAAAAATCACAGTGAGTCAAGATGAAATAAATGTTGTGTATATAAACTTCCAGAAAACTTTCATCTATTCCATCATTGAAGTTATTTTTAAGACATGAATAGTTGAGGCTCAATAAATAATCCTTCCTAGTCATCTCTAGTTACATCCTGCCAATTTGAAAACCTGCCCATTATCCCTATTATTTGTCCCCCACTGCTCAGCTAATTTCCTAGTCACTCCAGTAATGCTCTACCAGTTCCATAAACTACCTTTGAGCTAATTATCTCTCATGAGGGAGTTCATCGAGGCTCTTGGATGGGAGATTTTATTTTTGTGCTATTTACGCTTAAGACCTTCCTGCAAAGATCATGCCTGGGCTACATGTTCATAACAGCAAGAAACTCTGATAATCCAGCATCTGATCATTCAGAAATCCTGATGAATTTGCATCTGATTCACTCATTAGTCTGAAATGTGAATCAGGAGTATTTGAGAGAGAGAGTGCATGTGTGCACAGATGTGTGGCCTGAACCAGAGGATCTGAGTGCAGGTGGAGCTGGGGTCAAAGATTGGAGTTGCAGCGGTCAGGAACATGGGCAGATTTGCAGCCAGAACCATGGTCCAGACTTTGTGCTTTTAACCTTATTGGGTTCGCTGACCAATGTACTGAGTATTGAGTAACATGTTCAAAAAAGAAGTGAAATTAAAATGTTTTGTCGTAATATGAGAAATAACAGCCTGGCTCCTCCAAATTCCAAAGGATGTTGGATTGTCAGTGTTTTAATGTACCATGCTGAAACATGGCTGTAGAATTACTTAGCTCTATCTATGGGTGTTGGCTCGGTTGTTTCACATCCACATGGCTCTTTAGAGCTTTGCCAGATTGCCTGGTACGGCTCCAGGCAGGTGCTTGTGCAATCGTGAGAAAAATATGCCAGGCAAGCGGTTGCAAGTTGTGGTAGAATAGAATCAAATGTTGTTGAACCTATCCCACTTAAGATATTGGAAATTTAAAATATACAATGACGGTTGAAGACGGGACCTATCTCCATAAGAATCTTTGTATGGTCATCCTAACAATACATCTCTGATAGGTAGATTGGTCACCATCTTTTTCACATGTTGGCACATGCTCTGGGCCTGCATGAGAGCATTTTCGCCCATAAGCTTGATCAGTACTGCTTCTACTGAGCTAGACAGTGGTAGGCATTGAAGTCCCTGGCCTGGAATATGTAGTGTGCCCTTGCTATTGATTTTTTTGTTGGGTTCTACTGCTGTAGAATCCTAGATAAGGATGAATTCTGATTCATAACTGAGGGAAGGAGGTACATGTTAATCGTAGAAACATACAGCACAGAAATTGGCTATTTTGGCCCACCTCATCCATACCAAGCACGATGCCTATCTCTGCTAATCCCATTATGGATCTGGGCTATTTCTATGCCTTTCTTTTTCAAGTACAATCCAAGGCATTTTAATCCTTGTAATTATATCGCCATCCACCTCTGGCATCTAGTTCCAGGTATTCCATATCCTCTATGTGAAAAACTCACCCTTCAGACCTCCTTTAGATTTCTCCCCTCTCACCATATACCTATGCCCTCTCGTTCTAAACTCTCCTGTCCTGGGGAAATAATCTGGCTCTCGATCCATCTCTTGCCCCTCAATAATCATATTTGACCCAATGCCATTAGAATTTGTAAGGATTGGTATCCATTTTGAGCTCTCTCAGGACTTCTGCCTGCTGCTTGCATACCACTGTAACACCTTCCGATGAGTCTGGCTTGCCTATGAGTTAAGAAGTAGCCAGAGATTGTGATGTAGGATTCAGGATATTAGCCAGAAACATGTCATTCTGTACACGTTAGACTTTTTTTTGAAGATCCCAGTTTTAGGCCATTTTTGTGGGTTTGAGTGTGCCATTGTCATGTCTAAATCTGATGCCCGATTCAATGCAGTCTGATCAGTATAGTCATATTATTGTTGTGTTTGAACGTAGTGGTTAAAAATAATAACGTTGTTTATTTGTTTATTTCTAAGAGTGAACCGTATCTTTTTGAACCTGGAATCAGTTTGGACAAGGCCAGGATACAATGGTAGATTTCTGACTTTGGTGAACCAGATGAGTTCTTGTGACAACTCAGCAATTTCACATCCTCTACTATTGTTATTCCAAATGTATTTTATTCATCCTATCTCATTTCTCTCCTCTGACTTTCCACTTTATTGGGATGAAATTCTAACTGAAGCCAGTGGATTTGTGGTACTGGCTGGATCGCTAACAGAGTAACGTGGCCATTATAATACCATTTCCACATTCCCAAAATATCTTCATTTCAGAAAAAAAGCATTAAATTGTCATAACTGCCATTCAAAAATTTTAAATGAAACAGTGACCAAGCTATAAATGTGACAGATGTCTGTTTGAAAATATTAACCACAACTATACACATGAGCACTATTTTCCAGGCCGACCTTTACTGACAAAATATAAGGCAAATTTATGCAGATGAACATTTGAAGGTGTGGGATACATTAATATTGTTAACTAAGTAAGTTAAATAAATGTGCACATATTGAGGGCAATGTAACTGCTTAAATGGAACAGACTATGGTTGTAAATAAACACAGTAATTGTGCAGAATTGGGTTGTTTAGTAATTTATTTAAGGGGTAATTTATCAGCTGCAAACTGGCAGAATCTTCTTTTTCTTGTCAATTTCTTCATTAACTCTTCCCTCCTCCCAACACTTGAGAATAGGAAACACATTAGACATTGCACAATAAACCCAGCTATTTGCACTATCTGCAAATGACTCTTAACTGGGACATGTTCACAACATTTTGCTGTGACTCTCTTCCCTGCTAAATGATAATGAGCACCTACCGGAGTGTCTCTATGAGACTTGGAGTCTTGTGTCATTGTAAATCACCACTTGTGGCTGGTAATTAGTGGGTTGAAGCTTCCTACATTTTTTTATCTCCAAATCAGCAGGTGTCAGAGAAAACAAAGCACTTATTAGGCCAGGGATGGAAGTGACAGGTGCTGGTGAAGTACGGAAGTGTCATCCGAGAAACCTATTTTTCTCTCTGTGTTGTCCCCCCTCTCATTATTAATTCAATCAGCTGATTTTTTTTTAGGTTTCATTAATCCATTGGAGATGGGCAAACACCAAACCGATTTCTGGATTCTGTTTTATCAGATGATGTGCAGTAGTAGAGAAGTCCTATATCCTATCCTTGGCAGGTTTTAATGGATGAGGATATCTAAATGCAATTGTTAGCTTTAAATAAATTGTCTAAAACACGCCTATGTGCTTTGCCACTCCTTCCTCGGGCCAATGCGAATGCTGTGCAATCCATTGCGGCCTGAACACAGGCTGGATTCACTGAGGGAAAACTCAGTGTAAATAACATCATAGCATCACAGGTTCAAAGAATTATTGCAACATTAAAAAAAAGCAGACATAAGAAACTGCAGGTGCTCATTTACAAAGAAAGACACAAAGTGCTGGAGTAATTCAGTAGTTTGGGCAGCATCTTTAGAGAACATGGATAAGCGATGTTTCAGGTCTGGACCCTTCTTCATAAGACATTTAGCCTATGAGGCTAAATTGAAATTTAGATACATGCTTGCCCTCTTCAAGAGTTACTTGGTCAACCTCATTCCCAAATTTTACCCCATATCGCTGCAACCTTCTCCCATCTATTATCTATGTACATACACCCACTTCACGATTTGTTTGCAAAAGTACATGTGTGTAATTGAATCCTAAAGGATTGGGCTGTAAATTGTATCTACATTAGGTATGAAGCAGTAAGCTTGGAGGCATTGAATGCTTAGATTGATGAATGAGGCCTATAGAGTAATTCAGCACAGAAACAGGCACTTTGCCCCAACTCCTCCAAGATGCCACATCTAAGCTAGTTCCATATTCCCATGTCCTTCTAAACCTTTCCTATCCATGATGAAATGTCTTTTAAATGTGTTATTGTACCTGTCTCAACTACTTCCTTTGGTATCTAATTCTATATGCCCACCACCCTCTGTGTGGGGGAAAAAACTGGTATTGATCCAAGTGACGCATTTGTCCGAGATAATATCAAGCTTGTGTGTTATAGGAACTCTATTCGCGTGGGCAGTATTTCATCAGACTATAAATGTTAGAGGCTAATGAGTTACTTACCACAGGGCAACCAGTTACATACCTGTATCTGTAGCTTGCTGCAAGTGTTAGTTGAGATGACAAAAAAAGGTTTACAAAAAGATGATCAAATGGTACTGAATAAAACTGAACCAGACTACTATGAATTTTGCTATGCTATTTACACCATATTTGGTTCAATGGTAGTGGCACTTCTTATTAGGAATTCCTTCTCATTAGAAGAAATAGCTTTCCTCATGATGTTACTGCTTTTTACATGTGAATACTGTGACAGACAATAGGTGCAGGAGTAGGCCATTTGGCCCTTCGAGCCAGCACCGCCATTCAACGTGATCAAGGCTGGTCATCCCTAATCAGTAACCCATTCCTGCCTGTTCCCCATATCCCCTGACTCCGCAATCTATCCAGAGAACCGGCCTCCATCTCCATCTGAGGCAGAGAATTCCACACTCACAACTCTCTGTGAGAAACGTGTTTCCTCGTCTCCGTTCTAAATGGCTTACCACTTATTCTTAAACTGTGGCCCTGGTTCTGGACTCCCCCAACATCGGGAACATGTTTCTTGCCTCCAGCGTGTCCAAACCCTTAATAATCTTATGTTTCAATAAGGTACCCTCTCATCCTTCTAAACTCCCGAGTATACAAGCCCAGCCGCTCCATTCTCTCAGTATATAACAGTCCCGCCATCCCGGGAATTAACCTTGTAAACCTACGGTGCACTCCTTCAACAGCAAGAATGTCCTTCCTCAAATTAGTGGAGCAAAACTGCACACAAAACACCAGGTGTGGTCTCACTAGGGCCATATACAACTGCAGAAGGACCTCTTTGCTCCTATACTCAACTTCTTTTGTTATAAAGGCCAACATGCCATTCGCTTTCTTCACTGCCTGTTGTACCTGCATGCTTACTTTCATTGGCTGATGAACAAGGAACCCCAGATCTCGTTGTACTTCCCCTTTTCCCAACTTGACACCATTTAGATAGTAATCTGCCTTCCTGTTTTTTATACCAAAGTGGATAACCTCACATTTATCCACATTAAACTGCATCTTCCCACTCACCCAACCTGTCCAAGTCACCCTGCATTCTCATAGCATCCACCTCACAGTTCACACTGCCACCCAGCTTTGTGTCATCTGCAAGTTTGCTAATGTTACTCTGAATCCCTTCATCTAAATCATTGATGTATATTGTGAATAGCTGTGGTCCCAGTACTGAGCCTTAGGGTACCCCACTAGTCACTGCCTGTCACTCTGAAAGGAACCAGTTAATCCCTACTCTTTGTTTCCTGTCTGCCAACTAATTTTCTATCCATGTCAGCACTCTACCCCCAATACCATGTGCCATAATTTTGCCCACTAATCTTCTATGTGGGACCTTATCAAATGCTTTCTGAAAGTCCAGGTACACTACGTCCATTTTCCTAATTACATCCTCAAAAAATTCCAGAAGATAAGTCAAGCATGATTTCCCCTTTGTAAATCCATGCTGACTTGGACCGATCCTGTTACTGCTATCCAAATGTGCCACTATTTCATCTTTTATAATTGACTCCAGCATCTTCCCCACCACCGATGTCAGGCTCACTGGTCGACAATTCCCTGTTCTCTCTCCCGCCTTTTAAAAAAAGTGGGATAACATTAGCTACTCTACAATCCACAGGAGCTGATCCTGAATCTATAGAACATTGGAAAATTATCACCAATGCATCCACGAATTCTAGAGCCACGTCCTTAAGTACCTTGGGATGCAAACCATCAGGCCCTGGGGATTTATCAGCCTTCAGTCCCATCAGTCCACCCAACACCATTTCCTGCCTAATGTGGATTTCCTTCAGTTCCTCCGTCACCCCAGATCCTCTGGCCACATCAGGAAGATTGTTTGTGTCCTCCTTAGTGAAGACGGATCCAAAGTAATAAATTTACTTTTTTCAATCTTCAAGGGTCCAACTTTGCTCTTAACTATTTTTTCCTCTTCACATACCTAAAGAAGCTTTTATTATCCTCCTTTATATTTTTGGCTAGCTTACCTTTGTACCTCATCTTTTCTCCCCGTATTGCCTTTTTAGTTATCTTCTGTTGCTCGTTAAACATTACTCAATCCTCTTGCTTCCCACTCATCTTTGCTACGTTGTACTTCTCTTTTATTTTTATACTGTCCCTGTCCTCCTTTGTCAGCCACGGTCATCCCTTACTCCCCTTGGAATCTTTTGGAATGAACTGATCCTGCACCTTCTGTATTATTCCCAGAAATACCTGCCATTGTTGTTCCACTGTCATCTCTGCTAGGGTATCTTTCCAGTTAACTTTGGCCAACTCCTCCCTCATGGCTCTATAGTCTCCTTTATTCAACTGTAACACTGACAACTCTGATTTACCCTCCTCCATCTCCAATTGTAGATAAAACTTGACCATATTATGGTCACTACTTCCTAATGGCTCCTTAACCTCAAGTTCCTTTATCAAATCTGGTTCATTACATAACACTAAATCCTGAATTGCCTGCTCCCTGGTAGGCTCCAATACAAGCTGCTGTAAGAATCCATCATGGAGGCACTCCACAAACTCCCTTTCTTCGGGTCCAGTCCCAACCTGATTTTCCCAGTCTACCTGCATGCTTGAAATCTCCCATAACAACCGTAGCAGTACCTTTACTACATGCCAATTTTAACTCCTGATTCAACTTGCGCCCTATATCCAGGCTACTGTTTGGGGGCCTGTAGATAAGTCCCATTAGGGTCTTGTTACCCTTACAATTCCTTAGTTCTATCCATCTCCTGTTTCAATGTCACCCCTTGCAAGGGACTGAATTTTATTCCTCACCAACAGAGCTATACACCCCCTCTGCCCACCTGTTTGTCTTTTTGATAGGAGCTATACCCTTGAATATTCAGTTCCCAGCCCTGGCCCTCTTGCAGCCATGTCTCTGTAATTCCCACAACATCATACTTGCCAATTTCTAACTGAGCCTCAAGCTCGTCCACTTTATTTCTTATACTTTGCGCATTCATATACAACACTTTGACCTCTACAAGAAGACAAGATACGACCTTAGTAAGGCCATTAAAAAGACCAAAAGGGACTTCTGCTCCAAGCTGGAGGATGAGACGGATGTTCGGCAGCTGTGGTGGGGCCTGAATGCAATCACCTCCTACGAGGCAAAATCAGGAGGCAGCACACATGTCAGTGAAACTTCACTCCCTGACAAGCTCAATGCGTTTTATGCACGCTTTGATAGGGAGAACACTGATATGCCTTCTCGAGCCACCATTCGCTGTGATGGTATTTCGGTCACGGTCACAGAGGTCGACGTCAGAAAATCCTTCAGAGAAGTGAACCCCCCGGAAAGCGCCTGGATCAGATGGCATACCCAGTCGTGTTCTAAAAACCTGTGCGGACCTACTGGCTGCAGTTTTTATGGACATTTTCAACCTCTCACTTCTGAGTTCCAAGGTTCCCACCAGCTTTAAAAGGGCATCAATTATACCGGTGCCCAAGAAGAGCAAGGTGATCTGCCTCAATGACCATCGACCAGTGGCACTAATGGAAGTGGTGATGAAATGCTTTGAGAGGTTGATCATGGCGCAAATTAACTCATATCTCGAGAAAAATCTGGGCCCACTGCAGTTTGCTTACCGCCACAACGGATCAACGGTGGATGCAATCTCGCTGGCACTCCACTCCGCTCTGGACCACTTGGACAACAAAAACTTATATGCCAGGCTGTTATTCATTGACCACAGCTCGGCATTTAACACAATCATCCCCTCCAAGCTGGTTACCAAACTCGCAGAACTGGGTCTCTGCTCATCCCTCTGCAAATGGATGCTCGACATCCTCATTCAGAACACAGACTGTTCGAATAGGTGGAAAGGTGTCAGCCTCGATAACAATCAAGTCAAGTCAAGTCAAGTCAAGTCAAGTCAAGTTTATTTGTCACATACACATACGAGATGTGCAGTGAAATGAAAGTGGCAATGCTCGCGGACTTTTGTGCAAAAGACAAACAACAAAACAACCAAACAAATTATAAACACAATCATAACACACATATTCTTATTCATAATAAATAATGGAAGGAAAAAAGTTCTGTAGAGTTAGTCCCTGGTGAGATAGGCGTTTACAGTCCGAAATGCCTCTGGGAAGAAACTCCTTCTCAACCTCTCCGTTCTCACCGCATGGCAATGGAGGCGTTTGCCTGACCGTAGCAGCTGGAACAGTCCGTTGCAGGGGTGGAAGGGGTCTCCCATGATTTTGTTTGCTCTGGAGTTGCACCTCCTGTTGTATAGTTCCTGCAGGGGGGGTGAGTGAAGTTCCCATAGTGCGTTCGACCGAACGCACTACTCTCTACAGAGCCTTCTTGAATAAAAATCAGCATGGGAGCACCTCATGGTTGCGTGCTTAGTCCCCTGCTGTGCTCACTCTATACTCATGACTGCGTAGCCGGTCATAGTGCGAACTCCATCATCATGTTCACTGACGACACCACTGTTGTGGGACGTATCACTGATGGAGATGAGTCAGAGTATAGAAGTAAGATTGACCTTTTGACCAAATGAAAAGGAAATATTGTATTGCCCTATTTAAAATGAATTAATTGCTCCTTTATGTGAGTGATGTACTGGGGCTATTGATGTAGAATGTGTCCTTGTGACTTTTGAAAAGGAATCTATTGCATCAATCTTGGGTATGCAAATTTAGAAACTTTTAAACTTCTAAAATCTAATTTTCACTTTTGTCACAATCTTCACAATGACTAAGATAACCATCCGCAAACTTGAAATTTGCAGCAGGATCTTATGCAAATGTTTTGTCTCATGAGAAGCAGATAAATAACTATCCTGCCAAACCAGTAAGCATTCACTTTTTAAGGAAAATCTAGTTGTAACTTTGGTGACTCTGTTATACTCCAATGCGCTTGCCAGTTCCAGTGGAGAGAATTATGAAATAAAATGTTAAATGAATATTGTTCCACTAGCTACAAGGCAAGAATTATAAACCGTTTTATATTATACTTTATAAGCATCCTCTTTCGCAAGCTGTATGATGTTAAAAGCAGTTATCTTAGCTTGAATCTGTTTTGAATGGGAACATTCTAGCTCTCCAACAGAGATGGGAAATGTTTCAGTGGCAAAAACAAAGTCTCCAAGCACCCTGTGGTGTTTTTCACTGGAAGGTTTTACCAATATATTTGTTGCTATCACAGCACTTGGTAAACATTTACTTTTGCCACTTGAGAACTCAATTAACAGAAAGGACCACATGGAGACACTTGATTAAACTGATGATTTTTTGTATTTAAAGGATTTGTTCACATCTCTACTGCAGATCTAGTCCTACCTTTTCTTAGCGCAGGAATCAGGCTTCACTTAAAACTTCATACTTTGGAAAATTAATTTTATTCATTTTTCAAAATTTGCAGCCTCACCAGGTGAGTCTTATGGTGATTTTGAGGAGTTGTTAAACAATGGCCTCTGGAATGTGAGAGTTAAAATCTCTCAGGAAATGAGATAGAAGCTTGTTGTAAAATTGTGCTTCATACAAATCATTTGATGCAGATGGTAAAGTCTTTATTTAGTATTTAATGAACACTAAGCCATGGCTGAGTTTGTAGCCCTTTGATAGGCACAAAGGATTTGCTCCAAGTTCCACTGTAGAAATTTGAAGACTAAAATGGAGTCTGACACTCCAGTCCAGCATTAAAGGAACACTTCATTGTTGGAGGTACCTTTTCTCTGATGGGGCATTAAACAGAGCCCTTGCCTGCCCCTGAAGTGTACATAAAAGATCCCTTGGCATTACTTCAAAGAGTTGGGGTGCTAAAGTGATTAATAATAGTCACTCAACCAACGTCACTAAAATGTCTGAAATTCTACTTATTAACATTATTGTTGTGGGAACATTTGTATAGGTTAGCTTCCACAATACCTGCACTACGATCATGACTGCACTTCAAATGTAATTTATATAAATCCTGAAAGGGACTTTATAATAGTTGCAGCACAGCAGGTCATTTGACCCATCAAGCTTATTCTAAGTACAACCAATTCCATTACCTGGTGTCCTCGTGGCTTGCAAATTATCTTTTTTTCCCAAGTGCTTTTCTAATACATTTTTGAAAATCGCAATTAAATCTACTTTCACCAGTGTCACCCTGTTGGCCAGTGAAATGAATATCATACATTTCTGTATGCATAAAATTCATTGTAGTATCACTTTTAAGTTTGTTTTTACTGTCAAATTTTATGTGTTCTTTGGCTCTCAATTCTTGCCAATGGAAAGTTTCATTTTGCTCATTCACTCATGATTTTGGACATCTCTTACATGTTTCTTGTGTTTTGTTGTAAGTCTCTTCTTCAGTCTATTCACATAACTGAATTCCCTCATCTTGGCAGCATTCCAGTAAATCTGTTCTGCCCCATCTCTGAGGGAATTACATCTTTGTGAATGGATTGCTGTACTTTCAGAGAGCTGAGCGGGGGATGGCAAGTCAGGCTCTTGGCATTCGTTATCAGCAAGCTCATGTTGTAACAGATGCAGGCTTGTCCTTGAAGTTGGTTGAGTCGCACGGGAAAGGCAGCATCTAGCAAAGTGGTTTAATTTCTTGCAGAAATTACAGGTTTTACCATAAGCAATGCAGAACTGCCGACCCGTAGCATGAAGATATCTGCAATTTTGACATCGAACAGCAGATTCTTTCTGCTGCCAGGCAGAGGAGGGCTGGGAACGGCTGTTACGAAAGGAGGTGTCTGTAAGATTGATACTATACTGTGAACGGTGACCAGAGGGCACAGACCTAGTGTGAGAAGATGTTATCTCAGCAATCCGACAGGCGTGCTCTGCTTGATTAAGGGTTAGGCCAGTGTTACGAAGCAGTTCATCCCTTAACTTGCTATCAAGCATACCTCCAACAATCTTGTTACGGATGAGTTCATCGCACAGATCACGAAACTGACAGCGTGCAGCCATGTGTTTCAAGCAGCCGATAAAATGTTCAATCAGTTCATCAATCTGTTGCATACGAGCATAAAACTTGCTACATTCAATAATGTAGTTCGAGGGCAGGTCCCACAACTGTCTGAACTTGGCAAGTAAGACGGCAGGGTCATCAATCGTTTCTGCAGGCACTAGGACCTGTCAATTAGCATCCAAAACGGTAGGCTCAAATGTGAAATTGTCGGCACGATTCATTGCCTTTGGGCCCGCTAAGTTGAGTAATACAGTTGCATGCACATCGGGGGGTCGTTTTGATGAACGATGCGAACATAGTGAGTGTAGGCACACTCGAAAAACCGCCAGCGTTCAGCAATTTCAGAGTCAAAGATCAGAGGACTAGGACGGCGAGACGAGTTTACCATGATAGAGATAACCGGCACATAAACTAATAACGGAGTAGGTAAGACTCACTCTCTGAAACCATGTATTGAGTCGTGTCAAACACTTATCAAAATACAACACATGTTTATTAAATCTACTTACAGCATCGATCTGCAGGACATTACTGTTCCTAGCAGCTACTCCTACTGAATAGCGTAGGCAAGCTCTTGTTAATATAAAATGCATATTAGGCAGAGCCATTACTAACAAGCTCTACAATTGGCTAACAGGAAATAACCAATCTACAGATTGGTTAAAGGATGGAGTGGTTATAAAGTATTGTTAATTATGTTGCAGTGTTTGAGCTGTTATCTTGTAATTGGTCAAAGTATGTAGCCTTGTTCAAATTGTTTGTACTACCTGGGGAAATGTTTCTTTACTTTGGTGAACTGTCTTCCAACTAGAACCTTCTGTGGAAATAATGTGATGGGGTACTTTGTGATTGGGTTAGGGAACTGTCAATAAATGTATTATATGATCTATATTTGTGATTGGCTTTTAGGGGTTGCCCCCCCATATAGTTTCGTGCCACGCGTCCGAAACCATATAAAAGAGGGGACACTGCCTGGATCGGAGTCGATCTTCTGGGAGTGCACTTGGGACTGTGTGATTGTCTGGAGGTGTCAATTGGCACAAGGCTGAAGGGCTTGGATGAGTAGAGATAAGGATCAGACCCACGGTGTTGGTTAGGTATCGTATAGGAAGTTTGTTTGGGGATAGGGGAGAACCAGTGGATGTGGTGTATCTGGACTTCCAGAAGGCTTTCGACAAGGTCCCACATAAGAGATTAGTATACAAACTTAAAGCACATGGCATTGGGGGTTCAGTATTGATGTGGATAGAGAACTGGCTGGCAAACAGGAAGCAAAGAGTAGGAGTAAACGGGTCCTTTTCACAATGGTAGGCAGTGACTAGTGGGGTACCGCAAAGCTCAGTACTGGAACCCCAGCTATTTACAATATATATTAATGATCTGGATGAGGGAATTGAAGGCAATATCTCCATGTTTGCGGATGACACTAAGCTGGGGGGCAGTGTTAGGTGTGAGGAGGATGCTAGGAGACTGCAAGGTGACTTGGATAGGCTGGGTCAGTGGGCAAATGTTTGGCAGATGCAGTTTAATGTGGATAAATGTGAGGTTATCCATTTTGGTGGCAAAAACGGGAAAGAAGATTATTATCTAAACGGTGGCCGATTGGGAAAGGGGGAGATGCAGCGAGACATGGGTGTCATGGTACACCAGGTCATTGAAGGTAGGCATGCAGGTGCAGCAGGCAGTAAAGAAAGCGAATGGCATGTTGGCTTTCATAGCAAGAGGATTTGAGTATAGGAGCAGGGAGGTTCTACTGCAGTTGTATAGGGTCTTGGTGAGACCACACCTGGAGTATTGCGTGCAGTTTTGGTCTCCAAATCTGAGGAAGGACATTATTGCCATAGAGGGAGTGCAGAGAAGGTTCACCAGACTGATTCCTGGGATGTCAGGACTGTCTTATGAAGAAAGACTGGATAGACTTGGTTTGTACTCTCTAGAATTTAGGAGATTGAGAGGGGATCTTATAGAAACTTACAAAATTCTTAAGGGGTTGGACAGGCTAGATGCAGGAAGATTGTTCCCGATGTTGGGGAAGTCCAGGACAAGGTGTCACAGCTTAAGGATAAGGGGGAAATCCTTTAGAACCGAGATGAGGAGAACTTTTTTCACACAGAGAGTGGTGAATCTCTGGAACTCTCTGCCACAGAGGGTAGTTGAGGCCAGTTCATTGGCTATATTTAAGAGGGAGTTAGATGTGGCCCTTGTGGCCAAGGGGATCAGAGGGTATGGAGAGAAGGCAGGTACGGGATACTGAGTTGGATGATCAGCCATGATCATATAAATGGCGGTGCAGGCTCGAAGGGCCGAATGGCCTACTCCTGCACCTAATTTCTATGTTTCTATGTTTGTGTTAGTGCGAGTAAAGAATTAGTTGATCCAGTGCTTGACTCAGTGTTTTACTGAACTAGACTAAGGAGGTAAGCTGTAGAGAGCATAATTACAAAGCAATCTGTACTGTATCCTTATCAATTAACAGTTTATAAAAATATCAGAGGCCAAATCAGTGAATATTTTTAAGGCATAGATAGATTTTTGAATAGTACAGGTGTCAGAGGGAATGGGGTTAGGAGGGAGAGATAATTAGCCATGATTGAATGGCGGAGAAGACTTGATGGGCCGAATGGCCTAATTCTACTCCTATCACATGACCTTATTGTACTGTAGGTTTTGCTGAGGACAGAAAGCTATGTGCGTGAGTAAACAGTAATTAGGCAAAGGGATACAGATATGGGGCATAATGTAAAAAATATTCATTTTGTAGGGAGAGTATGAAGAACAAATAACGTTTGGTACAAATGATTTTGTTTGATATGCTGAAATTTTAGATACATAAAAAACTTTAGGGACAGCAAATAATTAGGAAGTTAAATGGTACATTAGGGATCAGAGTACATAAAATCGGCAGCTTTTCTGCAATTTGCAAGATATTATTTGCAGATAATCTGGTGTTTAGAAGAGTGAGAGGTCATTTCATTGAATAATACAAGATTCAGCGAGTAATGAATGGATTCTGAGACCTCAGTTCCTCTGGTTCATTTTCTTACGTAATCTTTGGGTACATATAGGGCTGAGATAGATGGGTTTCTTTAATTTATGCAAAAGTAAAACTTCTGTTAGAATTATAAATCAAAGGGATAACCATTTGAGAAAAATATCTTGAAAGGTCTGATTAAAATTCTGATAATCTCCATTATTTTAAAAAAAACTTTTTTTTATGCCTCTCCCTCAGTGACATTTATACTAGCATTTGATCTGGCAGTCACACTTTTCCATATTACAGCTGAGACTGGTCCTCATCTTTGAGCATTGATGTGGTGGTAGAAGCAGAATCGTGGTGGATGGTTTTGTTTCAGTCCTTTTCGAAACCAGGGACCTTGTTGCAAACTGCAGGAGCCCTTACTAAGATCGACTAACACTGCATGGATGAGTTTTACCATGGCACCTGTCATGCTGCATGGATTAAAGTTGGTGACTTTGCCCATCAGAGTAATTTTTGATCAATATTTATTAAGCAATCTCCTCCCATTTCCCCCAAGATAAATCATTTACATTAGAATAGTCTAAAGCATTCTAAATACACATAACCAAGCATGTGATCAAACGTGGTTATACTATAATCTGGTGACAACTTTAACTGTTGATAATGGTTTATTTACATTACCAGTTTGAAGACAAAAAAAGAGTTATTTGTATTATCATCCAATCCTTTTAATATAGACTTCATCCAAAATAATTTTCAAAAATATTGCATGTAAAAGATGTTGCTTGCCAAGACATACAGGAACTCACCTATTCATCATAACGATGGCACATTTTTTTGAATATCAGAAGTTGTTCTGAATGTAACAGTGCAGATTATACTTTCATTTCTTGTGAATGAATTATAGCTAGGTCTATCCTTTTCAATCAGAAATAGTAGCCAAAAGCATTTATTAAATTCTGCTTTGATAATCCATCAATACCTGAATTGCTGCCATACACTAATGCAACTTCTCTACTGTCCGAATATAGTAGGTATGTCATTCTCCATATATGTAGCACATTTGAGAGCAATAAACAAGGTTCATATTTACCTATAATTGGTCTTATGACACAAACATAATTGTATTGCAAGCATGGTCTGTGGTCACTGGAGCAATAAACAGTAAAAGCTGTAAAACCCAGAGAAATGCTGACACACTCGGGTCAATCAACATCAGTGGGGTCAGGTGGGATCCCTAGAGAAAAGGAATAGGTGATGTTTCATAGCAACCCTGCACCAGAACTGGAAAAGTGAGAAAGGTAAGGGTATTTTACAATGCTAGAGAGGAAGGTGTAGATAAATTAAATGGAATGTTTGTTATGAGGGTACAGACCATAGAAAGCAAGATATCCAAAACTTTAAAACCAACAGTTAGAGACAAAGGAGTAGAGGGGGGGGGTGGGGGGGGGGGGCGATCGAAATGAGTTGAAACAAAACACAAAGTGCTTTGGGGGGGGGGGGGGGGGGGGGGGGGGGGGGGGGGGGGGGTGGAAGTGAGACAGAGACAAGTGACAGGTCTCTGCTCTGCAGGCAATTGAGGAAATCATGTGAAAACTGTATTTACAACTGCTATCTAGATTTCCCTTCTCTTTGTTTTCCTACTTGCACACAAATTGACTTTGATATGACTATGTAAGCTGATGATTCCTGGTTTGCACTGCTCATTGATTCTGCCGTAGCTTATCCACCCCAATGCCACTCTATGACTAACTTAACCATATAAGAATTACAGCACGGAAACAGGCCATCTCGGCCCTACAAGTCCGTGCCGAACAACTTTTTTTTCCCCTTGGTCCCACCTGCCTGCACTCATACCATAACCCTCCATTCCCTTCTCATCCATATGCCTATCCAATTTGTTTTTAAATGATACCAATGAACCTGCCTCCACCACTTCCACTGGAAGCTCATTCCACACCGCTACCACTCTCTGAGTAAAGAAGTTCCCCCTCATATTACCCCTAAACCTCTGTCCCTTAATTCTGAAGTCATGTCCTCTTGTTTGAATCTTCCCTCTTAACTTAACCTCTCTATTTCCCAGTTCTGATGAAGGGTCTTCCACATGACATGTTAACTCTACTTCCCTTTCTATAGCTACTGCCTGACCTGTGGACTGTTGCCATCATTTTCTTTTTTATTTTATATTTCTAGCACCTGCAGTTTTTTTTCTCCATTTTTCACATCTATAATAGTCATAATTAATGGTCAGCTGGCATACCTGAAAAATGACCTAGTCCAATTTCAGATTATAGTTTTTAAGATGTCATTAGAATGCTGAATAGAGCTTCATAACTTTGACCAGATATAGTGGAGACTGGAGGACCTGATATAATCCTCCCATCTTACAGTTATAACAGTAAGATGCTGCTGGCTACTTGCCTTCTCCCAATAGTTATTGTTTTTTTGGGGATCCACTTGAGACATGCTACATGCTAGCAATATCCTAATGAGGCTGATGATTATATTTTTTGCATTTAGGTTAGATACTAAAGATCTTGCAGGCATTGATAAAATGTACCTCGCATAAATCAACTCTTTGGATTAATGGAATAATTTCTGATTGGTGTTAACCAGAAACACAAAGTTCTATTGCCATTTTGTGCTGTGTTTGACTAAAAGTGATTTATTCAGAATGGCAGATTTGTCAAAACTTGTCTCTGTTTAAGACTAACCACTGATAATGCTAAAGCAGGGATGGTCTAAATGGTAAACAGACACCTACTAATCACTATCAAGTTTATTTGATAGGTGGACATTTTTGATAGGTATGGCATGGTTCAGATTGCACAGTGCAAACATCCCAGCAAAGACCAGTATTTTCTGGAGCCTTGATAATTGGAAGCATTTTCCAAAAGTCACTTGTTCAACATGCTCAATGGGAATATAACTATCAATGCATATATGCAATGGATGTAGAACTCCTTTACAATCTTTATGATTAAATAACTTACTACCATACAATTAAATGTGTCACATTTGTTTCTTCCACTATCACAGGTATCTAACTTTGTTTTGAAGTACTGTTGGAAGGGCTGATTTGGTTTCAATCATTCAGGGTGACATGCTTTGCCAGAGCTGCTGACTTCTGAATAGGACAATAAACTAATGAACCCCTCTAATTGTTCTGGATACATAACATTTTCTGTAGCTATCTTTATTAACAAAGTTATTTTTCTCCTTATTAACATATATCACTCAACCAATACTAAAGTTAGATGACCGATAATTCTGTGCATTACTGCTTCAAGGTGGCGGGAAGCTGGGTCCTGCTTCCAGCTACAAAATGACACATTAAACTCGGTGGGAGGTAAAACTAACCTTTAATGAACATTTTTTTACTTTTGGAAAGCAGAAACGGTTATATTAAAAAAGGAAAAATTTGGTATCAAAAAAGCTGGGTAACAAAAAGCACACATTTAGCACTTTCGAATTTGATATATGCAAAATTATGTGGTTGATATAAGTGAGAATACATTATAACTTTTTGTTTCTGATAGAGAATGGAAAACTATTATAAAAACTCATGCTTGTTAACTTTTATATTTACATCCTGCAGATATAATCCATGAAATGGATGATTTAGTGGTATGGAAATACATTACTTAATCAAGTGCATTGTTAGCCTACATATAGTGGTTTCAGACTGAAATCTACAAAGTGCAATGCCTAATTGGCAGGTTGTTACAAAGGAGTTTGCATAAATGGAAGATTTTTGCAGAAAACTAGTTTTTAAACAAAGTGTAAATATAATCAATAACATTTAAAGTACTTATAAATGAGGTCACTATCAATTGGTTAAGATTGAAGGTGACTTTATAAATGCAAGACTGCCTTCTAGAAAAACTGCTAATGTTTGGCTTTAATGCACTTGGGAATCTGATCAATGGTGACTGAGGTTAATTTGTTTCAACATGACAGTGTAACTTAATCCAGAAATTCCTCCAGTTTAGCAAAAGCAAAATTCTCAACCTTAAACACATTTCCAAGATAAAAATATTGCCAATTTGTATAGTGAATTAACATTACCTACATGCTGTAATGGTAATTGCTATAATGTATAAAAATGTTAACAGCAGCATCAATTAATATATGCAATCTCCTTCACATGTCACCATTAGCTTGGGACGCTACTTCATTCATATTCAAATAAAATGCTTTGATACAGAGTCTCTTGCTTCAACTCAGTGCGTCTACAGTCTAATTTAGTTGCTTAGAATCATTTCTGGATTAAGATCTTCCTGTTCTGCACCGATGACAGGAAATTTATGTTCAGGTGATTTGCCTATAAAAAAAATAGTACATTTGAGCTAAGTGGGGGTTGGGGTTAAAATTATACTTTGAATTTATAGTTGTGTGTTATTAGCAACTAACAAATGAACATTTTAGGTTTGCTATTTAAAAATACAGAACTATTACTAATATTGAGTTCATAAAATTATTTCTTACATATAAACAATTACTTATGTGCTGTAAATTTGAACTGACTTTTTATTTTTCAACACTTAAATAATCATTAATTTATAGCGAACACATAAAGTGTAAAACATAAATCGGTTAACATTTACAGCATTTAGAGAATGACAGCTATTAACATAATAAAGTTTTCAATTTAGGAGATGATTATTGATGTGAAAGTACTAAATTCAGTAGTATAATAATAAAGTGATTGTAGATATAGTCCCCTGATTGAAGACAATTGGTATTTATGTACATCCAGTACCATTAAGTTGTCAGTTACATGGACCAATGCAGCTTTTGGCAAATGCTTTCTTTTATTTTGGAGAGAGTGTGATTTGCTGACTCGCAGGATTCTCATTCCCTAGCTGTGCAATTTCTGTCACTCCTCCCATAATCTTTGTCTCCCATTCTCTGCAAACTGAAAAGGAATAAAATGAAGCAGCTCATACCCAATGCTCCCCTCTGAGCCAATTCTTCTTCAATGGCGAGCAGACGGTTGTATTTTGCCACCCGCTCTCCATGACATAGACCTCCCAGTTTGATGAACCTGGCCCCTAGACCAACAGCCTGAAGGGAATGAAAACCAACAAATGTATTTAGTTGGAAGTTTTAGGAATTCAAAATAGACAAAAGCTGGTTAATCACGTGGGAGGGGGTGTAATGAAATTAATTCTAAACTAAGACTTCAACACTAGACAGTTTAAATAAGTACTGATAAATTGAAGAATCCTCGTTATTGGCATGTATACCACGTAAAAAAAAGTTGAGAAAAAGACCCATTTTAGTATCTGCCCAAAGAGAAGGAGCATAAAGGATACGGATAGATATTGTCATTAAACGACGTGTTCAAGAAGGAACTGCAGATGCTGGTTGTCATTAAACGAGTTTGCCGAAAAGCACAATGAATTGTAATAGCAGGAAAACTATCTATTCATTCTAGGCTCCTGCACTTGAATTAAATGCTAACGACAGAAGTTATCAACCATTCTACAGAAATCTGGCAAAAATTATATAGTACATAAGTCTATATTATATACATAGTATATAAGTCTAAAATATTTACATTATGGATTAAACTATAACTTCTGAATCAGTTTGCTAAAATGTTTGAACATTATTACATTTTCCCAGGTAAATATAAAAATGACAACATATGGTGCTGCAATAAATTTGTTAAATAGACTTAAACCAGCGTCATTGGACTTGAATGAATTGGATATTTTTCACCAGTTTGTGTAGACACTACACAGTACAATTTTCAATGTGGACTTAAAGAGGAACATTGTGTAGGAAGGAACTGCAGATGCTGGTTTAAACCAAAGATAGACACAAAGTGCTGGAGTAACTCAGCAGGACAGGCAGCAGCATCTCTAGAGAGAAGGAATGGGTGACGTTTCGGGTCAAGACCCTTCTTCAGAAAAACATTCTCCAGGCACACATTCTAAATGATTAACAGCTAAAAACTGTCATAGTGATCAGTACTTTCTCACAAAAAAAGTTAAATCCCTAAAGCTACAGTCCCAGAATATTTGTATATTTACGTCACCTATTCCCGTCCCTGGATCTGACTCTTTTTGAAAAATGCAGGTCATAGTTGAAATAACATGATAGATTATTTCTATTGACTGCTGATCAAAAGAATAGAAAACTTTGAGACGGGAATAATATTTTGTATAATAAATACTAAAACTAAGATTGTGGTAGGACATGACACAAATGCAGATATCTGTAAGAATGTGGTTGATGATATTCTACAAAATCAGTTGATATAGCTTACTATGTCAGCCATGCTGTCATCCATGGTTTCTTCATCTGTCAGACCAGATATAAATATGCACTCATTTTCTGGAATGTTAAAAAAAAAAGATTAATTAGTGAAAATGTATTTCTTTTAACAAACTTGTCCCAAGGCAGATTGTTTGGAATTGCATACACATCAATCTGATTATCTTAAATATATTATTTAACAAAAAATATATATACACCATCTATGTAGTGAAATTAGTAAAAATGTAATTGTATAGCACCAGGAACAATATGTGGGGATTGGAAATAAATGTTATATGTGCCCCTTCAACCACTGCAGGCTGCGTGCTATTTCATATTAACAGATTGACTGTACATATTTTTTAATCAAATCAACAATGTTTTGAGTGGTTGGCACCAGCTTAAACCAGCTTGTTGTATTTAAAAGTTAAATACTAAAAGGGAAAAGGCTACAGCAGACGTGGGGGAATGCATTGTGAAGACAATTCTGACGATATGATGTAGTCATGATACATTACAGCCGAGAACTGGATCTACAATCTTCAGCTGTTATTTTGGACGCTTTGGATGAACAGGTCAAAAGGGGAATTTAATTTATCCAGAAGGTACCACAAGACCATCTTCTCCTTTAGTAAATAAAAACAGTGGGAGAAGAAGCTGGAAGTAAACAAATGACTTAATTGTAGTCCAATTATTTACTATGCATGTTCAAAGTCCAATTACTTATTATGCATGTTCAAAGTCAATGAATGCAAATGCCACATCTCACCATTTGCACAACTTGATCTCCTTCAATACTGCTCTAGATTTTTGTGCTCGAGTCTCAAGTTACGGGGTGTGGGATGGGAGAGGTGTGGGATGGGAGGGGAGGGTGTGGGGTGGGAGGGGAGGAGGGGTGTGGGTGGATGGGGAGATGAGATGGGGGGGGTGGGTGGGTGGCGGGGAGGAGGTGTGTATGTGGGGGGGAGGGGGGGTGTTGTGGGGCAGGAGGTGTGTATGTGGGAGGGGGGAGTGTGTTGGGGTGGGTGTGTGTTGGGGGGGGGAGGGGTTGTGGGGACGGGGGTTTGTAGGGGTGGGGGGGTTAGGGCGGTTGTGGGGGTGTGTGTGGGCCGGGGGGTAGTTGTGGGGGAGAGGGGTGTGTGTGGGCAGGGGTAGTGAACTCGGAGAAAAAGACGGGGGAAGAGCAATGGACGACAGGGGGGTATTACGGAGGAGGGGGGAGGAGCCAGCGAGGGGGACCAGAGGGCTGGTGGATGGAATTGGCGGTGCGAATGGTCGCTGGTCGTTCTCCTTCGCCAGGATCAGAGTCTCCGCTTTCCATTTGGCGACATTGGTGACTTCTCCGACTCCGGGCTGGGCTGGGTCTCCGACCCTGGGCTGAGCTGGGTCTCCGACGCTGGGCTGCTTGACGCTGGGCTGCTTGGGGCTGGGCTGCTTGGGGCTGGGTTGCTTCGGGTCCCTCCGCAAATTGTGTCTGGTTGGAAACCTCCGCCGGCCATCTTCAGCTCCAGTAAAGACACGTTGGCGCAGGAAGAGGCGGACCGTCCCGGTGAGTGACAGGGGAAGAGACTAATCCATGCGGCGCTGAACGGCAGGAGAAGAGATCGATCTGCGCATGCGCAGTTTTTAATATATTTTAAACCTCACTAACTTTTACGACCTTCAACCGATCGGAACAAAACTTTTGGGGCAATTGCAGCATAGGGGAATGGTAAGTGAACTGGCGAATAATCGTAGCACTATCGCGAACCCGTTTTTGTGCAAATAGAAAGACTGCACAAAACGGACGATAACAAGATCAGAGTTTTAGTTATGTACTAGACCAAGTGGGACCCTTGGGCAGGGGAAGAGGGCAGAGGGAGAACAGGGGCAGAGACAGAGGCAGAGGGCAGAGGGGGCGGGTGGAGGCAGAGAAGGAGCGGGGCAGACAGAGAGTGGGGGGGGGGGGGTTGTCACGGCGTCACAGGGGAGGACTTCTATTCCACCCTATCTGCCGTAAGTTTCATTCACTGCTTTAGTGAGGCCCAATGTAATGTAGAGGAACAGCATGTTATCTTCTGTTCAGGTACTTTTCAACCTTATGGAATGAACATCATTTTTAAAATCTATTAGTAAACTATTCTCTCATTGCCTCTCATGATGCCAAATGCCACCTGTCCTCTACATTTCAAAAAACCTGCTCCCCAACTTAAATTCTAGAATCAGAATTAGGCAATTCAGCCCATTCAATCATGGTTGATCTATCTTTCCCTCTCAACCTCATTCTCCTGCCTTTTCCCCGTGACCCCTGACACCCTCCGTGTTCATGCGCTTCATCAGCTGATCTGTCTTATCCAATCTCCATAAAGCCTTTCATTTTACACAGAACTCCGCCCCTCTAGCTGTGTTTTGAAAAATAAACCCCTTCATCTTACTCCACCCCAGTTCCGAGGGTTTCTTTTTTTTTATTTTTTTTTTTTTAATATTTTATTTTATTAGAAGTAAGCACAGTCATATGGCACCAAAGTGCCTAATATATATTTTCATAATACATTTTATGTACAACTTCTTTTTTTTTTGTTACATTGAAAAAAGATGAGAATAAGAAAAAGAGGTTAGATAGTAAAGGATAGAAAAATGTGAAATATATAGTGTGTGAAGAAAGAAAACGAGTAAATGAAGAAAGTTGAGAGAGAAAATAGTGAAAAGAAAAGGAGATCATTATTTATAGTCTTGACCAACCCTCGTCCAGTCCTGAAACAGTTATTTTTTACAATTGTGTTGCACCATATGATTCCAAAAAAACGACGAATGGAGACCAACTCGTTATGAATTGGTCTGATTTATCCATTAGGAGGAATCGCATTTCCTCAAGATGAGCGGTGTCCAACATACTTGCAATCCACATTTTAAGCGTTGGTATTGATGTACCCTTCCAAAATTTAAGTATTAATTTTTTTGCTATTATTAAACCATAATTAAGGAATAGATTTTGAGATGTGTTCAATTTATTCCCATCTTCCATTACACCAAATATAATCATTTCAGTATTAGGTTCCCATTCTTGTCTTGAATAATTTTGTAAGTATTTCAAAAAATATCATTCCAAAATCTATAAAGTTTTATGCAGGAAACTAAGGAGTGTGTTATAGTTGCCTTTTGGGCTAGACATTTATCACAAGTGGCGGATATATTTGGATAAAATTTGTTCAATCTTGTTTTTGAATAATATAATCTATGTACAATTTTAAATTGTATTAGATTATGTCTTACATTAATTGAACATTTGTGAATATATATCAGGTATTTTTCCCATTTAAAACCTTCGTAATTTTTATCATTAATTCCCGTTCCCACTCTTTCTCTAAGTACCTCTGACCTCTGTCGATGGTAGGTCTCTATATTTAGAATACTATTATATAAATAGGATATTAATTTTTGTGAGTCAGCTTCAATCAATCATTGCTTCTTCCAATAAGTCAGGAGTGTTACTTTTTGATATCCTTGTATATATTTTTTCACAAAGTCGCAAATCTGAAGATATTTAAAATATTGGTTGTTTTTCAATTTAAATTTTAATTGTAGTTGTTGGAATGATAGTAGGTTTTCTATTTCGTACATATCCCTGATCCTTCTAATTCCGAGACTTTCCCCTTGGTTATATGTCTTATCAATAAGAGATGGTTTAAATAAAGGGTTATTCGCAATTGGCATTAACAGTGATAGATTTCTTAATTTTAAAGATAATTTTATTTGTTTCCAAATTCTTATTGTACCATATATAATTGGGTTCTTCTTATATATTGTGTTATTCAGTTTTTTGGGGGAAAAGAGGATCGTTCCTATATTACAAGGATGACAATCCTCCTTCTCCATTTTTATCCATTCTGTCTGTTGTGTAGAACTATCCAACCAATAAATCATATTCTTAACATGCACTGCCGAGTAATAATACATAAAATTCGGAAGTGAAAGTCCCCCGACCTTTTTTGGTTTACATAAGTGTTTTTTTGTAATTCTATGTGATTTAAAGTCCCAAATATAATTTGTAATGTTAGAGTCTAATTTTTTAAAAAAATATTTTGGTATATATACCGGTATAGACTGAAATAGGTATAGTAATTGTGGTAAGAAGATCATTTTTATTGCATTTATTCTACCTAATAATGATAAGGGAAGTGTTTTCCAAAATTTAATCCGTGTATTAAGTTTATTTAATAAAGGTATGAAATTAGCATTGAATAATGCTTTATATTTTTTAGTAATCTGAATACCCAAATATTTAAATTTTTCTGTGGCGATTTAAAAGGGGAACTTCAGTAAGTTTGTAGGTTCTTGAGGTTTTAATGTCATGATTTCGCTTTTGTTCCAGTTTATTCTATATCCAGAAAAAGACCCAAATTCCTCTATTAAGTTTAATAAATTTGGTATGCTCGTTTGTGACTTTGTAATATATAAAAGTATATCGTCTGCATATAATGAGATTTTATTCTTTGAGTCCCTGGTATTATAGCCCTGAATATTCGGATGAATTCTTATACTTTCAGCCAGGGTTTCTATCATAAGGGCAAATAGCAGGGGTGATAGTGCACATCCCTGCCTATTACCCCTTTATAGTTGAAATGTTTGAGATAACATGTTATTAGTTAAAATTCTTGCCATCGGTTTATCATATAATAATTTTACCCATGTTATAAAATTCTCTCCCATGTTAAATTTTTGTAGTACTTTATATAAGTATTGCCACTCTACCTGATCAAATGCTTTCTCTGCATCCAAAGAAATAATTGATATATCTTCTTCCTCTACTTTATGCGAGTACATTATATTAAACAGGCGTCTCAGATTATTAAATGAGTATCTTTTAGGTATAACCCCCGTTTGATCAGGGTTTATCAGTTTACTAATATATTTGCTTAATCTACTTGCTAAAATCTTTGCTAAAATTTTCTGATCTGTATTTAAAAGTGATATAGCTCTGTACGAGCCCGGATCTTCTAAATCTTTATCTTTTTTTGGGAATAAGCGTAATTGTTGATTCTGTTAGTGTTTCAGGTAGTTTTGTTTTCTTTAAAAGCATGGGAGTATAAATTAAATAAATAAGGGGCCGTTATCTCCTGAAATTTTTTATAAAATTCATTATTAAAACCATCTGGTCCCGGTGTCTTAAACCATTTTTCCAACGATTTTATTGTTTTCACTTATTTCTTTGATTGTAATTAGAGCTCCTATTTCCTCTTGTTCCAAAGGGTCCAGTATTGGAAGATTACAGTTATCTAGAAATGTTTTTATTTTACTATCTTCTATTTTAATTTTAGATGTATATAAGTTTTGGTAAAATTGGGCAAATCTATTATTAATATCTTTAGGTAATATTAGTAATTCGCCTTTCTCTGATTTAATTTTGGTTATAGTATTTTCCCTTTCTTGTTTTTTCAATTGGCGAGCTAAAAGTTTATGTGGCTTGTCACCAAACTCAAAATGTTCCTGTTTTGTAATTTGGAATAGTCTTATTACTCTTGCCGATAAAATTCGATTAAGTTTAAATTTCAGTAATACTATCTTATTGTGTTTATCTATCGTGGAATCTTTGGCATTATCCAACTCTAACTGTCTGATTTCTTGTTCTAACAACAATTGTTCTGTCTTATTCTTTTTATTTTGAAAACTTTCCGAGGGTTTCTGACCTGAAATGTTTAGTTTTTTTCCTTTTAGACTCCTGAATTCTTCAAGCATTTTTGTTAAAATATTCTATTCACCACCTAAATTCTTCTTCACCTTCACTGAATAACTTGGACTCTATGCATGGATTTCACATCGTTCAGGTATCTCCTTGACCTAATCTATTCTAGTTTTGTAACCTCATTTAATCCAGGGTTATCCTCACATTGTGTTTTTCCCAAATGTGGTTGAAATGATTATCCCTCCTTCAACTGTATCATTGTGTGATTATAGCCACCTCTCAGTAACAAACGCCCTGAATTCACTTACTCAGCTTCAAAAGGTTTTACAAAACCAAAATTTTCTAATATACTTTCAATCACATTTTCGGTTTTACGGGTGCCTCATGAAATTTATTTTATTAATGTTGGACCTTATTGTTGTGCAGAATATTGAATTATTTTGTGAAGAAAAATTGAATGCCACATGCTCGCTAATAATTAAAAAGTAATGGAAGGTAAACAAAAATGCTGGAGAAACTCAGCAGGTGAGGCATCTATGGAGCAAAGGGAATAGGTAACGTTTCGGGTAAAGACCCTTCTTTCTCTCCCCAATTTGTTCTTCTTCATCTGCAGTTCCTTCTTAAACATTTAAAAAGTAACTAGACCCAGTGCAGACCTGTTGGGGTCTGTTTGGGGGGGGGGGGGGGGGGGGGGGGGGGTGGGGAAATGGGGGGGGCGGCATGTGGCGTCACACACACTAACTACCCCCACCGCTCACACGCTAACTACCTCCCTTGATATCTTAATATTATTAATTTGCTCCTTTTACCCCCCATAACCGCCCTATCCACTGACGCATTGCCCCCAAATCGCCGGCACATCTAGAGGGGGGGGGGGGGGGGGGGGGGGGAGAGTGAGGGCAGAGAGAGAATGGGGAGAGAGAAGTGGCAGAGACAGAAGGGTAAGAGACAGAGGGAGAGGGGGGTGTAGGGGAGGAGGAGAGGGTGGGTGGGTGAGGGGGGGTGGGTGGGGTGAGGAGGGTGAGATGGAGAGAGGAGAGGAGGAGAGACGGGAGGAGAGAGGGGGGGGCTGAGAGGGGGGAGGGGAAGGGTTGGGGAGGCAATGGTTGGAGGTGGGGTTTAGGGAAGGGAGGGTTTAGGGTGAGGGGGGTGGGGAGGGGAGGCGGGGGTGAGGGGGGGAGAGAGAGCGGGGAGGAGAGAGAGAGAGAGAGCGAGGAGAGAGGAGGAGAGAGAGAGAGAGAGAGAGAGAGAGAGAGAGAGAGAGAGAGAGAGAGAGAGAGAGAGAGAGAAGAGAGAGAGAGAGAAGAGAGATCGAGCGAGAGATGGGAGAGAGATAGAGGAGTGGGAGAGAAGAGGAGAGAGGGAGAGGGATGAGAGAGACGAGAATTGCGGTCAGAGAGACGAAGAGATCGAGAATGTTCTGAGAGCAATCGTGCGCTCCGCGACTCCTGCACGACCGAATGTGCGCTGAGAGAGAGCTCTGCCACTCATTCAGGGGAGGAGCCAGCGAGAGAGACAACACACAGATCACCAGAGAGAGAGAGTGCGTCAGAAAGACAGCGAGGTTATCCGGAGGGGAGAGAAAAGAGAGAACGAAATTAAAAGTGAATTCACCATGTTCAGAAATGTTCTGGAAGCAAGCTGTGCGACAATGGAAAGGGTGAGTCTATGCCCGAAAAGAGTGATTGGCAGAGAGGGGGAGGGGTAGGTCCATTCAATTGGGGGGGAGGAGGTGGGGGGGGGGGGGTGGGGGGGGGGGGGGGGGGGGGGGGGGGGGGGGGGGGTTGGTTGGGGGGGGGGGGGGGGGGGGGGGTATCCACACACACTCCGATCTAAGCTGTCAATGAAGGGGGGGGGGGGGGGGGGGGGTGACAGCAAATTATTATTATTTTTGGAAACTGTCTTTGAAATTAAATGTTAATGGGGGGGAATTAAGTGATGTTAGGGGTGAGAAATAATTCAATTCAATTAAATGGGGGGGGGGGGGACAATGGGGGGGGTCAACAACCTGGGCAGGGGGGGGGGGGGGGGGGGGGGGGGGGGGGGGGGGGGGGGGGGGGGTTGGGTGGTGGGGGGCCAGGGGGGGGCCAGGACAACCCCCAGGCTGCAGTTGAGTCAGGTGCAAAGGCATTGTGAGGTCAGCAGCTGGGCAACCTTGATATTTAAAAAAAAATCAGTTTGGTTATTAATTTTAGCAAATATCTCGGGAAATAATTGATCAAATTTAGAGGATTGGATTTTTGAAATCATAAAGAAAATTTCTACCAGAAGATGTATAAATTTCACTGTTATTGTAATGTCAGCAGCTGGGCAGCGGTCATATCTAAAAAAAAGGTCAGATTGGTCAACAATTCTAATTTAAAAAGTCAGGAAAATAATGTACCAAATGTACAGAGTGGATTTCTAAAATCACAAGGAAAGTCTCTACTGAAATATGTAAAAATTTCCCTGTTTCCGCATCTGGTTTTCAAGGAGATACATTTCAAAGGCAAAATGACACCCACACACACACACAGTTTGAATAGATATATGATATGATATGATGCTAAGTTTTTGTTTTTAGCTCATAAATAACATACCTTCCATCAATTTTGCTACTTGAATCAAATTTGAAATTGTGGTTTGATTGGCGTGTTTCAAAACTAAACCACTGTATAGCTTTGCACCCAGGCCCTCTGTTAGGAGCTTGTCTATTGGTCTTGAAGCTGCATCAGCCAAGATATAACATTGGGGACTAAGAAGACTGCATAGCTTACTCCACTGCTCCACATCCTGAATAAAAAAATAAATGGATTACTACATTGACATAAAATGCATAGATTAATATTCTTGCAACCCAAATAATTAAATACAATTTTCATTCATTGTGCAGCTAAATACAGTAAGATATACAAAATGCTTCAAAGAAAAGTTATCAATGCTTGATAGTGAGCTACATGACATATTAGGACAGATGCAAGTGGTGGTGCTGCCATCTGAATGAGGCTGGTGTAGTCTTGTTAATTGTAGTTGGTCTTTCCATTGACCTGATAATTTTGTTTACAGCGTACAGATGCATCCTTCCCATAACTACAAATTAATGATGCTCGGACTGTATGTGAGGTTGAGATTATTATGAAAGTAGAATTGTTATATTTTTCCATGTTCAAAGACAAATATTGCTTATTAATAAAAAGAATAAATCCATAGCACAAAAGAAGATATTATATCCTTGTGTGAGTGTCTGCAATTAGTTATCAAAATGGAAATGCTGTTGCAATTATCTATTGATCTTTCTCTACAAGCAGAATACACAAGGTCATGTCTGTTGTGTGAATGACTGTGCCCTATTTGGATTAAGTTGATGTATTGGACTATGATAACAGTTGAGTTGTGTTTATTGATATTGATGAAGGATAAGTAGCAGTCAGGAGATAAGGGAAGAATTTCCCAGAATATCTTCAGAACAGCATCAGGGGATTTATTTTGTGTACATCTGAAGGAATATTAGAGACTTTAATGACCCAGCTGCAGGACGGTTTCTTGTAACTATATGTTACAAGAAACCTGAGGGAAAGATGAGGGAAACCTGAGAGAAAGATGAGGGAATTGAAGGCAATATCTCCAAGTTTGCGGATGACACTAAGCTGGGGGGGCAGTGTTAGCTGTGAGGAGGAGGATGCTAGGAGACTGCAAGGTGACTTGGATAGGCTGGGTGAGTGGGCAAATGTTTGGCAGATGCAGTATAATGTGGATAAATGTGAGGTTTTCCATTTTGGTGGCAAAAACGGGAAAGCAGACTATTATCTAAAAGGTGGCCGATTGGGAAAGGGGGAGATACAGCGAGACCCGGGTGTCATGGTACACCAGTCATTGAAGGTAGGCATGCAGGTGCAGCAGGCAGTAAAGAAAGCGAAAGGTATGTTAGCTTTCATTGCAAAAGGATTTGAGTATAGGAGCAGAGAGGTTCTACGGCAGTTGTACAGGGTCTTGGTGAGACCACACCTGGAGTATTGCGTACAGTTTTGGTCTCCAAATCTGAGGAAGGACATTATTGCCATAGAGGGAGTGCAGAGACGGACGGTTCACCAGACTGATTCCTGGGATGTCAGGACTGTCTTATGAAGAAAGACTGGATAGACTTGGTTTATACTCTCTAGAATTTAGGAGATTGAGAGGGGATCTTATAGAAACTTACAAAATTCTTAAGGGGTTTGATAGGCTAGATGCAGGAAGATTGCTCCCGATGTTGGGGAAGTCCAGGACAAGGGGTCACAGCTTAAGGATAAGGGGGAAATCCTTTAAAACCGAGATGAGAAGAACTTTTTTTTTTCACACAGAGAGTGGTGAATCTCTGGAACTCTCTGCCACAGAGGTTAGTTGAGGCCAGTTCATTGGCTATATTTAAGAGGGAGTTAGATGTGGCCCTTGTGGCTAAGGGGATCAGGGGGTATGGAGAGAAGGCAGGTACGGGATACTGAGTTGGATGATCAGCCATGATCATATTGAATGGCGGTGCAGGCTCGAAGGGCCGAATGGCCTACTCCTGCACCTAATTTCTATGTTTCTATGTCCAAGACTAAGAAGCAGAATCATAACATAGATCAATTACTAATATGAATAACAAGATTATATAATTTAAAATACTCTTTTTGTTGACACTTATCCCTAAAAGTTCTTAAAGTTTTATATTTTCTCTACCATCTTTAGAAGTTATTACCATTGCCCAGTCCATCACCGACTCTGACCTCCCCACCATCGAAGGGATCTATCGCAGTCGCTACCTAAATGCTGCCAACATCATCAAAGACCCACACCATCCTGGTCACACTTTCATCTCACTGTTGCCATTGGGAAGAAGGTACAGGAGCCTGAAATCTGTAACATCCAGGTTCAGGAACAGCTTCTTCCCCACAACCATCAGGCTATTAAACACAATATCAAATAAGCTCTGAAGAATACCAGTCTATTATTATCAGTGCACTATATCCGTTTATTTATTGTGTATAATATATGGTCTATGATACACTCAATTTTTATCTTCTGTTTTTGTATTATGTTTACATATTCTGTTGTGCTGCAGCAAGTAAGAATTACATTGTCCTATCTGGGACACATGACAATAAAAACTCTTGACTCTTGAAAACTTTATTCTGTGTTCAGATATTTCTCTCTCCTTCACAATTTTCTTTTTTTTCTCGCTGCTTTGAAAGCTTTTATGGATTATCTTTCCGGCAGTTTTCTTCTACTGAAATTTCTGACCAATTGGAATGACAGAAAAGTCCCCATTTGAGGAATGCCATTTGATGTTTTCAGTACATTCTGCACAACAACCGTGACTTTATACGATTCTATTGCTAATCTATTCTTTGCAACTATTCCAGAAAGGACATTTGTTTATTTGCCTCTGTACTCCACAATTTGAGATTTGTAACAGAAAATAAAAAATCACATTTGGTTAAAGTGCACATTGTCAGATTTTAATAAAGGTCATTTTTATACATTTTGGTTTCACCATGGAGAAAATACAGCAGTGTTTATACATAGTCCCACCATTTCAGGGCACCATAATATTTGGGACACAGCAATGTCATGTAAATGAAAGTAGTCCTGTTTAGTATTTTGTTGCATATCCTTTGAATGCAATGACTGCTTGAAGTCTGCAATTCATAGCCATCACCAGTTGCTGGGTGTCTTTTCTGGTGATGATCTGTTAGGCCTGTATTGCAGCCATCTTTAGCTTATGCTTGTTTTGGGGGCTAGTCCCTTTCAGTTTTCTCTTCAGCACATAAAAGGGATGCTCAATTGGGTTCAGATCGGGTGATTGACTTGGGTCACTCAAGAATTGACTATTTTTTAGCTTCAAAAAACTCCTTTCTTACTTTAGCAGGTTGTTTGGGATCATTGTCTTACTGTATAATGAACCACCGGCCAATGGGTTTTGAGGCATTTGTTTGAACTTGAGCAGATAGGATGTGTCTATACACTTCAGAATTCATTATGCTACTGCCATCAGCAGTTGTATCATCAATGAAGATAAGTGAGCCAGTACCTTCAGCAGCCATACATGCCCAGGCCATAACACCCCCACCACCATGTTTCACAGATGAGGTGGTATGCGTTGGATCTTGGGCAGTTCCTTCTCTCCTCCATACTTTGCTCTTGCCATCAACACTGATATAATTTAATATTCGTCTCATCTGTCCACAAGACCTTTTTCCAGAACTGTGGTTCCTCTTTTTTAAGTACTTCTGGGAAAACTGTAACCTGGCCATCCTACTTTTGCAGCTAACCAGTGGTTTCCATCTTGCAGTGTAGCATCTGTATTTCTGTTCATGAAGTCTTCTGCGGACATTGGTCATTGACAAATCCACACCTGACTCCCGAAGAGAGTTTCTGATCTGTCGGGCAGGTGTTTGGAGATTTTTCTTTATTATAGAGAGAATTCTTCTGTCATCAGCTGTGGAGGTCTTTCTTGGCCTGCCAGTCCCTTTGTGATTAGTAAGCTCACCAGTGCTCTCTTTCTTCTTAATGATGTTCCAAACAGTTGATTTTGGTAAGCATTAGGTTTGGCTGATGTCTCTAACAGTTGTATTCTTGATTCTCAGTCTCATAATGGCTTATTTGGCTTTAATTGGCACAACTTTGGTCCTAATGTTGATAAACAGCAATCAAAGTTTCCAAAGGTGATGGAAAGACTGGAGGAAAGACTAGGTGCTGAGATCTCTCTTATACATGCATTAAGGAGGCAATTCAAGACACCTGAGTAATTACAGCCACCTGTGATGCCATGTGTCCCAAACATTATGATGCCCTGAAATGGAGGGACTATGTATAAACACTGCTGTAATTTCTACATGATGAAACCAAAATGGATAAAAATACCCTTTAATAAAATCTGACAATGTGCACTTTAACAACAAGTATTTTTTTCTATTACAAATCTCAAATTGTGGAGTACAGAGGCAAATAAATAAATGATGAGACTTTGTCCCAAACATTATGGAGGGCACTGTATGTTATTATTTTGAAGCCTCTGTTATTATGAATTGAATAAAAAGGAGAGCTTTGAACAGTGCTTCCACACCTCAATTTTTTTTTTTTTTCCTGAAATAGAATTCCAAATTACCTGGAATTTGATGGTATTTCCCGGCCTGGTAATGATTGAAATGAAATGATTCAATTTATTGTCATTGTCAGTGTACAGTACAGAGACAACGAAATGCCTTCCCGAACAGCGCATGTGCGACTGCCGCCCCAACTGCGCACACGCGGATGTCGGGCCCACTGTGCATGCGCGACTCACGTCGCAACGACCTCTGCAGTCCGTCTGTCTTTTTTTTTTGTCTCGTTTGAATGTAGTTTTTTTTAACTGGGTATGTGTGTGGGGTGCGGGGTGTGGGACTCTGGAGATTCGGAGGGTCCAGCCACAGGTCTGGTGGACGGTGACACCGGGAGCCCGCGGGTCCCTGGTGGGAGACCGCTTTTCAGGGCTTCCGCAACGGCGACTTCTCCCGCCCGAGTTGCGGGGTTGAAAATTATCCGGAGCGTGACCTTGCATCGCCCCGCGCGGCTTTAATTGTCGGGGGACTTATTTACCATCGCCCGCCGGGGGCTTTGACTCTGACATCGGGAGGAGAATGAGGAGTGCATGGGAGAGATAAGACTGCCTTCCATCACAGCGAGGAGGAGATGTGCTGTGATGGATGTTTGTGTAAATTGTGTTGTGTCTTGGTTCTTTTTCTTGTGTGTATGACTGCAGAAACCAAATTTCGTTTGAACCTCAATGAGGTTCAAATGACAACAAATAAATTGTATTGGGAGACGGCGTCCCTACCGCGTCACCGGCGCCATTTTCATTTGTGACACGGATGACGGGCCTCCCCCAACGGCGCAGTAAATGATGGCCGTAAATATACGGGTACATACCTTTTTTCCGCAAATCATCCAGCGGGCCTGATTGGACCCCTTTGCGTCTCCCCGCGCATGCACAGTGGGCCCGTTATCCGCACGTGCGCAGTTGGGGAAGGCTTACCAGGTTGGGAAATTTCCTGAAATTATTTTATTTTCCTAAAATTACCAGACAAACAGAATATCCCGAGTTTCGGGTAATTTCCTTCAAAGAGGAAACACTGGCTTTGAACCAGATGGAACAGTAGTTCACATTCTATATACACTGTTTATCTTACACAAGGTTCTAATGTTTTTGTCTTTCAGTTACTAACCTCCTTCCGCGTAAGAAAAAAAAATTCTATCAGACGCAATATTGACGTGTAACGTCTTTACGCATGGCTTTAATTCCAGGTGTGATGAAACTCATGACTTCTAAAGATACATTTTTGCAACGTTAGATGTTTTTTATCATTTCATCCGAAATGCTCATCGTCCCTTTTTCAGTTTTTTTTTTTTTTTTTTTTTTTTTTTTGTTTTTTTTTTTTTTTTTTTTTTTTTTTTTTTTTTTTACTAACCTCCTTCCGAGAGGGTCGATCAGACCAATAATGACTACTGCTTTACAATTTGATGTAGAATTCTATAATTCATCAGTATGTTTTAATATCCAGTTATAACTTCATATTTCTGTTTTTCCTGTAAGATAAAAAATTGAAAATGCTCACGTCCCATATCAGTATGAAAGTAGCACATTGAAAGGAATGGAGGAATCTCAGATTTCAAGTCAAGACTGTTTTATGTCACGCATTCTTATTCAGATTTAAATTATTACTTACAGCAGCACAACAGGATATGTACACATAGTACACTGCAAACAATATAATAAACGAGAAAACAAGTTCAGTGAGTATATATACACACACTACCAGACTCACACTATATATATATCTATTTATATCTATATCTATCTATATAACTAAAAGTATCATCTTGACTACTTCCTGTCTGAGCTGTATATTGATTTTAGAAAAAATGCTACCATACATTGCTATGATCTTTGGCCATCTTACTCACAGTCCTCCTCCGCTGTGGCAGCCCCGAGGATTTTTCCGATCAATGAAAATAAAAAAAAGTTATAAGTGTTTAAAACATCTTGAGATCAGCTGATTCGTCTTCTCACCTGTCAATCCCTATGATGAAGGTAACGCCCCTTCCGGGGGGCCAGGACCATAAAACCCCGGATGCCTGGACGTGAGTCAGTCAATCTGGAAGATCGCGAGGGAGAGTCCACAACTGTCATTCTAAGCTGTGAATCAACTGAACTGTGAGTCTGCAATGTGCTTGCAATAAATGATTTGTTAGCCCTTAATGACAATGCAATGAGTTGTTTGGCAATTTGGTGGCCTGCACTTTGCTTGAAATGCTATGAAATGGAATGCAGTGGCCTGCACTCTGCCTGAAATGCTATGCAATTGAATGTGGTGGCTTGCACTCTCTGCCTGAAATGCTATGAAATTGAATGTGGTGACCTGCACTCTGCTTGAAATGGAATTTCAAGGAATAGCCATGAGAGTACTGCCAACCCAAGAGTCAAGAGTCAATTTAATTGTCATTTGGACCCCTGGAGGTCCAAACGAAATGCCGTTTCTGCAGCCATACATTACACACAAATAGACCGCAGACACAACATAATTACATTTAACATAAACATCCATCACATAGCTGTGATGGAAGGCCAAATAAACTTCTCTCTCCACTGCACTCTCCCCCCCCCGATGTCAGAGTCAAAGTCATAGCCCCCGGCTGGCGATGGCGATTGTCCCGCGGCCATTAAAGCCACGCCGGGGTGGTGCGAGGTCGCACACCAGGTCTTGGTGTTGGAGCCCCCGGTGTGCGCTCGCAGAGTCCGCGGCCAGCCCATTTCCAGCCGCGCAGGGGGCCAGTGGTTGTCAGGTCCCCGCTCCAGGAGCTCTTCGACCCCGCAAACTCGGGCGGAAGAGAAGTCGCCGCCCGCAGAGACAGAAGCCCCGAAAAAGCGGTCGTCCCCTCCAGGGAGCCGTGGGCTCCCGGCGCCGTCGTCCACAGACCTGTAGAGAGCCTCCGACTCTCCGGCAGCAGCAGCAGCAGCAGCAGCAGTTCAGCAGCAGCAGGCAGCAGCAGGCAGCAGCTGAGCAACAGCATCAGCAGCAGCAGCGCTCCTCCACCGCCCCGGGACTCGGCCAGCCCCCGCGACGGCAACGGTGAGTCGTACAACACCATCAGCAATCCTGAGTCCTCTTCCACCTGATGTCCCCGGTCTCTTCCTGTTGGAGGCCGGCTCTCCTCGTTGCGGCCTCAACGACGACTGAGACCGCGACGAGAAAAGGTCGTAGTCTCCCAGTGCAGGGAGAGATTCAAAAAGTTTCCCCCCCCCTCCCACCCCCCACCCCACCCCCCCCACACACCCACACCCCCCCACAAAAACACCAAACACTACATAACAAACACAACAAAAAATACATAAAAAAACATCCAGACAAAATAATAAAAACGCAGACAGGCTGCAGAGGCCGCTGCTGGCCAGAGCCGCGCCGCCTACCGGAAATTCAGGTCCCACCAGCCCTGAGTGACTGAGCTGCCGGCCCACCAGCCCTGAATGACTGAGATACCAGCCCTGACTAACTGAGCTGCCAGCCCACCAGCCCTGAGTAACTGAGCTGCCAGCTCACCAGCCCCGAGTGACTGAACTGCCAGCCCACCAGGCCTGAGTGACTAAGCTACTAGCCCACCAGGCCTGGGTGACTGAGCTGTTAGCCGACCAGACCTGAGTGACTGAACTGCCAGCCCAAGAATCCATTCGGCCCACAATGTCCATATTAGCCCGCTCGAAACCAGTCCCTTCGGCACACACCCATACTAGCGCTCCAGAAAGCCTACCCCCCCACAGGTCACCAATATTGTAATTGGTGGATTGGTGGAATATTGCGTTGGGGTACCAGCCCCCGTTGGGTCCCACTTAGTCTACACACTTAGTGTGTATTTATAGTATAGAATATGCATATATATCTATACGTATAACATATCTATCTATAATATAAAACTCTGTGGCCGGCAGACCGGCTGGCTGCCGGCCGGCTGTGTTTCTGCCTGTGGTTGCCAGCCTTTGATTCGTTGCCACGCCAACACCAGACACCGAAACGCCATGATTTTTTTCATTTCGGTAGAGATTTCACTTTTCATTCCAAGTATCCACTCCTGATTCAATTTTGTTGTGTTTATGTACACATTTTTTAATTAAATCCTTCTCTCCCCCCCCCCCCCCCCACCCCCAAAATTAAAATAAACAAAACAGCCCTCAGCCATAGAATGTTGGTGAACGTTCCATCGTGTGATGTCACAATGCCCAATGCTCCCAAATGTCCGATCGGAATGGATCCATTTACATATACCTTTGCTGGCAGCCCTAGCCCCAGCCCCTCCCCCCCGCAGCCTGTGTCGAAGCGCGTCATCACGTGTGTGGGAATAGAGAAAGTGGATTGGGGGTGATAGGGAATGGGGAACAGATGGACTGTCCCTACCCCCTCCGCTTCCACTCTCCCTCCCCACAATTTCCCCTCTCTCCCCTCCCCCCACCCCTCTCCCCCTCCCTCCCCCTCCCCTCCCCCCACACCTCTCTCCCCTCCCCTCCCCTCTCTCCTCTCCCCTCCCCACCCCTCTCTCCTCCCTCCTCCTCACCTCCCCCTCCTCCTCCCACCCCCATCCCTTTCTCCCCCTTCCCCCTCCCCACTCTTCCCCCCCTCCATCCACACTCTTCCCCCTCTACCACCACCTACCCATCTCCCTCCCCCTCCAAAATGCAGGAAGATTGTTCCCGATGTTGGGGAAGGGGAAATCTTTTAAGACCGAGATGATAAAAACATTTTTCACACAGAGAGTGGTGAATCTGTGGAACTCTCTGCCACAGAGGGTAGTTGAGGCCAGTTCATTGGCTATATTTAAGAGGGGAGTTAGATGTGGCCCTTGTGGGGGTATGGAGAGAAGGCAGGTACAGGATACTGAGTTGGATGATCAGCCATGATCATATTGAATGGCGGTGCAGGCTCAAAGGGGCCGAATGGCCTACTCCTGCACCTAATTTCTATGTTTCCCTCTCCTCACCCCTCTCCCTCTCCTCTCCCTCCTCCTCCTCTCACCCCATCCCACTCTCCCCCCTCGCCCCGTTCCCCCTAACCCTCTGTCCCTCTTCTACCACTCCCCCTACCCCGCCCTCCCCACTCTTCCACTTCTCTCCCCCTTACCCCACCCTTCTCTCTCTCTCCCTCCCCAATCCCTCTCTCTCCTCCCCCTCCCTTCCTCCTCCCTCCCCCCACCCCTCCCCTAGCCCTCTGTCCATCTTCTACCACTCCACCTACCCTCTCCCCCCCCTCCCCACTCTTCCACTTCTCTCTCCCCCTACCCCCTCCCACTATCCCTCACCACTTTTTCCCCTCTCTTCCCCACCCCTCTCCCCCCCTCCCTCCACACTTCCCCCTCCCTCCCCTACCCCATCCCCCCCCTCCCCACCCCTCTCTCCTTACCCCCCCCACCTCCCTCCTCCCCCCTCCTCCTCCCACCCCCATCCCTCTCCCCCCCACCCCCCTTCCCTCTTCCCCCCCCCCACCCGGCTGTGTGTGTGCGCGTGTCTGTGCGTGTGTCATTTTGCCTTTGAAACGTATTTTCCCGAAAACCAGACACATACACTGAGATTTTTGCATATTTTGGTGGCGATTTAACTTATGATTTCTGAAATCGACAACTCCCTAAATTTGATCAATTATTTCTCCAGATTTTTAATAAAGTGGTTCACAAAACGGGCTGTTTTTTTAAAAATCAAACCGTCGCGGCAGCTGCGGACGTCACAATGCCCTTGCTCGTGGCACCGCCCCCTCCCCTCCCCCGCTCTTGATTAAAGCAGATGCTCTCAATGCGCAGGCGCACTTTCCACCACCTCCCCCCACCAGTCATTTTTTCGCCTCCCACTGCGCTGTGGATCAAAGATCCAGAGGGAGTAATGGCCGCCAGGGCCACCTTTTCATCACGTGCCCCACGCGACGTTAACGGCTGCTACCGCCTGGTTCTCTTCCCTCCCGGCTCGGTATCTGAAGTGTTTGTGAATTGGTCCCCCGTGACGACCCGGAGATAACCGGCTGGCTCCGGGGGTAGAGAGAGGATGCGCTGAGGATGCGAGGCCATGGAGCTGAGGCTGACTCTGAGGCCGACGGCTGCTGGGCGGCCCTACCCCTCTCCTCCCTCGCTTCTTCCCCCCCCCTTCCTTCTCCCCCTCGCTCTCCCCCCTTCCCCCCCCCCTCTCTCTCCTCCCCCCCTCCCCCCCCCTCCCCCCCCTCTCTCTCCCCTCTCTCTCCCCTCTCTCCCCCTCTCCCCCCCACTCCCTCTACCCCATCCCCCCTGCCCTCCTTCCCCTAAACCACCTCCACCGCTCCCCTATCCCCCCCCCCCTCAGCCCTCCTCCCCCCTCTCTCTCCCCACCCCTCCCTCTCCTCCTCCCCTCCACCCCCCTCTCCCTCTGTCTCTTGCCCTTCTGTCTCTGCCCCTCTCTCTGTGTCTCTCTCCATTCTCTCTCTGCCCTCACTCTCTACCCCTCCTCCCTCTCTTAATAATATTAATATAATATCAAGGGGGGGTTAGTTAGCGTGTGTGTGGGGGTGGTTAATGCGTGTGACGCCGCATGCCCCCCCCCCCCCCAGCCCCCCACCCCAACTGGGCGTTGAAGGAACAGATCTTCACTTGGGTCTAGTATATATATATGTGTGTGTGTATATACACCCACACATACACACATATATATATATATATAACCAGCATACACACACATATCTCTATAATTATAAAACTCTGATCTTGGATGTGTGTGTGTTTATTTGATTGTATATAATCACATCTTCTCAAAAAAACGACGTGCTAACGGTAAAATGTTTACATATTCCGGAAGAGCGAAAACCTCACACGTTCATGTGCCTAACACTTTTAATCATTGTGAAATAAATGAACTGAATACTGACATTATCAATTACACTTAAGTTTGAGTTTACATTCAGCCTATCTTTCACATGTGATCTTTCAACTTCAAGCTCCCTAGGTTATTTTTACATAGAAAGAAGATGCATCTCAATAGATTCTTTTGTCAGTTATGTCATCATGCCTGCAGTTTCAGGGGCATCTGGGAATCAGCCTTTTTGGGTCACAATCGGTCTGTGTCACTCATCTTGAGTACAGACAGAATTCCATTTGAGAAATCCCCCCTCACCCCTTTCAGCAGGAGAAGAATTTCTATAATTATGCTAATGCAGATGGAGATGTTGTTCCTGTCAGAAATATTAATTGAATGGTATTTGTTCAAATAAAATATACAAAATATAGAGATTGTAAACAATACTGTGAATACATAGAAAAATAGAAAATAGGTGCAGGAGTAGGCCATTCGGCCCTTCGAGCCTGCACGGCCATTCAATATGATCATGATATACAATTCAATGGAGAAACCAATAATACAAATTCAGCAGTGAATATTCATCTGTGAATAGTAAATGTCATCAGGCACAGCATTAAGAGATACAGATGTATCTTAGCCTAACGTATAACAAAGATATAAAGCAATTGATATGTAGGTATTACAGAGCCATGAAGCCCAGCCATAAAACAGAGGAAATTTGGTGAACTTAATGAGGTTTGTATTATGGAGCAGTAGAATGTCTTTGCCTTATTAGTTATCCAAACAAAAATTCCTGGCAAATAAATGTTCAGCATACTTTAAATATAAGGCCTCCGACACAGCTTTCCTTGTTTCTGCATCAACTGTGCATGAAATATTGCTTCATACTAAAATAATTAAGGCATAAATGTCAGAATAGAACATTCTATTAAATAAATCATAAATCAGACAAAAAGTTTGCAAACAAGCTGGAGATATCAGAAAGGATTACTAAAAGGCTAGTCAGTGAAGGGGAATTCAAGTTTCATATTAACTCCGCTTGGTTGAAAGGTTCCACAAAAGTTGCCAAGCAACACTATTAAGTGATGTGTATACAAGTATATGCATTTTGATGAATTACAGATTTGAATAATTCTGGATATGTAATTATAATATAAACTCACATAATCCATCAATTCATGTGCACCACAGTTGAGCATTAAATGCACATCATCCCCCAACGTCAATTGCAGTGCTGTGCAAACCTCTTGGATCATCTCAAACGGTTGCTCTATACGATCATATCCTTTCATCCAGCAGCCCGACTGAGATATTGCTGCAGGCTGAATGAAGAAACAAGTCGTTTTGTCTGTTTCGTATTAAAGATTCGGTGATCTGCATGATTACCTCTCCGTCCATCAACAAAAACAAAGATGATAAGGCTAGTCTATTTTTAAAATAGTTGAATCTTAACATAAAACATTATTTAACATAAAATGAATTCTCGAGTGCTTAATTTGAGTAAATGGATTATTCTTCAATATACTTACTCCAGTTTTTGGTGCAAACATCCACTTGCTGATTTCTTGCTGAAGATCTCTGATCATTTTGATACTCTACAAGACAATTTCAAACAGCTTACACAGTACATTCTCAAATCATGTTTAATACAATAGTTTAGCTCTCAAGTTTGGGTGAATTGATCCAACATGCCTTTCTGAATGTTCAAGTCACGAAAATTACAAACACCAGGGCAGTGGTGCAGAAAAAAAATTGTTAGAGCTATGAACTGGGTTCAAGTGGAGTCTTAAAAGTGGTCGTCGTGTCAATGTGCTGGTTTTAATTTTCCAAAGTTCACAAGATTTGGAGAAGAGAAATAGAACGTGCAACTCATTTATTCATAAAGGAAGACAGAAAGCAGGAAACTACAGACAGCTAGCTAAGTACAGTATGTATCACAAGGAAAACATCAAATCTATTATTAAATATTATTAAAATGTTATAGCAGAGCACTTAGCAAAAGTCAAGGTATTCTGGCAAAATCAACGGTTTTGTGAAAGGAAAAGTCATATTTGTCTAATTCATAGGATTATTTTTAGGAACATAGGCTCTGGATAAAGAAGACTGGTGGATTAGATTTACAGAAGATATTTGATAAGGTGCTGCATCAAATATTGTAGTAGAAAATAGAAATGCATGATATAGGATTGTAGGGATGATGTAGGAATGCAGATTGCCTGGCTAACAGGAAACAGAGATGGGATAAATGAAGGTAGACAAAATGAATAAGGTAGATAAATGAATCTTTTACAGGTTAATAAAATAGAACAAGTTATGTGCTGCAGCAATGGTGCTGGAATTTCAACTTTTTCGAATCCACATCAATAACTTAGATAGAGTCATGAGGTTATGAAGTTCTCCAGCACACAAATAATGCCTTTGGCCCACGATATTCATTCCGCCCATCAAGTCCATAACTATATTAATCCTGTTTACCAAAAACAGGTTCACGGCTTTCTATGCTTGCCAATTTAGGTGCCCTAATTAGTTGAGAGAATATCTGCTTCCATCATTCACTCAGCCAACTATCCTCTTCTAAGATCCCTTCTAAACCTCTTACCCCATACGCTCAACCTGTAGCCTACAATTTTAGATAACTCCTCTATGGTGTCAAGGTTTCCGACTACCTACCCTATCAATGACCCTGATTGTTACATATTCCTCTACCAGGCCCCTCTTCTGCCTTCACTGTTCCAATAAAAGCAAATCCAGCCTATTCAGACTCTCCTCGTGACTGAAAATCTCCATTCCGAGTAACATCTCATGAATCCCCTCTGCATTGTCCCCTCAGCACTTAAGTCATTCTTAGGGGTGGGATAGGGCCTAGTGTGTGTGAAGTTACGGGGAGGTTTACAATTGAGGAAAACATTTTTCACACAGAGAGTGGTGAATCTCTGGAATTCTCTGCCACAGAAGGTAGTTGAGGCCAGTTCATTGGCTATATTTAAGAGGGAGTTAGATGTGGCCCTTGTGGCTAAAGGGATCAGGGGGTATGGAGAGAAGGCAGGTGCAGGACACTGAATTGGATGATCAGCCATGATCATATTGAATGGCTGTGCAGGCTTGAAGGGCCGAATGGCCTACTCCTGCACCTATTTTCTATGTTACCATGTGGTAAACAAAACCATACACAGTACTCCAGCTAGGACCTAGGCAACATTTCATAAATTCTACCATCACCTCCCTACTCATATATTATATGTTAGGATTAATGAAGATAAGTCTCCTTATACCATCTTCACTTTATCTAACTGTGCTACGGATTTCAGGGATGCTTGGATTTGTACACCAATGTCCTTCTACTCGCAATACTTCCTGAAGCCCTACCATTCATTCCTTCAAAGCACATCACCTCACACATCTCAGGATGAAATTCCTTTTGTTGCAACACTACCCATTTTTCCAACATCAATATTTATCTGTAACCTAAGACTATCCTCCACACCATCAATTACACCCCTAATTTTCATATAGTCTGCAGAGAAGCTTTACTTAAATGAACAATGGAACAGGCAGATCTTATGAAAACTTTTTGCACCGTCTTAGTTTGTAACTACTGGAGATTAATAGATCTAGAGAGGACGATTGAAGGATAAGATCCTGAGTGGTCATGGTCAAAGATCCTATAGCGGAGCAAGATAGGCCACTCCTGCGAAATGCAATGGGCTGACCTGTAGTACGCTACAGAGGGGATCCTGGGCATTTTTCCCCGCCCATTTTAGTAACCGGACCCTACCCGACCCGACCCGACTCGCAGTGTAATCAACGTTGCTGGTGAACAGTTTGTGTGTGTAATATAGGGTTAGATTCATAATTCTGTTAGTTCATACTTCTGTTAATTCTTGTCAAGAATAAAATTTGACTCTGGTAATTGTCTTTTTTAATGTTTTTTAAATGATTTATTTTTAAATGGATCATAAGCTGTGTTTGAGTTGATTTTGTATTAACCGGAACCTACCCGACCCAACTCGCAGGGTAATCGGACTAGATTGTGCTGGAAAGAACACACATACATGAATGTTATATAGATGTATATAATCATATAACACACACAATTATATTTCTTCTGATTTTTATATCCAATGATGAACTTTATTTCAGACTAGACAAGGGACATTAAATAATAAACATTGTAAACCTCCCCGCAACTTCACACACACACTAGGCCCTCACGACCTCTCACCCGCGACATGACGCCAGGAGGTCGCCTGTATGGTCGTGAGAGGTGTCCTATGGTCGTGAGAAGTCTCCAAAGATTCGTAACGTCTTTCTGGTCGCTGCTGAATTTTCAACATGTTGAACATTTTCGGCGACCTATGACGGGTGTCGGCAGTCGCCGAAAAAGTTACGCAAGTGGGACAGGCCCGTTATTTTCTTAAACTATAAGGCCACTGCTAAAAAACCTCCAAACTTTGGCACAAGTGGGGCAGAATGTTTGCGATGTGCCAAATGATGAGTGATGTGGGTGAAAGGACATTTTTGCTGAGCCCCAACAAAGTGATTGAGATCTCAGTCCTGAGTCAGGGACTACCTTGAGTTGCCAAGATTTCTTAAAAGTGGGGGTTTGAAGAGTCCTCTCTGTTTCTCTTGGTAATCTTTTTCCACGAATGAGCTCAAAGCATATTTCATCTGACCTGCTGTTAACTTTTATCTTAAGAAATAAAATCTTGATATACTTTGAGTTTGGGTGTTTCTACTGAGAGGGTCTCCAAGGGAACCCTGATGATTTCTCCAGATAAATAAAGACTTTTATATCAAGTAGCTTTGGCTTCCGAGTCGCTAAGTTCACAAGGTGCTATATTTTCCAGGGTCTACTTGTCGAGTGACATTGGTCCACCTGCGCCATTGCACATTGTTCTACGAATGTTTAGTGTAAGATCCATTTTCTCATATGCCTCAGTCAATGAGTGCAGTATGACCAGGAGCCTGATCTCAATATGTGCACGTTTGCAAAAATCATCTCTGCTTTTAAGCTAATTGACTGAAGCTAGAATCTATGGTGGAGTTAAACATAGAAAATCGGTGCAGGAGTAGGCCATTCGGCCCTTCGAGCCACCACCGCCATACAATATGATCTTGGCTGATCATCCAAAATCAGTACCCCGTTCCTGCTTTCTCCCCATATCCCTTGATTCTGTTAGCCCTAAGAGCTATATCTAACTCTCTCTTGAAAACATGCAGTGAATTGGCCTCCACTGCCTTCTGTGACAGAAAATTCCACAGATTCACAAGTCTCTGGGTGAAAAAGATTTGTCTCATCTTCAGTCCTAAATGACCTACCCCTAATTCTTAAACTGTGTCCCCTGGTTCTGGACTCCCCCAACATCACAAACATTTTACCTGCATCTAGCCTGTCCAATCCCGTAAGAATGTTATATGTTTCTATATGATTCCCTTTCATCCTTTTAAATTCCAGTGAATATAAGCCCAGTTGATCCATTCTTTCATCATATGTCAGTCCCGCTATCCTTTTTAAAACCATTAAAGAGGTTGAACGGTTTTCCATGTATTATGTAGATTAACTCTACTCTAGCTGGATGTCTGTTGGTGGAGAGGTACAGTATTACACTGAGAAAGATTGAGAAAATGGATTTAGTAATGAAACTGATTTGTATAACCTCAGCCCGCACTGGAATTGTGTCTGAGTTCATAACCACAAGTCTCCTGTCTTTCATGTAGCGGAAGATCATCTCTGACCCCTCTCAACCTGGCCACAAACTCTTTGATTCACTTCCCCCTGGAAGGCGACTCCGGACTGTCAAAGCCGCCACAGCCGGACATAAAAACAACTTTTTTCCACAAGTAGTAGCTCTACTCAATAACCAAAAATATGTAGCCTCTCTTTGCTCTGGTATTTTATGTAATTCACATGTTTAATTGATAATGTTTTATTATTAATGTTTTATGTGTTATTCCTAACTGTCACTGTATGTCATGTTGTCACTTGTGGGCGGAGCACCAAGGCAAATTCCTTGTATGTGAATACTTGGCCAATAAACTTATTGATAAACTTCATAAACATAGAATGGAAAATAATTTCTTAGTGCAACAAAATCTTAAGAGGATTCTCCAAAGTATTTCACAAGTGGACTTGTCAGGAGTCTTTGTGAGGTCAGAGACGGACATCTACAGTGTTTGATGCTGCTTTCTCCATTTTTTTGGAATTGCACACCAAAGATCATGTCCATTGAGGCACTTGATATAAAGAATTCACATTACACTTTGGAGACCACCTGCATGGCCACTGGAAAGACACTGTTGTGTTCAGTTGCCATGACTTTATAGACCTGGGATGAGACTGGACCAGATAGAATTATGTGAAATTGGGGTCAAAGGGTAGGTTTGCAGGGTGGGATCTTTTGTGTGTTTAACCTTACATCGTCTCGACAGGCTTGTCATAATCAATCGGGTGTTGCTTAATTTATGTTTTTTACACCAACAATCTGTTCTTAGGATCATAACTTCTTCATTGGACCTTGACTGTTGGGTGCCTATACGGACATCTTTTTTCCCCTCGAGGCATGATGGGATTTATGAATGTCTTGAGTGTCCTTGGTTATTAATTCCTGAACGTCTCAGTCATTTGTTTCTATGTCTATTCTTAGTAAATCTGACCTGGTGGGTTTGGGTAATGATGCCAACAGTTTTTTTCCGCTGGTGCTAATCATATAGTACCTCATAGAAGTTCCAGATACTGTAAACACTCTGTGGTTCCTGTTAGTTAATAGTTGTCAGATTATCAGTAAAGATGTCTTCATGGAGTTCTTAAAACATTCAACATTGATATTCTTCCTGCAATGTTTCTGATGCTACTGTTGTGTTTTGATGACTCTCATAAAATAGCCCAGTGGCTTAGTAATGGTCGTGAAAATTTGCATGTATTCCAGTATATTCTCAGCACAATTACAACAGAAATAACTGAGAGAAAAAAAACTTCTTTACATGAATACACAATTTCAACCTCTAACAGGTTTCTCTGTGACTTTTTGTGGTTAGGCCAGTAACATAACCTAATATAAAATACCAGTATATACAGGACCTTAATACGCCAGCTACTGAGCAGAAGAAATATTGCAGAAATTATAATTCTTCAATACTTTTACAAACACAGGAAATTGTTTGATGAGTCAGCAAATTCGTGCTCTCCAACTGTTTTTCGCCTAATGATGTATAAAACAATATGATGCACAGTCAAATGTCTTACCTGTTTATAACCAAGGCCGGGTTTTGGAATTGCTATCATTTCCTTCAGCAAATGTACTTTTCCCCCAGAGGACTTTCCACATTCAAGTATAGTTATTAAGGGAAGAGGCATACTCATCTCTTTCCGGGGTTCCTAAAATTGAAAATGATTGTTTTAGGCTATACCTAGAACATGCAGATATGAAAGTGATTTAGATACGGTTATAAACTATTCTTCTAGCATATGTATAATTTGGACACATTTTTTTCATTTTAAGATACATAGCAAACATGTTTTCACCTAAATATTTGGGAAGTTTTTACATTGCACTCAAGCTAAATTTCCATCATTTAAATCCAACAACATATTGCACTACAACTGGCACGAACTATGTATGTTACTATAGAAAGTCTGAGGCATTTGAACTCGTATCAAATATCAACATTAAGTGAATGTTAATTATGCACAAACAACATATTACTTTCTCTCCTGAAAGGTGACAGCAACCAATTTTGGATTGGAAGACAGAGGTGAGAGAGTGGCAAATTAAACTGCATTTTGTGATTGAAGTCAATTGAACCTCACATATCAGAGTGGACATTAATTCTCTAACTTTGTAAGTAGTTAATACAAGAGAGAAAGGTAGACACATAATGTTGGAGTAACTCAGCAGGACAGGCAGCGATTCTGGAGAGAAGGAATGGGTGACATTTCAGGTCGAGACCCTTCTTCAGACTGAAGTCAGGGGAGTGGGCGGGACAAAGATAGAATGTAGTCAAAGACAGTAAGACTGGTGGGAGAACTGGGAAGAGGGAGGGGATAGAGAGGGAAAGTAAGGACTCTGGGATGCAAACCATCATCCCTGGGGATTTATCTGCCTTCAATCCCAACAGATTACCTAATATCATTTCCTGACTAATGTGGATTCCCTTCAGTTCCTCCCTCCCACTAGATCCTCGGTCCCCTAGTATTTCTGGGAGATTGTTTGTGTCTTCCTTAGTGAAGATAGAACCAAAGTACTCGTTTAACTGTTCTGCCATTTCTTTGTTTCCCATTGTAAATTCACTTGTCTCTGATTGGAAGGGACCATCATTTGTCTTCACAAATCTTTTCCTTTTTACATATCTAAAGAAGCTTTTAGAGTCAGTTTTTATATTCCCACAAGCTTTCTTTCATGCTCTTTCCCCCCCCCCCCCCCCCTCTTAATTAACCCTTTTGTTCTCCTCTGTTCTAAATTTCTCCGTCCTCCGTTTGCTGCTTCCTCTGGTCAATTGATATGCCTCTTCCTTGGATTTAACAATATCCTTGATATCCCTCGTTAGCCACGGTTGAACCGCCTTCCCCGTTTTAATTTTTCGCTAGACAGGGATGAACAATTTTTGGAGTTTATCCATGCGGTCATAATCCACCTATTACCCATGTTTTGAAAAACCAAGCTAATAATGCCAATATTATCTTTAACATCCATTATTGTTAATTTCCTTGAAATTAGGTATGAATACACATTTGTCTGAAAGTGTAAGCTTAATTGTTTTAGTAGAGCCACAAGCAGAGATATTTGAAATGAGACCATTCTATGAAAATACTGATGTACATGTTCATCACAGCTGTTCAAAACCTTTTTTTTTTGCTTTTCCTTTCACGATTATACTCATCCTTTAATTTTTTTTGGCAAGTTTAAAACCTACCTCTACTTCATAGTTTTCTTGTAGAAACATTATCATCTTCTACATCTTGATTAATTACACACATGCTCATTTTTATTCAAGAAATTAAGCATCATTTAATTATTCAATGAATCAGTTATTATTTGTATAATTTTTTTTAACAAGTTCCACCTCCCAGGTTATATGCAACCTAATATTCCTTTAAAATGCATATATCTAGAACATGACTTATCTATGAATTGCCTTTTATACGTTTGTAAAATAAAATAATTTATTATACAAATTTTGTATCTTTTGACAAATATATCATTGCCACTGTTGCTTTATCCACGTTTGGCTTCAGCAATTCACATCAGTTTTTCATATTAGCCTGTCTTCATAATACCCTGTCCTCCACTTAGCTCAACTATGTTCAAATATCACTTACCCTTGAGAAATAATATCCAATGTTATTAACATTTCATCCCTACTGAACTTACTATTACAACGGATGACAGTGAGCTGCAAAGAGATGTCATGGTAACGACAATGCTAATACAAGCTCCTAATACACACTGCTTTATAAATCTAAACCCTTTCTCCCATTATTGTTCTAATTTCACTCTAGGATGCTGTTATGATTTTCTTCACTGTCCTTTCCCTTTTCGTTTTGGATCAATCTCCACAAGATATTCACATATTCATATCCATTGAAGAATGCAGCAATGTTAAAGGATGTAAAGCATTGCTTTCTAAATTCTAGTTATATTAAAAGTCTAAACAATAATACAGGTACATATATTCAAAGTGTCATAAATAACTAATAACTTAGTGTTACATATAGATGAAGGTTACATGTTGCTATTTTGCTATACAGATACAAGTTTGAATGTTATACTATTGTCATTTTATTTTAATAAATAAAAAATTTTAATTAAAAAAAAAATATATATATGCAGTAGTAATGAATAGAATAAACTTTTTTAAAAAAGGGACAAAAGCAGATAAAGAAAAACCCTCTTACCTCAGCTTGGTTCAGTGAAGCAATATGTAAATACAAAATAATGTTCTGAAGTCTGGCTGCAGCTTTGGCAATGGCCAGAGACACTGCACCAATTGCCACACTGCCAGGAAAGAATGACTCTGGAGGTTCACGGGGATTGATATTTTTTTCTGGAACAAGACTTTTTTTGGCTGAAATAAAAATGATCAGTATGACTTTGTTGCCTAATTTTGATCATTTAAGACACCTGTCATGGCCCTTAGGAAACTGCAGCAACACCTTCATACAAATTGCGCTGATTTCACAATCCACGCTACTTTGAACTTGTTGAGTTAATCTGTAGAAAGCATTCCAGCACTCATTTTCATTTCCTCTCCCCATCTGTTTCTAGAACACACGATGTTCTGTTTTAAAAACTAGTCTATTTAAATGACCTGACTAACCAGAATTCACAATAGGTCAGTAAGAAAGTCCAAACATTTAAAAGTTACAATATGGTTTCAGCTGTAGAAGCACCTTTCTCCTCTCTCCCATTACACTAGCAAGGCTAGCAGAAAATGGTTTCACCTTTCTCTCATTACACTAGCAAAGTTACACCACTAAAACACTCGATGTTTTTGCACTATAATATAAACAATCAGAGGAATGTTCAGACAATAGTTATTTCCCTCTGCTCTACAGATTGCAATGTACTTAAACAATAGATCAACAAGGTGAAAAAACACGAGTGCTTGAATTTGCAAAAAATAGCTTCCTCGGAAGAACCTGTCAATCTTAACAAGCAAGAGGCTGTACAATGCTCTGCAGATAAAGTATTGCTGAATCGCTGATTATTGGGGTATGAATATATCTGATTGAACATTACCCCTTTGTGTGGGGATAGAGTGAATCTATAGTCTGTATATTACATACTGTAAGTGTTTACTGCCGCACCCACCTGGCGAAATAAAGATTTTACTACTTGATTACTAATTTTATTGCGTTTTTGTCTGTTTGAAGTGAAACAAACCTTAACATCACATCAGCTGTTTAATTCCCACAATATTGTCAGGGGAGAGCTAGAAGGTCAGGCTATTAGAACTCAAAATAAATAAAAAACTACTTATGGTTCAAACTAATGGATAGGCAATTGACTGGTTGGCGCGCAATATCGGGGAGGAGGGTGGAAGGCAATCTACTGTCTTAGTACAGAAAAATAAGGCCAGTTGTTTAGCTCTTCACAACCAAAATGCAACTATTGCCAATTCTCCATGTTTAATTAAAAAAATGTTGAATGTAAGTGTGGAGTCAGAAGAAGTAGCATCTCAGTTGGGAGAGGAAAGTGCAGAAGCAATATTTCAGAACCTGGACGATCTATGTTCGGGTCAGTTTAGGAAGGAGAACAGGAGGGGGCATTATTAGCAAAAGGGAGACCAAAGGTTTCTGGAGATTCTGCTTCTTTTATTCCACAGGAAATGTTATAAAAGATACTTGTGTCTCGTCAGGGTCTCCCATCTGCCTTTCACTGCCAGGATTTTAAAGCCCAAGCAAGCTCTTAGAATAACAACTGTATTTATAGCGGTTCTTTATGCACCAACCTAAGTAAGAATAATTATACCAATTATTGCATCATTAACAATTATTGAAAGAGCACATGTTCTTGCTAAATCTGCAGCACAGCTTTGTCCAAATTTATACAGATGCATCAAAAGATTCAGTAGATAAAGTAGGAGTAGCATTTATTGTACCAGAATTTCACATCAAAGTAGGGAAGAGGATCAATAATGAAGTCTCAGTATACACAGGTGAAATGAATGCAATATTGTTAGCGGTACAGTGGGTCGAGGATACCAGGCCTTTAAGGACAGTTATTTGTTCAGATTCAAGTTTAGCAATAAAGAGTTTACAGCACAGCCATTCAGACAGTAGACCAGACATTTTGATTGAAATACAACAAACACTATTCAGAATTCAAATGATGGGGCTTACAGTCATATTTTTATGGGAACCAGCACACATTGGCATTAAATGAAATGAAATGGCAGATAAGGCAGCAAAAGAGGTAACAAAAAGAAATAAGATTGATTTAAGTATTAACATAGGTAAAACTGAAATCAAAGACATTATTAAGCAAAGACTGAAGGAAAGATGGCAAAAGCAATGGGAGGAAGAGCGGAAAGGACGGTGGTTCTACAGAGTCCAGAGGAAAGTGGGAGAAATGATATGTGCAGGAAAAAACAGAAACGAGGAGACAGTAATTTCAAGAATCAGATTTGGACACACTGGTCTGAACAGTACACTTTTTATAATAGGAAAGCATAATACAGGCAGATGTGAATACTGTGGGCAAGACGAGACAATAGAGCATGTCATTATACATTGTGAGAGGTATGAGGAAGAAAGAAGACAAATGAGTGAACGATTCAGAAAAGAAAAAGTACAATTTGATTTAATAGATATTTTACAAAAGAATTCATATAAGTGCTATCAAATCCTAATGCTTTTTCTCAGGGTAACCAATTTGTTTGGAAAGATATAGATTATTAGTATATAAGTTATAATGTTATTTGATCCACACTCCATACCAGTTGGTGGTCGGTAATGCACTAAAAAGTTGTTTGCCAACCGCCAAAAAAAAACTACATAGAAGAAGAAGAAGAAGAAGTAAATCTGCAGCACAGTTCTGCAGCAAGTAGTACTGCTGCTTCACTGGGTCATGGGTTCAATTCTGGCCTCTGGTGTGGTTCATTTGACTGCATGGGTTCCTGTCAGGTGATTTAGTTTTCTCCCACATTCTTAAGATGTGCAAATTGTTAGATTAAATGGCTATTGTAAATTATCATGGGTGTAGGTGGCCAGAGAATCAGTGAAGAGTTGATGGGCGTGTGAGAAAAAGTAGTAGGAATATAGGAATAGACACAAAAGTGCCGAGTGAATCAGTGAGTCAGGCAGCATCTGTGGAGCACATGAATACGTGATGTTTTGCATGGGAATCCTTCTTCAGATTGATTGTAGTAGGGGGAGAAAACTGAAAATGAGGTAAGAGATGGGAATGGAATTGATTGGAATATTCTGAAAGAGGATATAGACTTGATGGGCCAAATGGCCTCTTTTTTATGTTGTTTGGAAATAATGCATAATGAAGTTATTTGGCACTCCACAAGATTCTTACAAATCCATTGCTGCAAAATGTTAATGAATAACCAGCAAGAACATATTCCTTGTTTTTATCTCACCCCTCTTCCCTCATTCGCAATCCATTACTGTCTGCCATGAGAGTGTTTTAGGAGGCCCTGCAAGCAGATCTATGTGCCAGGGTGGGGCCAGCAGAGGAACTGGGCTCTTCCTATCATCGTTAAGCACATTACGAACGCACCCATCTTTGCAGAATTTGTCAGTGTGAATTGTCTGTACAAAATGGATAAATTTAACTCCTGCACATATCTCTGCTGTTCAGTTTGTATAACTACTCTGAAGTGAATTTTAAATAAACCTTTAGGACTTTTCTTTTTCTTGTCTCCAAAAGCAGCACTGACGGGTGGAGGGAGTGATTCTGGCTCAGTTAGCTTCTCATCTTCGTTATCCTTTTTCTTTTGCTCTTCATCTTCTTCCACTTTCCTCTGAAAATATTCACTGTGTAATTCAAATTCAGATTTGTCACTTGGCTTATAATATTGATGATATACAGTGATAAATGTTATATTTAAAGTAGTACATAACTTTTATTCAGGTGTAATGTTCTAATGTCAGGAATCTAACATAATACAGTTTACTTAACTGCCTAGTATCCAGTTTTACTGTCATCTTCATCAATATGAAAGTACCTGTACATGTTTCTCTTTACCATCACCAATTCTTCAGTCTGCTATTATGTGCCACAAAAGACCATTTTTAAATACAATTCAGTTTATTAAGAAGCAAATATATTTATTTACATTATTGAAATATTTTTCACAATTTAAATGTACATCATACCAACATGTAAGTAAGTCCATTGCATTTAGAATGAAATTTTCAGGTCTCGGCTTTGGGTTTTCATCAAAAACAAGAACATATTTCTAACCATTGGCATTCACTAAATGGAAAACTTTATAAAGGTCATAAGGGATAAGAGTAGAATTAGGCCATTCGGCCCATCAAATCTATTCCACCACTCCATCATGGCTGATCTATCTCTCCCTCCTTACCCATTCTCCTGCCTTCTCCCCATAAACTCTGACACCTGTACTAATCTAGAATCTATCTATCTCTGCCTTAAAAATATCCACTGACTTGGCCTCTACAGCCTACTGTGGCAAAGAATTCCACAGTCATCACCCTCTGACTAGAGAAATTTCTCCTTATCTCCTTCCTAAAAGAACGTCCCTTAATTCTGAGGCTATGACATCTAGTCTTAGGCTCTTCCACTAGTGAGACTAGTCCACTCTATCCAAGACTTCCACTATTCTGTATGTTTCAATGAAGTCCCTCCTCTTTCTTCTAAACTCCTCTGGGTACAGGCCCAGTGCCGACCAACGCTCATCATACTGTAGGTCAACTACTCATTCTTGGGATCATTCTTGCAATTCTCTTCTGGACCTTCTCCAGAGTGAGCACATCCTTCCTCAGATATGGTGCCCAAAATTGCTCACAATTTTCCAAATGTGGCCTTACCAGTGCCTTATAGAGCCTCAACATTACATCCCTGTTTTTGTTTAAAAGCCCTCTTGAAATAAATGCTAGCATTGAGTTTGCTTCCTTCACTACCGGTTCAACTTGCAAATTAATTTTTGGGAATCCTGCACCAGCACTCCCAAGTCCTTTTGCACTTCCGCTTTCTGTATTCTAAAGGCTAGCATACCAAAAGCTTTCTTTACCACCCTATCTATATGAGATTCCACCTTCAAGGAACTATGCACGGTTATTCCCAGATCCCTCTGTACAGCTGTATTCTTCAATTCCCTACCATTTACCATGTACGTCCTATTTTGATTTGTCCTGCCAAGGTGTAGCACCTCACATTTATCAGCATTAAACTCCATCCGCCATCTTTCAGCCCATTTTTCCAAATGGCCTAAATCACTCTGTAGACTTTGGAAATCCTCTTCATTATCCACAACACCCCCTATCTTGGTATCATCTGCAAACTTACTAATCCAATTTACCACCCCTTTATCCAGATCATTGATGTACATGACAAACAACAAAGGACCCAACACAGATCCCTGAGGCACCCCACTAGTCACCTGCCTCCAACCCGACAAACAGCCATCCACCATTACCCTCTGGCTTCTCCCATTCAGCCACTGTTGAATCCATCTTGCTATTCCTGCATTTATACCCAACAGTTTAACCTTCTTAACCAACCTTCCATGAGGAACCTTGTCAAAGGCCTTACTAAAGTCCATATAGACAACATCCACTGCTTTACCCTCGTCAATTTCCCTAGTAACCTCTTCAAAAAATTCAAGAAGATTAGTCAAACATGACCTTCCAGGCACAAATCCATGTTGACTGTTCCTAATCAGACCCTGTTTATCCAGATGCTTATATATATTATCTCTAAGTATCTTTTTTCATTAATTTGCCCACCACTGAAGTCAAACTAACAGGTCTATAATTGCTAGGTTTACTCTTAGAACCCTTTTAAAACAATGGAACAACATGCGCAGTACGCCAATCCTTGGGGACTATTCCCGTTTCTAATGACATTTGAAATATTTCTGTCATAGCCCCGGCTATTTCTACACTAACTTCCCTCAATGTCCTAGGGAATATCCTGTCAGGACCTGGAGACTTATCCACTTTTATATTTTTCAAAAGTGTCAGTACTTCTTTTCCTTTGAAACTCATAGTATCCATAGCTACTCTACTCGTTTCCCTTACCTCACATTATTCAATATCCTTCTGCTTGGTGAATACCGAAGAAAAGAAATTGTTCAATATCTCCCCCCATCTCTTTCGGCTCTGCAGATAGCTGCCCACTCTGTCTCTCCAATGGACCAATTTTATCCCTCGTTATCCTTTTGCTATTAATATAGCTGTAGAAACCCTTTGGATTTACTTTCACCTTACTTGCCAAAGCAACCTCATATCTTCTTTTAGCTTTTCTAATTTCTTTCTTAAGATTCTTTTTACATTCCTTATACTCCACAAGCACCTCATTTACTTCATGCTGCCTATAATTGTTGTAGATCTCCCTCTTTTTCCGAACAAGATGTCCAATTTCCCTTGAAAACCAGGGCTCTTTCCAATTTTTACTGTTTCCTTTCAACCGAACAGGAACATAAAGATTCTGTACTCAAATTATTCTAGATTCTAGACTCAAACTCTAGATTATAAAACAGTGTTCGGCCAAAATGGGGTAGAAATCCACAAGTACAGATTTCACAGCAAAATCTATTCCCAGAAAAGTGTCAGCCTGGTCTAAAAATCACAGATCTATATCCTTACTCAATCTGAAAACAAGTTAACACTTTCAGAATGATTACAATTGAAAAGCTAATCCAATTAAAGTAATTAATTTATTAAAACAAATCTTTCACAAACCACCCTGAAATTCAAGTAACAAACAAACTTAAATACTACCAAATATCAAAGAACTAACATGAAGTAAAATTCAGCTCAAGATAAAATGATACAAAATGTAAGAATAAAGGAAATGATTAACCAATTGAAAAATAAAAACTGGGAGATTAAGAACGCTGTATTTACAAGATATTAATGTGAAGGCCAAATAATTTTACTGAAAAGAACTGAAGGGATGTAGTATTCAATGACCTGTACCTCAGCAGTTTGTCCACATGTATCTGGTTCGCCGGTAAAAGCCCTTTCAGCAAGGAGTTCAGTGGTTCATTGACCCATTCCAAGGCAATGTTGACAGATTGAGCTTTTTCTTCATTATCATTATTGCCAGTATCTTGTGTTGTATAGTTAGGATCACTACAGCAATTAGACATTGCAGCAAAACATACACTCTGGAAAGAAACAGACTGTTTAATATACATTTAATGCCGTTAATTAAAATATTTTAAAGTCAAAGGTTTTTTTTCCCATAACAGGCAAAGACGAATATGTGGCAAATAAGATTTGTGCCATGAAAGTAGCAACTTCTTCAATAAGAAAGAGCCAAGAGCCAGAAAGGCAAAATCTTTATCTGCAGGCTGACGTTCAGGTCATGTACCAATTGACTTGGAAATATAGTTCAAGTTCAAGTTCAAGTGAGTTTATTGTCATGTGTCCCTGTATAGGACAATGAAATTCTTGCTTTGCTTCAGCACACAGAACATAGTAGGCATTTACTACAAAAACAGATAAGTGTGTCCATATACCATGATAAAAATATTATTAATAAATAAACTGATAAAGTGCAAATAACAGAAAATGGGTTATTAATATCAGAGTTTTGTCCGAGCCAGGTTTAATAGACTGATGGCTGTGGGGAAGTAGCTATTCCTGAACCTGGTTGTTCCAGTCTTCAGGCTCCTGTATCTTCTACCTGAAGGTAGCAGGGAGATGAGTGTGTGGCCAGGATGGTGTGGGTCTTTGATGATACTGCCAACCTTTTTGAGGCAGCGACTGCGATAAATCTCCTCGATGGAAGGAAGGTCAGAGCCGATGATGGACTGCTATATTGTTGGTTCTTCATTATTCCTGTGTTCAAATCCTAGAATTCATCCCCCCCATCAGCTCTGTGGAAAGACATTGACCCGAGGGACTGCAACTTAAAACGTAGATCATTTATATCAATAGACAATAGACAATAGGTGCAGGAGTAGGCCATTTGGCCCTTCGAACCAGCATCATCATTCAATGTGATCATGGGTGATCATCCCCAATCAGTACCCTGTTCCTGCATTCTCCCTATATCCCCTGACTCCGCTATTTTTAAGAGCCCTATCTAGCTCTCTCTTGAAAGCATCCAGAGAACCTGCCTCCGCCCTCTGAAGCAGAGAATTCCACAGACTCACCACTCTCTGTGAGAAAAAGCGTTTCCTCATCTCCGTTCTAAATGGCTTACTCCTTATTCTTAAATTGTGGCCCCTGGTTCTGGACTCCCCCAACATCGGGAACATGTTTCCTACCTCTAGCGTGTCCAAGCCCTTAACAATCTTATATGTTTCAAACAATCTTATATGTTTCTTATATCCTTTCCCAGTTCTGATGAAAGTTCCTGGACATGAAAGATTCTGTTCTTCCCTTCACAGATGCCATCTAACCTGTTGAGTATTTCCAGTATTTTCTGTGTTTATTTACAGTAGCTGCAGTTTGTTGTTTCTTGAAATGGATTTATATTCCTATCATGCATGCTTCATTGCCAGTTTTTCTCCCAATACCATTGTGAAAATATCTTCACAAGTTTTGTGTACATAAGCAACTCAGCATAATGGTTTAACCTTTAAGGCTCAACTGCAACTGCTGCGACATTGCAGAATGGATGGGGTGCAATGGCTGGAGGAAGGGCCAACATAAGAGTAGGTATCCTGCTTCTCTGACAGGGATATCAATAGCATAGAGGCAGATATGGAGAGCAGGGATTGGGCAGTATTTGGATAATACACTTGAAATAATGCCACTTGGATAAGGCAATTGGCATCAATGTGGAAATCAAAATCTGCAACAGTGGAAGGAAGGGATGAAATAGAAAAGAATGTTTGGAGAAATAATAAAAAAGATATATTATTGTCAAAATGTGGAATTTTATGTCAATATTGGAAAGGTTTGGGGAATATCAGAACATTTCTTTCTATTGTGTTGAATCCAGTTACTAAAAATGTTTTGAATTTGAAAATTCAATTATGCAGTTTATATTGTTTGCTGTTTTACAAACATTCAGCAGTTATTACTAAAATTTGTTTTATTGCAGGCTCTGAATAAATATAATTAAGCTGGAGTTAAGCTTAGTTAAGTAATTAATTCTGGTTCAATATGTGGAAGACAAATTACAGAGGATTTTAATATCTGTATTTTAATATCCTGTAATTTATTATTTTGTCCTTTTCCTTTTCACTTTTAAAATAAATGAGGACAAATCAATAAATGTAGCCATTTTACAAATATTGTGATTTTCATCCTCCATTTATCTTCGATGATCATATTTCAGTTTGTATATAGTAATATTGAGAATTTTTTTATTATAAAAATAATGTGCTAGATATAAGAAATAGCAATTATTAGCCTCAATTTTGAATATGTAACAATGGCAAAACTGCCATCTCTTGTCCTCATTGTACTATGAAACTGATGTCAACTTGCTAGAGGACAGGCTTATACATGTAAATATTTAAATTTAGAAATTATTACCTGCGATGCAAATTACTTTCATTAAAGGTACTAAAATTAGTGATCTGTCAAGATTAACTATTCTCAGACTATTTCAACTATTTTATAGAAACACTAGATCAAGTGCAGACCCGTTGGATCTGCTCCCCCAATGCAATATTCCAGCACTCACCCGTTCCCCCAACGCAACCCGTTTGGCTTTTTGTGAAACTTTGTGGGCACAAATTGAAGAATTTTAATTATATAGAGATATCTATCTGTCTACTATTAAAAGTCTCATCTTGTTTGTCTGTCTGTGATCTCAGGAGATACGCCAAAACGGTACACAAAGCGCGAAATATTTTTGCAGGATCTTACTCGGCTTTTCCCGTAGTCGTTCGTATCAAGTTTCTTCACATTTGATGTTATATTTCACGTTATTGATATTTCAAGGTTAAAAAAAAATCAACTTTCACAGGATGTTTACTGTTAAAATCCTTCCTGCCATCTTCCAACAAACTTCGATACAAAATTGCAATACTGGAACACTCTGTGCTTCCACCAATTTTTCACTGTGGGATATCACAGTCCTCCACCCAACATTTGCAACAATGTTGCCATCATACAACACATTCCAGCTCCTGGCAGGCAGGAGAGGAGGGTGAATTGGTATTGCAACTGGGGAAGTGCAATTGTAATTTTTTTTTTTAGTCCACTGCTGGGGGAGTCAAGGGAGTGCTGGATCTTACGTTCGGTAAAAGGTTGAGTTGGGGGCCCACGCCTCCTGTGGGGGCTACGGGTTAGTGGTGCAATATTGCGTTGGGGAATGAGTTGCATTGGGGGACCAGGTCTTCTCCCGTGTGACAGTTGGTCTAGAATATACTATTAAAAGTCTCGACTTATTTGCCTGTCTGTGATCTCAGGAGCGATGCCAAAACAGTACACGGTAGTGCAAAATCTTTTGCAGAATGTTACTCAGCTTTTTCCTGTGGTAACAAGTTTCTTCACATTTGATGTTATATTTCATGATATTGATATTTAAAGATTTTAAAAAGCCAACTTTAACAAGATTTTTACTGTTAAAATCCTTCCTGCCACATTCCAACAAACTTTGATACAAAGTTGCAATGCAGGAACACTCTGTGCATCCACCATCAGTCCTCCACCCGATAATTGCAACAATGTTGCCATCATAGAACACTTACTCCAGCTCCTGGCAGCAAGTGCTTCAACAGGAGGGGGAAGGTGAATTGGTATTGCAATTGGAAGTGCTGCGGCAAGCAGGGGAAGTCCAATTGGATTTTTTTTAAAGTCCACTGCTGGGGATGGAATCTTACGTTGGGAAACGGGTTGAGTTAGGGAACCACACTGCCTGTGGGGTCAACAGGTGAGTGGTGGAATATTGCACTGGGGAATGGGTTGCATTGGTGGACTCCCGTGTGACTAGGGGGTCCCTGTTGGTCGAGTAAAATATAAAATTCTTAAAGGATTGGATAGGCTTGATGCAGAATTTTTTCCCCCGATGTTGGGGTAGTCCAGAACCAGGGGTCACAGTTTAAGAATAAGGGGTAAGCCATTTAGGACTGAGATGAGGAAAAACCTTTTCACCCAGAGAGTTGTGAAGCTGTGGAATTCACTGTCCGCAGGAAGCAGTGGAGACCAATTCACTGGATGTTTTCAAGAGAGAGTTAGATTTCGCTCTTAGGGATAAAGGAATCAAGGAATATGGGGAAAAAGCAGGAACGGGGTACTGATTTTAGATGATCAACCATGATCATATTGAATGACGGTGCTGGCTCGAAGGGCCGAATGGCCTACTCCCGCACCTATTTTTCTATGTTTCTAAGTGGAATGTCTTTGATAATAGCAAGCTTTATCGCATGACGTGCAAGTCAACTTTTAATAGTCAGCTAAATAACTGCTTAATAACTTCCCCAGCTCAGAAAATGTAATTTTACATGTGTAGATTGTCATTTCCTTGGGTAAATCATTGAAAATTCAAAGAATTTAAAATAATTTCTGATTAATTTTGAAATGTTATCTTCATAATATTTAGCCTCTCCTGAATGTCATGCACATTTTCCAATGTGTTTTAAGATATTATTAAACTTTCCTATCCATGGACCTATCTAAATGTCTTTTAAATGTTGTTATTGTACCTGTCACACACACTTACTTTGGCAGTTCATTCCATATACATACCACACACTGTGTGAAAAAGTTGACCCTCAGCTTTGTTTTAAATATTTCCCTCTCACCTTAAACCGATGACCATCCGACAAAAGAAACACCCTCTGAAATTAACTGTCAAACATCCTGGAAACTCTTTCATTTAGTTTAGAGATACAGCATGGAAACATACCCTTCAGCCCACCCAGCCCACCCGTGCACTAGTTCTATGTTATGCCAGTTTTGTATTCTACACACAAAGGGTAATTTACAGATGCCAATTGATCTATAAACCTGTACATCTTTGAAATGTGCAAAGAAACAGGAGCATCCAGAGCAAACCCAGCATAAAACACATTGAAACATCGACAGATCATGAAAGATACACAAATTTGCTCGTGTTTTATTTATTTTTAATCTATTCAGCCATTCCCCATGGAAGATGAGAAGAACTTTTTTCACACAGAGAGTGGTGATTCTCTGGAACTCTCTGCCACAGAGGGTAGTTGAGGCCAGTTCATTGGCTATATTTAAGAGGGAGTTAGATGTGGCCCTTGTGGCTAAGGGGATCAGGGGGTATGGAGAGAAGGCAGGTACGGGATACTGATGATCAGCCATGATCATATTGAATGGCGGTGCAGGCTCGAAGGGCCGAATGGCCTACTCCTGCACCTAATTTCTATGTTTCTATGTTTTTATGAAGGGGTTCCACATTCCAAAATGATTTGAATTAACAAGACTTAATTTCTGTTATGTTCCATCCCTACCATTGCAGCAAACATCTTCATAACTATCCTCATTGTCAAATCTACCCCATCCCTCTTAAGATCTGACCATCCAGGGCTCGAAATTAACGGTTGCCCGATTGCCAATGGCCACCTAAAGTCCTGCCGGGCAACCTAAAAGCCGTGTCATTTTGCCCAGCTTGGCCCCCCTCTATGTCTCTCTCTGTCACTCCGCCCTCCGGCCGCTCCTCATCCGCCGGCATGGCCTGCCGCCTTGCACATGCTCACCCCTACGGCTAGCACATCCTCGGCTGCCCTGCACATGCGCACTGCCATGGCCTGCATATCCTCCCCCTTCATTTGCGCACAACCACGGCCAGCACATCATTAGCCACCCTGCACATGCGCACTGCCGTGGCCACTGGTCGGCGCCGGGCACTTTCTCCCTCCTTTTGCATTGTGGGAGATCTGTCCGGCATTGATGACTGGTCGCCGCCACCGCTGAAACCCAACGCAGAATCACTCCCTGGAGCTGGAGTAACTCTCTGGAGTAACTCTTGCTTCTTGGTTTCCTGGTCCTCCAAAAATATTCCAAATGGAATTTAAACTGGAGGTGGTGGAGGGTGGACTTAAGCAAAAAAGGGTTGTTGGGTAAAAAAGAGCTACCTTAAATTTCCAACCACTGGCTTCCAAACCAGGGCATTGGAGATGTCCACATTCTTTAGGAAACGGGGGAGAGGGAACCCGTAACTCTGCTCACACTCCCCATCCTCCCACTCGTAGCAAGGGCAGAGACCCCTTGTCCTCCCCTTCCACTCTACCAGTCGTCACATACAACAGATAATCCTCCAACATTGGCCTCATCTTCCCATCTCCTCCCCTTTCAGCTTTCTGCAGGGACCACTCCCCCCGTAACTCCCTAGTCAATTTGTCCCCTCCCACCCTGACATTTTCCCTTGCAACCACAGGAAATGCTACACTAGCCGCTTTACCTCCCCCCTTGACTCCATCCAAGGACTCAAGTAGTCTTTCCAGGTGTGGCAGAGGTTCATCTGCACCTCCTCCAACCTCATCTATTGCATTCGCTGCTCTAGGTGTCAGCTGCTCTTCATCGGTGAGACCAAGCGTAGGCTTGGCGATCGCTTCGCCCAACACCTCCACTCAGTTCGCAATAACCAACCTGATCTCCCAGTGGCTCAGCACTTCAACTCCCCCTCCCATTCCGAATCCGACCTTTCTGTACTGGGCCTCCTCCATGGAAAGAGTGAGGCCCACCGTAAATTGGAGGAGCAGCACCTCATATTTTGCTTGGGTAGTTTACACCCCAGCGGTATGAACATTGACTTCTCCAATTTCAGGTAGTCCATGTTTTCTCCTTCTTCCCCCTCTCCCACAGCCTACTGTCTCCGCCTCTTCCTTTCTTCCTTCCTGCCCCCCACATCAGTCTGAAGAAGGGTCTCGACCCGAAACACCGCCTATTTCCTTCGCTCCATAGATGCTGCCTCACCCGCTGAGTTTCTCCAGCATTTTTTTCTATGCTGGAGAAACTGGGAGATCAGGTTGGTTGCTGAATCAGTGCTGAGTCACTGGGAGATCAGGTTGGTTATTGCGAACTTAGTGGAGGTGTTGTGCAAAACGATCGCCAAGCCGGTCTCACCGAGGTTGATCATATGCTGAATAATCCAACCACATTTTTGTTTGGAAGTGGAAAGAAATAATAGAAATTGCATTCATTGCAACGTGTAAAAAGAGATGAGATACTGTATTGTAATTTTGCTGCATGTCATTGTGGTATATATCATGTCTTGATTGGTGACTATGTTTAGTTTGTGACTTTATTTGAAGCAGAAATAGTATGTGAATGCTTCATTGAGCATAATTCCGAGTGGTAACTACGCACTTCATCCGAGCACATTATTGCGCGCATCATGCAAGCCGTCTAAAATGACCACTTAAACTGTCATTTGGCAACCTAAAAACCTCCTTAAGATTGCCCGGCTGGCAACAGAGAAAAAAAGTTAAGTGAGAGCCCTGCCATCCCAAGTCCCGTCCAAGCTAACCTATTGTTCCCATCATGTTAACTAGAATCTCAAGTTTTTCCTTAGAGCAACATATACTAGTTTGTCAATTAAAAACAAATTATTTTTTCTTTCTTCCTACCAAGCAGGATAGTTTTGTTTTTCCCCACCAAGTACATCCATCTGCCACTTTTATGACCAATCACATCCTATATAACCAGTCTACATCCTGTGTAGTTTAAGGGCTAAGCAAAGATGGGGAAAATAATTAGGAAAATTGGCAGAAAAGTAAGATTTAGGGAAGTAACTTCTGTTAATTCATTCGCTTCTAGTAACTTCTAGTTAATTCATTGGTGTAAATGGTTCAAAGGGGCAGTGTGAATTTAAGTGCAATAATATGTACATTACACCATTTTTAAAAGTCAATGAATGCTATTCTCGAGGTATTAATTAATGCTGTGTGAATGGAACCGTGACACTAGAATTGATGAGTATTTGGCAAAAGGCAGAGTGCCTTTCCTGTTTTGCTGCAGTTAATCTTCTACATGCACTTTCCTCTAGACTTGTTCTTGTACAGCTTCTTAGAGGTGCATGTCATAAAGTAGTTGGTCAGGATTTTGCTGGAGGCAATTTCTGAAAAAAATAATCAAATCGATTGCTCTCCATTGTACCTACCCTTGAAATAGCCAACTTAATAAAAAAACAGAAAATGACTTTCTCTTCCTATAATAGCCACGATTGTGCAAAAAAATATTGTTTTATATTTGGGTATACAGCTTACTATATAGAAATGCATTTTCAATTAATTTGAAAGGGTGCTGATTTAGGGTTACAGTTACAAAATGATATATAAACTAAGCACTTGAAAATAATTTCACAGTCCAGGATTCTGCTTTATCTAGTTTTTTTCATGTTATTGTTAACAATAATGATAAGATACATACTCAAATCTTTTCAGATGTACACCTGAAAACCTTGTGAAAGAAATTACAGCTGCCATGTTTTGGTGATAATTATTTACTATAGAGACTACAATTTATAAGCGTCAAAGTGGAAAATGGCTATACACTGACTGACCACAGGAAACCAAACCAGTTGATAAATATAATAATTAATTTGATAGGGAATGCTTTGTTTCACTAGGCACGTGATGACTTGGCAAAAAAACTATGTGATATGTATTAAATTACTTGCAATTATGACTCTAAATTGGCAAGTGTTTAAGGGAAAGAATAAATGCATTGAAGTTGGTTGGTTGCACCAAATAACCAATATGGTAGTAGCAGTGATTCGTATCCTGCTTCCAAAATACACTTATACAAATTCAAATGTTAATGTGTACTCGAAAAAGAGTATTAAGAGAGTAGCAACTATATTGCAAGTCTAGGTCTGGTGACCAAGGATAACATTCAAGCCATTCATCTCATCAACATCATCAACATTCAAGAATAATACAGGGTATTTTTACAAAACGGCTTTTCTTCTAAAATCATATGGTTTATGCCTTGATGTTTCAAAATGTTCTGCACATACTCTTTTATTCCATTAATACAGGATGAAGTGTTAGGTATTACTGCAATATAGAATCTTTGAGAGCAAATGGTAAGTTAAATTGCACTGTCAACAATCCCACCACAAAAGTACATAATTGATTATATAGCATTCTACGATGTCATGAGGTTGTCAAAGATGATGAACATATGCAGGTTTTTCTTTATGTTGTATAACTGGTTTTCAAGTTGCACAAACTCCGAATTGTCAATGGGGGATTGCAAAATAAAGAATGTGAAAACTGAGCAAAAATATAAAAGTGAATGAATTTTGTTAAAGTTAAATAAAATTAGCAAAAGAAATAGAGAGGGAGAATGTGTCTAGGTTGAGAACAAGAGAAACAGTGGTTAGAGTCATAGAGTCATAGCATGGAAACAAGCTCTTCAGCCCAACTTGCAATACCAATACCAATAACATTTATTTGTCATTTGAACCTCACATGAGGTTCAAACGAAATTTGGTTTCTGCAGCCATACAAGGAAAGAACCAAGACACACACCAACACATTTTACACAAACATCCATCACAGTGAATCTCCTCCTAACTGTGATGGAAGGCAAAGTCTTGTCTCTCCCCTGCTCTCCGTTCTTCTCCCGATGTCAAAGTCAAAGCCAAAGCCCCCGGCGGGCGCTAGCAAGTCCGCGGCCATTTAAAGCCACGCCGGGCGATGTAAGGCCCTGTTCCGGGTATTGATGTTGGAGCCCCCGGCGAGAGCTAGCAAGCCCGCGGCCACTTAAGCCGTGCCGGGCGATGTAAGGCCCCGCTCCAGGTCACTCTCAACCCCGCAATTCGAGCAGGAGAAGTCGCCGTTGCCGGTGCCCCGCAAAGTAGTCTCCCACCGGGGACCCGCGAGCTCCCGGTGTCACCATCCACCGAAGTCGGGTCGCAGTAGCGCGCCACCGCAGCTCTCCACGCTCCGAAGCCGGCCAGCTTCACGATGGTAGGTTAGCAGCTCCGCCGGCTCCGTGTCTTGAGCCCCCAGGTCGTTCTGGTTGGAGGCCGCTCCACGCTGCTAGGCCCCAACGGCAACGGAGACCCGACAAGGAAAAGGTCGGGTCCCCGTGCAGGGAAGGGATTTAAAAGTTTCCCCTCCCCACCCCCCACCCCCCACACATACACATTTAAAAGCCCACTACAAACTATACCCTCAACGGGACAAAAGAATAACAAAAAACACAGACAGCAGAGGCCGCTGCGACGTCGGTCGCGCCGCCCACCCTGTACAGTGATTAGAGTCATAGAGTCATAGCGTAGAAACAAGCTCTTCAGCCCAACACCAACCAACATGTCCCATCTACACCAATCCCATCTGTTTGCGTTTGACCCATATCCCTCCTATCCATGTTACTGTGAATAAATGTGAATAAAATGTGAATAAAAAGCATTCAAGCCTATACTGTGTTGATAGTGGTCAGAGGATCGTTTATGGCCTGGTTCTGCATTGGAGAAAGGCGAGTCATCGGAACTTGATTGAGAGAGGGGTTGGAGAACAACTATCAGAGCTATGTTCTATTATGGTGGGTTTAGGCATTAGAGATCATACAATCACCCTGCCAGCGGCCCTGGTATGCTGGGCTGGATATGACAAATGAATAGACAAAAGTGGTTGCAGAGTGACATTGGAGACAGGGAGACTGTATGGGGTTGCATGAAGAAAAGTATCAGGGAGTTATGCTACAGGGAGATAGACATAGATACACTGAGGCCTCTGCCATGCTATATGCTGTGGTTGTGTTTGGGCACTGTGGAGTATATTGACTGAGGATGTTAAGTGCTGTCCTTGAATGGTAACTGTCCATGTACTTGGTAATGCTGTGTTAGGATCAGGAATGAACATTTCAGTCATGTTGCCCTCTTTAAATCAGAGACGCGTTGACGCAGTTTGAGATAATCTATGTCAAAATGAATTGTGAAATGGGAGCAAATTTCATGGATAAAGGATCATTAAAAAACACACTCCAATCCTGAGCTATGAAGATCGCACAATATTATGAAAGTTCACAAAGTAATCTTTGTTGATATTCTATATAAAAACATATTACAAGCAATTGTGTATATCAGTAATATATCATTATCACAGATAAATTTAGAACATCCAAATGAAAATAAATATTGATACCTTCTCAAAATTCTTTATAGTACATAATACCTCCACCTCTATTGTTGATTGGCCATTCGTATCCAGTATTTCTCTTCCAATAATTCTGCTAATTGCAGCTGGCTTTGCAAAGCTAGCAAAATAGTTTGCCTATATATATATATATATATATAAAAAAATAAAAAATATGTTTTTAGATCTACCAGTCCAAAATAGAAAAACCTTTGCTAATCTTAGTCATGCCGATAATTCAATACACAGGTTATCTCTGCATTAACCAAAGGTAATTTTAATATCTTTAAAAATATTAATCATTTCAACTGTAAGAATTGTTACACTTTTGTAAGAGTGAACCATAGTTCAATGTTAGAAATTGTGGAACTAATTATATAGACTGTGGCATTTCAAAATGTTTGTGCTGTCATTGTGAAATGGCTGGTTGATATCAATGGTGCTTATTTAAAGCATTACACTGAATTATTTGCATATTAGCACAGTCACCTAACTGTTTTTGTTATTGGTCTTTCTCCAATAAATTAACAAATGGAATGCGTGAACGGACCAATTTAAAAACAAATTTCAAACAATTCATAACATTAAAAATTTGTAATTATAACAAAATCAAATTGGGGAATGTAACCAGAATTATTTCTTCCAACAAAAAAGCATTTTCAATTAAATTCCAGGCTGAACAACAAATATTATAAATGACACAATTATCTTAATACAGGTAGAAGTATCACAATGCTCCCTTCCCAAACCAACAATCTAATTTCTCTTTATCAACACCAATTCATGCTTGGGAGTTGTTCTTCATACAATATCCACATTAGTACATATATATTGAGATCAAAGAATTGTGAACATTCACAAGTCTGGACCCCTCCTTTGCTCCTTTTGTTCCAACCTTCGATTCTCAGGTAAATGTTTCAGATTGTTCAAAGTCTCATGCTGGAACAGCTGCAGCTTTTAATGTGAAATCCTCCTTTCCCATCACCCATCACCACACCAACACAAAATCATTTTTGCCACTCACATAAATTGTTTTAAATTGCTTTACTATTGTCCAAACCTACTGTAAATTATAGTCAACAAATCCAGTGTCAAATTTGTGATCTCCAACAGATATGTGAAAACATTTTCATGTTTTAGGGTATTAGAAACATAGAAAATAGGCTCAGGAGTAGGCCATTCGGCCCTTCGAGCCTGCACTGCCATTCAATATGATCATGGCTGTATCCTGTACCTGCCTTCTCTCCATACCCCCTGATCCCTTTGGCCACAAGGGCCACATCTAACTCCCTCTTAAATATAGCCAATGAACTGCCCTCAACTACCTTCTGTGGCAGAGAATTCCACAGATTCACCACTCTCTGTGTGAAAAATGTTTTTCTCATCTCGGTCCTAAAAGACTTTCCCCTTATCCTTAAACTGTGACACCTTGTTCTGGACTTCTCTAATATCGGGAACAATCTTCCTGCATCTAGCTGTATTACTGTGACCTGCATCTAGCTGTATTTCTGTGACCTGCAATCACTGGTAAAGATATTGCATCAGTATTTGGTAATATGTTGACAATATAACAGATTTAAGGGTCTTAAAAAATCTGGTTAATGAAAGGAATTAGACTCCACATTGAACTCCCAATAGTAACGTGACATGTAGCTTGCATCCTGACTGAATTCCAAAGGGCTCCACTAGTTGGTACCAAAGGTGAAGTAAGATTAGTCTTGGAGAACACCTACAGTTCCACTAACATTTAATAACTCCCCGTCTGAGGCTGCTAAATAATATTCCATATGAGGCATGCATTTCCTCAGGGCTGAAAGCTGCAGGTGTGATCTTGACTTGTGGGAAGAGGGATTCAGGTATGCGTGAAAACTACTGAGTCAGGAAGATGTTGGTTATTTTGATTTCCAACTTGGTGTCATAAATTAACAAAGTGTAAGTATCCAAAGCCTATATAGGATTAGACAAAAAGAGTTATTGATTTTATGGAGGTGTGAGACTATGATCGTTCGTGGCTGCCACTCCTGTACAATGTCTTTGTTAGTTGTGTGTTATTTGCCATCAAATGGGATGGCCTTCATCTGCTTTTTCAAGTATTTCTGAAAATGTTGCAGTAATTCTCAGAGGTAATAGCACTCCTGATAGCATAATCTGGAAATCGAATATATGCTGCACCACTATCAAATCTGGGTGACCAAATGGGAAATTAGTGTGTACTCCTAGCACCACATTATAACTCTGCATAAATAAGAGGGAGAGCTTGAGGGAATGGACAAGAAAATACAGGAGGGTAATGCTGTCCTTATTCTAGTGAGTTCCAACTTGATTTGAGATGAAATGCTCTCAAAATAGGTAAAAGAACAATTAAAACTGCATTGATTGATAAAAATACATCTATTGATGCTCCTGAACACATCATCAGTGATGTAACCCGGGGTCATTGGGTGTTTCGGGTCTTTCAACATCAGACACCCTCACCCAGGTTTTAAGTATTTCTTAGTATTTTTATGTGGGGGAGGTGGGTAAGGGGGGAACCGTTTCCCAGTCACTTCCTGGCGAGGATGGGACTATGCTTTGAATCACAACTTCGCCCCCCCCCCACCCCCCCCCGCGCACTGCCTACCAACTGGATTGGCGCAGCCTTTCCTGCCGAAGACCGGCCAGAGCTTCATCAGCGACAAAGCACTGATTTACCATCATGGAGCGGGCGATGCCTTACCTGGAATCGCCGTTTGAAGCTCCGGAGTGTTGGGCCTGCAGCTTCAACATCGTGGAGCTGTGATTTGCGTAGCTCCCAGTGGCGGGCGGCGCTGACTTCAACATCGCGGAGTCCTGGGTTCCCTTTGCCGAGGGCCGCCAGCATGAATCTCCACCCAGCTAGGCCTGTGGACTTCGGGAGCCGCGATCTCCGGTAAGAAGTGGCCGATTCGGAAGTCCAAGCCGCTGAGAATGTTCTTCCATTACAACGTCGCAGTTCCATCATACCGGCGAGCGGGCCTCAACATCGGGTCGCCCATAATGGCGACTGTGGGGAGGCTCGGGAGGCCCTGACCACGGATGAACAACAAAGAGGAGGATCACTGAACTTTGTTGCCTTCCCTCACAGTTGGAAACTTTGTTCCCACTGTGTGGGGATGTTTATGTGAAAGCCTGTGGTGTGTTGTGTTCTGTTTTATTAGTTTGGCTATATGGTGACCCAAATTTCACTGTGCCTATTGGTGCATGTGACAATAAATGTCTCTTGAATCTTGAATCTCTCAATAAATGTCTCTTGAATCTTGAATCTCTCTTGAACCTGGTCATGATGCCAGGTGTACCGGCGCTGCCCAAGAGCCTTTGGGCAGCAGCTCAGGATGTGTTCCAACGTCCCCTTGCCTGTGCATTGCAGGCAATCCGGAGATTCTGCTTTGCCCCGGATGAAGAGGTTCGATGGGCTGGGCAGGACATCGTACACTGCCTAGACCAGGAACTTGATACGTTGTGGTTCAGCCTGCCAGAGCTCAATCCATGTGACTTTTCGGTCCATGGCCTGCTCCCATCTTGTCCAGGCCCCATGCTGCCTCAAGCCAACCGCTCTGGTAGACCTCTCCTCCTCCACCGCTGCCCTTAGTTCCTCCTGAACCAGCTGCGCCTCTCCTTCCCCTTGGCCTTGTCAAACTGGGGAATTGGGAAGGTTCCCAGACCGGCTCTTCCCCGAGTCACTGCTCCCACCAGGACTCTGTGGCGAATCCGAGACTGCTTGCAGCACGGCTTCGCCGGCTCTCCACTTCCTCCCAGTTTTCACCTCCACCCCTGCCTGAGCCACCTTGGGGTTGCTGGAATCCCTGTACAGCATCACCTCTCTGGCCTGAGTCACCTTAAACACCTCCTCCAGGGACTTCAGAGGCAGCTGAAGCTTGGTGCTATTTCCGTATGCTAACACTGGGCAGTCCCAGCCAGTACCTGAGGAAGCTGCTGACTTTCTTCTCCAATCTCTCTACGATGGAGATTGGGACTTCGTAGACAAGCAGTGGCCAGAGTATCCTTGGCAGGATACCATACTGGTAAATCCATGCCTTGAACTTGCCGGGAAGCCCCGACCAGCCCACGGCTCTCAACCAGCTCTCCAGCTCTTCACAGGTTACCTGGACTGATGCTCTATCCGTCAGGCTGCTGTTAAACACCTTGCCAAGACTTCACTGGCCTTTCGGAGACAGTTAGGGTTGGTGTCCCTTCGATATTAAAGCAGAACCTGTCCATGACTTTGCCCTTGTTCAGCACCAGTTACCTTGATTTTCCTGGCTTAAACCTCATCCTTGCCCATCCAATCAGTTTCTCCAACCCCTGCAGGATCCACCTGTCTCCTGGCACTAACTCTGTGGTGGTAGTCAGGTCGTCCATGATGGCTCTGATTGGTGGATGGCGCACTGCTGACTTGGTCCGAGGGCCCCGGCACTCTGACTCAGCAGACTTGACGATCATATTCATCGCCAAGGCACAAAGGATCACAGAGATGGAACAGCCTGTGATGATCCCAACCTCCAGTCTCTGTCACTCTGATGTTACTGACTCTGCTGAGACTCTCATGCTGAACTGGTTGTAATAGTCCAGGCTGAGATCTGCCACTTTGCCCGGCACATGATGCTTGGCCATGACTGTCTGGATCAGCTTGTGTGGGATGGAGCCGTAGGCGTTGTCCAGGTCAAGCCAGAGCACTGTCAGGTCTCCCTTGCTCTCCCTGGCTTCTCTGATGAGCTGGGTCACCACTCCCGTGTGCTGGGACACTCCAGATAAGCCTCCCTTTTGCACTGATCTGTCGATGTAGCCATTGCGGGATAGGAAGTTGGTTAGCCGCCTCGCTACTATAGAAACATAGAAACATAGAAATTAGGTGCAGGAGTAGGCCATTCGGCCCTTCGAGCCTGCACCGCCATTCAATATGATCATGGCTGATCATCCAACTCAGTATCCCGTACCTGCCTTCTCTCCATACCCCCTGATCCCCTTAGCCACAAGGGCCACATCTAACTCCCTCTTAAATATAGCCAATGAACTGGCCTCAACTACCCTCTGTGGCAGAGAGTTCCAGAGATTCACCACTCTCTGCGTGAAAAAAGTTCTTCTCATCTCGGTTTTAAAGGATTTCCCCTTTATCCTTAAGCTGTGACCCCTTGTCCTGGACTTCCCTAACATCGGGAACAATCTTCCTGCAGTCTTCCTATGCTGAAGAAGATCTTGCCTTCAACGCTTAGCAATATATAATGGATATAAAATCAGTTTTTCATGCTTCTGAACTCTTGTATATTCATTTCAAAGGGCTTCTTCTTGCCAATGTTTAAAATTCAGACTTAAGTTCAAGGCTGATTATTAGGACACAAAATGGTTACAGGGAGGTTGTAGGGAGGAACTGTAGATGCTGGTTTACACCAAAGATAGACACAAAATGCTGGAGTAGCTCAGCGGGACAGGCAGCATTTCTGAAGAGAAGGAATGGGTGATGTTTCGGGTTGGGACCCTTCCTCAGATTTAGTCTGAGTTACTCCAGCATTTTGAGTCAATCTTCATTACAGTGAGGGCTCTGCCTTATGGGTCTGCCCCACTTAGGCAACTTTTTAGGCGACTACAAGAGACTATGCTGTCGCCACATGTTCGCGGGTGTTTGTTGGGGAGTCGCCTTCATGGTCGTGAGTAGTGCCCTCAGACTCACGGCATTCTGGTCGCCGCTAATTTTTCAACATGGTGAAAAATTAGTGGCGACCAGAATTTTTACGCCATGGAAAGTAGCGAAAATTCTCGTGAAGTAATTGCAGTGGTAGTGGGTCGCCAGGAGGTCGTAGGTTGTTGCCGTTGGTGACCGGTGAATTTCATTGGCTCATTGGGAAAAAAACCCATAAACAGCAGTGTCAGTATCAAGGATAACCGACCAGTAATGTTAATGTCCGCCGAGCTTCGCAGCCGTGTATCTCTGGCTTCTTAAAAGTTAAGAAAATTCAGACTTAAGTGACCCTTCCCGTGCACTGTGCTTTCACCAACTATATTACAGCGCCAATCTTCCTGTTCATTGTGGTGTGTGTCTGTATCACATTGGCTTTGCACCGTGTGAATTTCACTAAGACAGTGCTCCCCCCGCTTGCCCTGTTCCCTGCCTGCATAACTGGCTGGTGAAGGAAGCAATGTGCATATGTGTGTGTGTGTTCCACTCTGACAGTCGCCGTTCCAGTTGCCGATTTTTCAGCGACCTGCTATGATTTGACAGTCGCCTGAAAAATCACCTAATTGGATCAGGCCCATAACACTGACCTGCCAATGGGTCATCATAGAATGCAATCAGCCTAACTGGCTCCTCTCACAACCACTTCCCCAATCCTATTTTTTTCAGATTATCTTCCCTCTCCACTCTGGTCCTGATGCTGGGTTTCATCCCCAAATGTCAACAGTTCCTTTGCTTTTCTTCCCCCACCCCATCCTCTGGACTCACTGCCTTCCTCCAACAGCCCAGATGGTCTGCGGCTTCAGATGCCAACAGCTGCAATCTCTTCTGTCTCCAGTTATCAAAGATCTTCTTGATTTAACATACTTCAGGAATCTTACCAATAATCTATACATGCTGAGAGACTGCACGCTTTCAGCCAGTGGGTGCATTAAACCTGACCTTTGCCAAGCCGTACCCAGACTTTTGGGATTTACACTATCAAGTTCAGAAGGAGGGAACAAATGGCAAGTAGGACAAATGTGGATACAACCTGGCCTGCTGAGTATTCTCTGGTTTATTTTATTTCGGTTTTTTTAAAATGGAGCATATATAGTATTTTGCATTTGAAAAAGTTTGCATCTTCCCTCCCTACCCTTTCTGCGACATACCAGATGGCCGTACATATCGTCGGGTTTCTCGTAGAACATGGTGTTGAGCACTTGCTGCATCCTCTGCGGCACCGCGTTGCTCCGGTAATACTCGGCCGCGCGTTGCTTCAGTTGGTAGAAATCGCGAGGCTCCAGGGAGCTGCTGTGGCGGCCGTTAACGGCCTGGCCTCCGCTCACAGACATCGCTCACCCTCCCCGAAGTCCAACGGGTCCTCACCCTGGGGTGGGGGGGATACAATAACACACAAACGTCGGCCCTTCTTCGCTTCTGTCGCTGTTCCACGAAGCTGGTCCTTTTGGGGCCTGCAGAGTCTGCGTCAACTCCGCTCGCTTGCCCTCCGGTTGCCGGGCGACCAGGCGGTCGTGAACCCGCGCCAGGAGACAACGGCGACGCGGCAACGAGCGCCGCAGGAGAGAACTGGCGCCCAGGTCAGCTCGTAGTATGGGGCTATCATGTTACATTTTGTCCAGGACTGGGTGAAAGCCTCAAGGGGGATCTAATTTAATTTTTGCAAAAAAAATCCCGGAGTATCTCAGCGGATCAGGCAGCCTCTGTGGAGGAGGCAACCTCCAACATGTGGGTCGGCTCTGCATTGTAGGACTGAAAGGCTGCCAACGTGCGAGTTAGTGGTGCTGTCATTTAGGTAACAGATCAAACCAAAAATCAAACCTCCATCGTCTTGGATGGTTGTAAGAGATTCCATGAACTGCTGGAATAACAGCGCTGGATTGTGCAGGATAACATTTATGTTCAGCACAACGTTTATCCTTAGTCTAACATTACCAAATATAGACACAAGTAACTGCAGACACTGGCATTTTGAGCAAAAAACACAAAGTTTGGAATAACTCGGGTCAGGCAACATCTCTGGAAAACATGGATCGACAATGTTTTGGGAGGGAACCCTTCTTCAGACTGGTTATAGGGGGGGGGGGGTGCACGTAAAGTAATCAGATCAAAGGGCTTGACACACGAGTAGCTCAATCCTTCTGGAGTACAAGGCAGCTCATGGCATGCACTAGTAACACATGAAACACGTACGTTCTTACCTGTTAGAAACTGCCAAAATGGGCAATTTTTACACTGTAAAATATTGTGGAAATAGGGGTAATCGTGAGAGAAAACTGCCAAAATCACTGCTGCTCACTGACTTGCGAAAGAGCAGCATGCCGGTGGATTGGAGGCAAGTCCAATCGGCCCACGACCACCCTCCAGTCTGAACCCGAGCACCAAGGTGTAACTGGCCTAAGGGGCGGATCCCTCGGTACAGCCCCCACTCTCCCCCCCCCCAGGTCAGCGATGTCCGACCTCGGCCGCCCAGACTCACTGACCGAACTGCACCGGAACCGGACTACGACCCCCACACCAGGGTGATTCACCCCCCGATTCACCCCCACCCGACCCCCGGACCCCCATCACCACACGAGGTGATTCACCCCCCTAACCCCACACGGGGTGATTTTCAGCCGCCAAACACTGGCCGCGGGGACAGATGGCCCGGGGTCGGCGAGTGTGGAACACGTCAGCTTGGATTCCGGATGCTGGGACAGAAGATGTAGCAATGTTACAAAATTTAGAGATTTTAAAAATCAAGTCTGCAATTTATTCCATCAGATAAAGCACAAAAATAAGTTTAATTTGACACCTAATTCACTTTCATATCTTCAGTATTAAAAAAGTTATGGCCATATTCATACTCGGAAATTAGCATCTTGTTCCCTATTGATTTTCCATTGACTTAACACAAAAGCTGTGATCGAGGACAGTGAAATGGCCATAACTTTATTAAAAACTAAGAGAACTGAAAGAAAGGTTCAGTTCACTATATTATAGATTGAAGCATTCTGAAACAAATATTAAACAATCTTACTTGGATGACCTGAAATTAAAGCATATAATTAGTTAGTTACCCAATTGTAGCTAATTCCAAACTTCAATTACTAGATCTAAACATCTATCCATTTCTTAAGAAAATATTAACATTTTTAAATAGCCTAAGTGTCCAAATAACATTCACAAATAATTCACAATAAAATATTTTTTATATCTCATTTACATTATTTTATAGGCCAAATGGAAGGGATTTAGTGTTCAATTGCTGTAAATTAATAGCCATTTAAATCAGCTTTCGAGTGTGATCCTGTGGAACTCTGTGGAACGCGATGGTTTGGAACGTTCCCATTGCGGTGGATTTGTACCCCATATGCCCAGAAAAATACTGAGGGATTTAATGGGGCCCCAAATTAGCTACTCGCAATATAAAATTTTGTATAAAGGGATCTTAAGAAGCGCTTTTTAATGTAAAAATAAACAACCTACCTTCCGTTGTCCCCTGCATGAGACCCGTCCCGTTGTCGGCAGCCGCGGGTTTAAAGGATGATTTTTAACCTACTATAACAATTAAATTAACCAATTAAGTTTAAAAATAGCTGCAGCGAACGAACCTCGCAGCAATTTTTTGTCAGCAACTAAGTAGGCTGATCAACCTCGATTTGAATAGCCGAGAGAAAATCGCGTTTTAAACCCGCCCCCCTCTCAAAGGCGCCAAAACCGCGCACACGGGCAGCGACAGATCTGCAGCGCCGCTGAAGGTAGAATGAGGGGTTTTGACCAAAAATATATATTTTTTTTTTTGTATTTAATTTTTTTTTTATTGGAGATAGGTACATGATCTATTACATCTATTACATCATTATTACATCATTTTTAAATTGATAATATTGTCAGTTATTATTACATTGTCTCCAATACTTTTTGCATTTTTCTTCATTTTTTTTTTATAACTAGATAGGGCTAAAGGGATAGATGAAATAGAGAGAGGGAAGAAGGAAAAAGAAAAACTAAAATAAAAAATAAAAAAAGGAAAAGGAGTGAAAGAGGTAGTTGAAGAAGAATGGAAAAATTTGTTAAAGTTTAAAAACATCATTCGAGATATGTTCGTACATTTCGAAGTATAGCATTTCATCCAATCTTTAGTCCGGGTGCTAGTCAGGTTCCTGTGCTGAACTGTTCTGACCCTTTAAATAATCAATAAAAGGAGACCATGTTCCAACGAATAATTCCTGTTTATCCAACAGGGAAAATCTGATTCTTTCCATGTTTAAGGTCTCCGTCATTTCTATAATCCACATTTTGATTGTGGGGGCCGTAGGGCCTTTCCAAAATTTTAGGATTAATTTTTTTCCTGTTATTAAACTGTAATCGTTAAAGTTTCTTTGTGTTATTCTAAGTGTTTGATTTGATTCTAATATTCCGAATATTATTAATTTTGAGTTGGGTTCCAGTTGTGTGTTGATTACTTTGGATATTATACTAAAAATATTTACCCAAAATTTTTTAATTTTTGTACAGTTTGTAAACATGTGCGATAACGTAGCTTCTAAATGTTGACATTTATCACATATAGGTGAGATATGTTGAAAAATTTTATGTAATTTTGTTTTGGCGTAGTGTAACCTATGTATTACTTTAAATTGTATTAGAGAATGTCTCGCGTTTAGTGAACATTGATGTATGTGTTGTAGACTTTCTTCCCAAGTGTCTTTCGTTATTACCTGGTTTAATTCTTTTTCCCATGCTTGTCTGTGTAAGTCCGTCAAAGGAATGTCACTATCTAATAAGATATTATATATATAAGATATTAATTTTTCTGTATTAGGATGCTTATTCCAACATTCATCTAGAATCTCTGGGTTTCTATTTCGAAAATTTTTAGAATTCGATTTAACATAATCTCTGAGTTGAAGATATCTGAAATAATCATTTCCTCGAAGTCCATAAATCTGTTGCAACTCCTGAAATGTCAAAAAGGAGCCTTCTTTGTAAAGGTGTCCTATATTTTTAATTCCATTATTCTTCCATTGTGTAAAACCCCCGTCCAAACATGAAGGCTTAAACAATGAGTTATTCACAATTGGAAGAAAAAGAGATAAGTTATCTAATTTTAATGTCTTTTTTAATTGTTTCCAAATTTTTATAGCACTAAATATTATAGGGTTTTCCTTATAAATTTTCTTGTTTAATTTAGACGTAGCAAATAATATCGCACCAATATCATAAGGCATACAATCTTCCCTTTCCAGTTTTAACCAGTCTGGTTGCTGGTCTATTTCTCCCAACCAGAAGTTCATATTTTTAATATTAACTGCCCAGTAATAAAACAAAAAGTTAGGTAAAACCAAGCCTCCATTATTTTTTGATTTACACAGGTGTCTTTTGCTTATCCTATGATTCTTATAATCCCAGATAAAATCATTAACAATAGAGTCCAATTTTTTAAAGAAGTTTTTTGCCAGGTATATCGGAATCGTCTGAAAAAGGTATAATATTTGCGGTAAAAAAATCATTTTTATGGCATTAATTTTACCAACCATTGAAATAGGTAATGTTTTCCAGTATTGGATATTCTTATGTAATTTATTCAATAATGGGGGGAAATTTGCTTTAAATAATGATGTATATATCTTAGTTACATAGATACCTAGATATTTAAAATTTTTCATTTACTACTTTAAATGGGAATTGTTGTATTATCTGTTTGTTATGTTCCCTTATTGGCATAATTTCACTTTTATTCCAATTTATTCTGTATCCTGAAAGTGCACCGAATTGGTTTATTAGTTTTAATAGGTTTGGGATACTAATTTCTGGTTTTGTGATGTAAATTAATACGTCATCTGCATATAGAGAAATTTTATTCACTGTGTCTTTACTGTTATACCCATATATTTCCGGATGCCCCCTAATTCTTTCTGCAAGTGGCTCAATTGCAAGTGCAAATAGTAATGGAGATAACGGGCATCCTTGTCTACACCCTCTAGATAGACTGAATTTAGATGACAGTCTTTGGTTGGTAAGTATTCTGGCCGTAGGATTTGTGTATAGCAGTTTTATCCATGTGCAAAATTTCTCCCCTAGCTGCATCTTTTCCATCACCGAAAATAAATAAGGCCATTCGACCTGATCAAATGCTTTTTCAGCGTCAAGTGAGATTATTGCTAAATCTTCATTAATAATTCTCTTGGTATATATAATATTAAATAATCTTCTTAGGTTATAATATGAATACCGTTTCTGAATAAAGCCTGTTTGGTCAGGGTGTATTAATTTATTCATCACTGTACTTAATCTACGTGCTAGTATTTTAGTTAGTATTTTCTGGTCTGTATTCAGAAGTGCAATTGCTCTGTATGATCCCGGATCTTCCGGATCTTTATCAGCTTTAGGAATAAGCGTTATTATAGATTCATTTAAGGTATCTGGGAGTTTCTGTTGGGTGTAGATATAATCATATAGTCTTTGCAAGCGTGGGCACAGCAAATCATGAAATTTCTTGTAAAATTCTGAACCTAGACCATCTGGCCCTACTGCCTTACCATTTTTAAGAGAGCCAATAGACTCCTCAATATCCTTTATCGTAATTTCCCTTTCTAATAATTCTCTATCCTTTGAATCTAAACCTTTTAAATTACATTTTATTAAAAAATCTGCTATTCCTTCTGATTGTGCTACAGTTTTAGTTGAATAAAGGTTATGATAATATTGTAGAAATCTATCATTTATATCCTTGGGCATTTTTAATAATTCTCCTGTCTCTGTTCTAATTTTATGAATTATTTTTTCCCCTTCCATTTTTCGCAGCTGGCGTGCTAATAATTTTTGTGGTTTGTCTCCAAATTCAAACTGTAATTGTTTGGTTTTTTGATAAAGTTTTATTACTTGTTCTGAGTACATTTTATTTAATTTATATTTCAGTACAGCAATTTTATTATGTTTTAACGTAGATGGCGTTCTCGCGTTTTCTGTATCTAGTTGCTTAATTTCACTTTCCAGTGCTTTTTGTTTAATCCTGTTTTCTTTATTATAAAATGCTTGGGCAGAGATTAATGTACCTCGAACATACGCTTTGAACGTCTCCCACATAAGAGAAGCAGGTGTGTCAGGGTTGTCATTTACCTCAAAAAATATTTGAATTTGTTTAATAATATATTCCTGGCATGATCTTTCGTTCAAGATTTGCGGGTTAAGTCTCCAATATGTTTGTTTCTCGGACATTCCATTTAATTTAATCATGAATGTTACCGGTGCGTGATCTGAGATTATAATGTTATGATATTTTGAATTATAAGTAAATGGAATAAACGTAGAATCAACTAAAAAGTAATCTATTCTTGAGTATGTTTTGTGTACTGGTGAATAAAATGAATATTCCCGTCCGGTTGGGTTTTCTATTCTCCAGATATCCTTAATATTAGTGGTATTAATAAATGAATTTAAAAAAACACTTGAGTTGGATGTTGATTTTTTTTGCCTTGATGATCTATCTAAGTATGGGTCTAATGTACAATTGAAGTCTCCTCCAATTATTAATTTGTATTGTGCAAATTCAGGAATTTTATTAAATGTTTTGTTAAAAAAAGTGGGGTTATCGAAGTTAGGCCCATAAACATTTAGAAGGATCACTTTTTCACCATTTAACTCTCCAACCACTATAATATATCTGCCATCCATATCCACTATTATTGAGGAGGTCGCAAAAGGAATTCCTTTACGAATTACTATTGCTACTCCTCTTGACTTGTGGGAAAAAGAAGAATGATATGATTCAGCGATCCACTTAGCTTTAAGTCTGTGTTGTGATTCCTTTTTAAGATGTGTCTCTTGAAGAAATATTATATCTGTTTTGATTTGATTTAGGTGTGCCAAAACTTTACTTCTCTTAATTGGTTCATTGATTCCCTTGACATTCCAACTACAAAATGTTATTCCCTGACCCCTTCTTGTCATGTTAGCATCTTGCATATTGCTTTTGTGGTGGTCTATAATCGGGTAGAAGGAACAACACATAGAACCCGACCCTGCTCCCAAACCTCAGATAGATGAATTTAAATTCAAATACATCATTCTTCCGATCATATCTCCTTGCCTTGGTCTTGTTTTTCCATTCAAACCTTGAGTTAAAGAAGTATTTAAAGAAAGAAAAGTGATAGGGTTGGTTAGTGTAGGGTGAAGAAAAAAGAACTACATCTACAATTAGTGTAGTTAGTGATAGCCACACTAACGTGGCTAGAATTCTAAAGACTTCCGTAGCCTTTGTAAAATGAGAAAATTCCCAGCTCCGTGCCCGAGGAAGAGGAAAGAAAAAAAAAAAAAAAAAAGGGAAATTATATTTAACATTCAATCAACTTCTTTGGGAGTATCACACTTATTTACCTAGTCATACTTATACCCACACAATATATATACACCTACCTACGTACACGTATATATATATATATATGTATGCATACCCACATGTATACTAGTGTCAACACGTAACCCTGCAGAAAGGTTCAAGACAGCAAAATGATTTTAAATTGAAAGATAGAGCGAAAAAAAAGAAAAGGAAACCCGTCAATCATAATTATCATATAGGTTGATTTACCTCTTACATATCTTTCTATATACTATATTATGTAATTCCTTTCTTCATTTATCAAAGACTATTAGTTATTGATCATTGTTATCCATCTTATACCGTATTAACTTTTATAAGAATTAATAATGTTAATAATTTTAGTGGAAATAAGGATATTTAATAAGTATTAGTTGTTACCTATATAGTTAAATATGAATTTACATATAATAGTAATGATTAGTAACCTAAAAAGAGCTAAAACAAAAAAGAGAGAAAAGAGGGAAAAACCCTAGAAAAATCGCAGTTTTTGTCCAGTGTCCTCCATCATTTTCGATTTCCAAGTGTCTATAAAGTTCTTGAACGAATTTTAAAGGTCCTTTTAGATCTGATGGTCATCTTAGTCCTTGGCTCCTAAGGAGTGGTGTGGGTTCTTCAGTCTGTAGGCACGTTACCAACTACCTTGGCGTATTCGAGTGCTTTTTCGTGCTCTGTAAAAAAGAACACATTGGAATTGTAGGTGACTCTTAGCTTTGCGGGATAGAGTAGGCTGTATTTCAAATCCGGTACACTCTTCAATATTCTTTTGGTCTCGTTGAACAGCATTCTTTTCTTGAAGACCTCTGTCGAGTAATCTCGGTAGATGCTAAATCTCTCGCCTTCAAAAAACAGTTGACCGCTCCGAACACTTTTCTTCATTATCTCATCAAATTCATGATCCTGTAGGACTTTTACAATAATTTGTCTTGGATGGACATCATCTTGAGTACGACGTCGCTGCGCTCTATGGGCTCGGCCGAGTAGAGGTTTATGACCAGATTGTATTTATGTTTGTGGCTGGTTAGTCTATTTTTTCAATCATGTGTGTATATTTTATGGGTTTATCTTTCTAAGTCTTTGCTGAAGAAATGTATTTAATACTAGACCAAGTGGGACCCGTTTGGTCCTGTCCCCTCAACGTGCGGTTGCGGCGGGGGCGGCCTGCGGCATCTCACGCGCACACACACACACATACACACACACACACACACACACACACACACACACACACACACACACACACACACACACACACACACACACACACACACACACACACACACACACACACACACACACACACACACACACACACACACACACACACACACACACACACACACACACACACACACACACACACACACACACACACACACACACACACACACACTAACTACCCCCCACACACACACTCACTAATCTCCCCCCCCCCCTGAAATTATATTAATATTATTAATTTGCTCCTTTTCCCCCCATCCCAGTCAATAGACAATAGGGAGAGAGAGAGAGGGGCAGAGAGAGAGAGACAGAGAGAGGGCAGGGAGAGAGGCAGAGAGACAGAGAGAGAGAGAGAGAGGGGGCAGGCAGAGGGGAGCGAGGGGGAGAGAGAGGGCAGAGAAGGGAGAGAGAGAGAGAGAGGGCAGAGAGCGAGAGGGCAGATAGAGAGAGAGAGAGGGCAGACCAATTCTGACCGCCGCCACCGAACAACTCCACCCCCGCCCCTCCCATTGCACCCTTCTTCAGGGCGGCCCTGGGATGTCTCGGCTCTGACAATTCGAGGGATCTACCCAGTAACAACACTAAGCAGCTCCAGGCCGCCGTACTCCCCAACTCGAATCGACTCGACGTCTAACTGACTCACGCTCTGTCCTGGGCTATCGGTTGCTTAAAAAAAAAAGTAATTTGTAAATATATGTCAAAAATGTCACTGAAGAAACTGAAAAACAAATATTTTACAATCAAATCAACAAAACTAAAAATGCTAAATTTTCATCATGGTAGAGCAAATGACAACGTTTTTAAACCAGCACCCTACAATAAATATATATAACAATTCTGAATTTTCAAATAATCCTTTACAATACCAATCCTTTGGCAGTTTCTAATGGGTCCCTCAACCAGCAAAATAATTATTAATGCCAACTGCCTATTTTATTTTATCTTCAAAGTGGAGTCTGGTGCTATTACTGACAGAAAGTGATCTCTGCAAAAGAGAGTAAACAAAATCAGCCGGTCATTTTATGGACAAAGCACTCCCATCATTAACAAACCATCTAATTCCATGGGAAATAGTGAGAAGAAATGATTACTAAAGATAACGTGCATTTGGAAATTACACCCAGACCACCAACTTTATGGTTTCAGTCTTTCTAATCTTTACCGGGAGTGATCAGAAATAGGATAGATATTTGGCAAAGCAAGGCTTCCTTTGTACTTTTACGGAAATATGGAATACTTTGGAGAAAGAATGCAATGCTGTTATGTTATATGTTCCTGTATTAGTATATTTCCTTTTTAGTAAGACCCTGTGTATTTCAGAACATGCCGTGTCCCATATATGACAGAAAAGAAAGATTCTTCATTTCAATACATGTTTAACAGATTAATTTGTAAAAGAAAAGCTAAATTGATAAAGTTTACAAAGTACTAATTCACATGATACAGTTTAAACATTGAGATTTGGGTTGTGTTAGAATTTTAAAAACTTCCATTAAAGTTTTTTTATTTTAAATAGAGACTCATTTCACAATTGATCGATGATATTAGCATTTCAAAATCTAACTTCCATCTGAGGGAAGTGGAACACTCGCAGCTGGTATCTTTTCAAACAGGTATCCATAGGGTAAAGATGCTGTGAAATCACATATTACTCTCTATCATTTGTACATCAATGTCTCATTGAGTGCCTCCACATTACTGACAGACTATTTTCTTAGACTATTGGACACCTAGACACTGAAGATAGGAGATAAATTCATTTCTGATGTGGAGCAATTTATTGACATGGTTAAATTAAGACAGCCAATCATATATCATCTTAAGTTATTCAGATTTATCACTAAAGTGAACAAATGTGTAAAACGTAGTTAATCTGGAGGAAATCAGTTTTTTTTTAATGAAACAATTATTTTTATTATACCAGTTATTAAGCAGTTAGTTGCATTATTTGGTCCTGAACAAAAATAATAAATCATTGATCACTATTCAAATTCAATATTTTCAAACATTTAGCACCAAGATTCCTGTCATTATCTTAGGTTATCTCATGGAAATTAAAATGCAAAAGCAATTGATAAACATTCCTATCTACTTTCAAATGAAAGGTGGCAACTCTTCAAGTTCTCAACAACCTGATAAATGTACTTTTTATTAACTCAATAGTTTATGGAGTATTTTTGTTGTGATTTTAATGCCTGTTGTAATTTTTTATGCCATGGTTTACATTTGCATCAAAATGGATGCAGAAATGTTTTTTTATAAAGCATTTTGTACACAAAGAACTGAGGGAGGTAATTCCCACCAATGCTACTACTCATTAATTCAACGTCTTTTGCTACATATTGCAAACATAAATGAATTGATCTTTAGAACATTGTACAAGAAGTTCAATAAATGCAAAGGGAATCGGAGAAAAGTGGGAACTGCATGCAAGATATAATTTTGTGCACAGGTACTTGAAGGAATTGTTTGCAAACTTCTCAGAATAGGAAAATATATTTTGGTTTGAAATTATTGCAGAAATCATTTCAATTTGCCATTATAATTTAAGTAGAAAATTAACTGGAAATCCCCCCAAAATCATTAAATTCCTTGTCATTAACATCTCTGAGCCCAGCATACAGATGTAATCACAAAGAAGGCACACCAGTGCCTCTACGTTCTCAGATGTTTAAAGAGATTGAGCATATTACTGGATTTTCTTAAACATCTACCGTCATGTTAGAACTATGTATTACATTAATTGGACCATTTCTGGTCTGTATATTATGGAAAAGGTATGATTGTGTTTTCCCCTAGAGAATAGTAGGGTCTGAAGTCCACTGTCTGACATGGTGAAGGACAGAAACTTTTGATACATTTCAAATGTACATTAATGTATTTAAAGAGCTATGACCTTTCTGGCTGCAGACTTGTGTTGGAGTCAGGAATAGGCCGTGTAGCTCTTTTTCAAATGGCACAGGCACAATGGGCCATTGGTTTCCTTCTGTGTTGACATTTTTCTATGATTCCACCAATATTTTTATTTATCCTCATAGAGTGACACAGGGTAGAACCAACATGTCCCAGCTGCACTAATACCACCAGTGTTTGTCCCAAATCCCTTCAAACCTGTCCTATACATGTACCTGTCTAACTGTTTCCTAAACGTTGGGATATTCCCTGCCTAAAAACTACCTCCGCTTGCTCCATTTGTGTGAAAACGTTATCCCTCAGATTCCTATTGCCATAAATCTTTTCTCCTTAAAGCTATGTATTCTTGCCCTCGATTCGCCTACTCTGGGCAAGAGATGCTGTGCATCTACATTATCTATTCCTCTCCTGATTTTATACACCTCTATAAGATCACCCCTCATCCTCCTGAGCTCCAAGGAATAGAGTCCTAGCCTAATCAACCTCTCCCTATAGCTCAGACCCTCTCATCCTGGCAACACCCTCATGAATCTTCTCTACCCTTTCCAGCTTGACAACATCTTTCTTATAACATGGTGCCCAGAACTGAACACAAAATGCGGCCTCACCAATGTCTTATACAACATGACCTCTCAACTTCTATACTCAATACTCTGATGAAGTCATTTTGACCACCCTATCTAGCTGCGACTCCACCTCCAGGGAACCATGCTCCTGCACTCCTAGATCCCTCTGCTCTACAACATTCCCCAGAGCCCTACCATTCAATAGGTATGTCCTGTCCTTGTTAGACTTCTCAAAATGCAACACCTCACATTTCTCTGTATTAAATTCCATTAACCATTCCTCAGCCCACCTGGCCCAATCGATCAAGATCCTGCTGCAATTTTTCACAACCATCTGCACTATTTGCAAAGCCACCCATTTTTTGTATCATCTGCAAACTTGGTATCATCTCCTCGTAAACCTCTTTCCTGTTTTGATTAGATATGGAATCAAAATCCTCCACATTCCTCCACATTCCTCACTGTGATGGAAGGCGAAAGAAAAGTTAAATCTCTCCTTTCTTTGTCCTCGAGCAGTCGGGGGCCTCTAACCTTCCGTTGACGGTAGCCGGCGGCGGGTCTCCTCGTCGGAGTGATCAAGCTCCTGCATGGGGAGGGGTGCGGGGGCACGGATCTCAGCTCCCCCGCGCCGGGCGATCTACCCCGGGTAGGGGCTAGTCGAACGTAGTGCGGCTTTTGAAGCTTCCCGACGTCGGTACGAGCCCTTGACGTTAAAGTCCGCAGGCCGCGGTTGGAGCGTCGATCCCAGGCAAGGAATCGGCTCCAATAGTAAGTCCACGCCCCGCCGGGGCTCAAAGTCAGTCCCGAGCAAGGCCTCCAGCTCCACGATACTCCACAGAACAACCTGAGATACGATCCGGAAAACGGCAAGGTAACAGATTGAAAGAAAGTTTCCCCCGCCCACCCCCCACATAAAACAAACCAGAGAACATTAACACATACTTCGTAAACACACTAAAAAAAAGAACAGACTGTAGGTGAGGCTGCCATCTATGTGGTATTGGTAATTCAATCCCGTGAATTAGAAAAACGATGCTTATAGAGATACAAGAGGATGCAGATGCTGGACTCTGAAACAAAATAATCTGCTGGGAGAAATCAGCGGCTCAAGTAGCATCTATGCGGGCAAAGCGATAGTCCATATTTTGGGCAGATGCAGGGCCGGATTTACGTATAAACTAGACAAGCTTAATCTTAGGGCCTCGAGATCTAGGGGGGCCTCGGCCTGCTCCATCAGAGTGTATAAAACTTTTGAAATAGTGGTGTTACAAACCGTACCATCAGTGGCGCTGTGCTTACGATTCCGGAGGCTTTGGTGGTGTGTGGGGTGCGGGGGGCGGGGGGAGGATTAAAATGGAGGTAAGGTTTATATTTGTTGTGGATAGGACCTCGTACTCTTTGCCCGCCGACCCTCGCCACTCCACCACCTTCCAGCAGCCTGCAGCCGTCGCCTTACCTGCAGCCTGGACTCAGCACCGGGCCTGAAGTCTCCATGTTACAGACTCCAACTCCCTTGAGTTTGACTGTGCTGTGTCCTAGTGCTAGTCCCCCCCCCAAACCCTTTGTAATCTCAGTGGCTGTTCCACTGGGTCTTCCCCATTCCCCTCAAACTATGTGACCCCAGCTCTTCCCCACCCACACTACAGTCCTCATACCCCCATACCCCCTGATCACCCACCACCCCCCCCCACCAGACATTGATTGGCCTCAGTCCACTCACCTGCCTTCCTCCGGCCCCAACCCCCATCCCTGCCGTGTGTTCACCATCCCCCCTGACCTCCCCCTCTCAGATACCAAACAGTCTGTCCTCAGCAGAGGCCTCACCTTTGTCCCGCTCCGTCCCCACCTCAATGAGTTCCGCGCCTGCCGCGATTTGGAACTCTTCTTCCGTCGCCTCCGCCACACACCGTTCTTCCAAGGGAAGGAGTCATCATTGATGATCCCTTTTCCCATCTCCAACGGACCCCCTCCTCTTGGACCCCCCCTCATGGCCATTGGTACAATGAAATTTGGGGGTCACCATCCGACGTCGGAACGGGATAACATTCTCAGTGGCTTGGACTTCCGAATCGGCCACTTCCTACCGGAGACCGCGGCTCCCGAGGTCCACAGGCTGAGCTGGGCGGAGATTCACACTGGCGGGCCCTCGGCAAAGGGATCCCAGGGCTCCGCGATATTGAAATCAGCGCGGCCCGAGACTGGGAGCTCCGCAAACCACAGCTCTGATGTTGAAGCAGCAGGCCCAACACTCCAGAGCTTCAAACAGCGAACCAGGTAAGGCATCGCCCGCTCCTCGGTGAATCCAATATGTATTTTAAAACCAACTGTTCAATGACAACATACTGTAGGATCTAAAAGTGTCACACTGTCACTGTCAGGTAGTCATGGTCCTCTAGTCGTGGGGGTGGGGGGATTGTGAGGGGGTCCTCACAAGTGAAATAGCTTAGGGCCTCTCTTCATCCAAATCCAGCCCTGGGTGGATGGAAGCAACGGGATGGTCTGCATTTCGGATCTCCAGCCGAGATGTCACACGTCCCTTTATCACCGCAGACGCTGTTTGACCCGCTGAGTTCTTCCAGTAATTCGCCTTTTGCTGCTATTAGATGGTTGGAGGTAAATCAATCCCCTGTGGCTGGGTTGTCATCCAATTTCTGACATGGTCTCTTTGCACTTTATATGTGATAAACCAGTAATAGTACCCGTGAGGGTAGATCCCCAAATTGCAGGCTGAAATTTTTTTTATTCTCTGTCGGCTATCTGCACGCAACGTTTTCTTGTTAGGATGAAGAAGAATTGGAACATTTCCGAAATTCCCAACAAAAAAATCTGTAAAGGTGCGATTTGCTTTGTGCAACAAGAGATCGCCCTCATAGAGCTTCAAGGTCAACCTATGAATCTCCATCTAAACTCTCTTGATTTAAATTAGTGGAATGTTCTGTATCACATACAAATCACTCTTTGTTTGGATTTCTTAAGCATATTGATCGTTTCAGTGCTCAAACAGAAAATATATATTGCGTGGGTCTGAATGTTTTATAATGTTACGCACAAGCAGCACAATCTTCCGGTCTCAGCAAACCCGCAATATTACTGAAATGTGTGTTTCTGCAGCAGAAAACCTAGCAGAGATTATTTGTGAAATAACCATGAGACGCTACCTAAGTCCTGTTTGACATCTTCTTTTTGATGTTTGATGCTGCGGGCTAACTTTTCATATTGTGGTGAAAACTTCATTAAATCCTCAGGTGAGGAACTTTATTCCAGCGTCCCCGTCATTTCAGGTAAAGTCATTGACATTCATAAGCATATATTCCTTTGTTTCGTTCAGCATCATGTTAGAAAATAACATTGCAATTTTGGGCCGTAATTGGCCTCATTCCACACGACTTTGATTCCGAGTACGAGCATGCGCTTACGAACAGAAAACATTATCCTTGGACTTAGCATTCTGATGATATTCACTTGCTCAACTGTTTCTGGTTATAATTCTATCCCGTCCATTCTAAAGTCGAATTGTTTTTTGGCAAAAACAATCGGCGATGGAGGTGGTAGATGTCTGAAACTGTTTGGCACGATGCGAAGCATGAAAGAAGAGCTTGTAAAACCAATGAACCTCCGTGATTTAAACAGCGCTGTCGACTATTTCTATCCTGAGCACGTTTTTAGCAATTTCTACGACGCCAGGACAAAACTGTCTCGATTACATTCGTTTACCTTATTGGTTTGCCATGTATTTTTTGTCATAAAAGACTGGCTACTCTATCGCCCAAAATATTCCGGAGGCGTTGTATTTTATGAGATATAAGATGTCACCCGCCTTTTGTAATATACCTTTAATAGGTCTGCGGAATTCGGTCTTGAGACAGAAGATGTGGATAGCGGTTTTAGTTAATGTAAAATGCATGCGGATTTTTTTCGGTATTATTCTCATTCATGTATCTCCTTTGGCGATAATCGGTACATTTATAGAACGACAAAAGCGTTTTTTGTTCATCATTATCGCTAGCTCCGCTTGACGATTAGAATAGTGTATGATATCTGTCTTGTCTTACAATCAAAACAGCGCCAATAGATCTCTATTTATGATACAAATAATCAAACACAATAAAATCTAAATTTGTAATAGTTCATTATATGTATATCATATAATCGACTGAGCAATGATATTCAACGTTAAAACGACATCAGTGCAAGCATTTGTAACAATAAAGGCATTCACTCATGTCTTGGTGCATTTCTTCCGCAGTGTAATCCAAAGTTTATGACCCTGATCACATGGGACGTGCCTTGAACTTTTAACCCCTTATTCTGGGCCATATTTGTGCCTAATGGAATGCATTCCTTATCTCAAAGCAATACAGCGTTCTCGGATCACTGTCACGAACAATGTTGCGCCATCTGTGGAGAAACAAGCTTGTCATTTTGAGACATTTTAGAAAATCCCAAGATCCAAAAAAAACGGTTGTCTCACTTACATTTATTCGCTTTGATGGGGGGGGGGGGGGGGGGGGGGGGGGGGGGGGGGGGGGTGGCTGCAGACATTTCCCCCAAAATTGCTTCGCCCTTGTGGCATTCCGTGGACTTCCCCGCAGCTTGTGAGATTAATTCACATTTACCATTGATGTTAACTGGTTTTCAATTGAGAATGACACGATTGTAATTTCATAACAGACGAATCCCACCAGTAAACTAAACGCGAATAAAACAATTGTTTTAAAGAATCTAAATAAAGTGTTTAATGGTTTACACTGCTGCCACACATGGTTAATATTTTCCTTTCATATTGACTGAAGTTTATCTTCTATGTTTGGTCGTACTTATTAGTAATATTTAGAACTACAACCTAGCTTAATTGCCAAAGGGTACTTGGTAGGGACAGCGGGGGATATTATATTATGTTAAGCGATTTAAAGAACTCCAGTTGGGCAGTATTGCTATCAAAGTGTGTGATCATCGATCTGGTCATCTGTTAATAAAAAAACATTATTTTATTTGGATTTGGTTTGCCGAGTGGCATGCTGCTTTATCGACAGATAAGTGAAAATGAATACTGGACGATGGCTGAAATTACACCAACCTCACCTCGTAAGGTCTGAGGTTTTAGCTCCAGTACCACTTCCCACTTTCATTCTCCAATCCTTCATTCCCCCATACAATTCTCCATTGGGCACGTTTAGAATTGTCTCGAAAACCTCACATGTTGGGCAAAATATAATATCTAAGTAAGGAGATTCGGTAGGTTTGATTGATCATAACCAATTCATTATATTAGAGCAGAAATAACGGCAAGATTACTCTGTATCTCCTATCATATTCCCATTTGATTGTCGGTATTAAGGTGAATTGCAATAATTTCTCTCCAATTAATAATGAGAATTATATTTTTGTTATTTATGTGTGTTTAGACCTGTATTAATTTTCCATTTAATATATTCATATTGCCGGTATGAAGTAATAACGCCACCTATGGTGTACTGAATCGTAATAAGATGGTCCTTGTACATGCAGCAATTTGAATGAGATAGATTAATTTATCTTATCTTATTTGCTGAATATTTCATTAAAATGTTGACGGTGGTACTAAAACCCATAATTTGAACGAGTACTGCAATAGAAGGAGCAAAGCAGAAGTAGGGCGATACGTTTTAGTAGCAAAATATTATATAACATTGGCTTCATCATATACAAGAGCAATTGAACAACTGGGGCAGCAAGATTTCGTCGAGGGCGTAAGCGCCGCGAATTGTCTCTTTTATCTGGTTTGTACAGCAGGCAAATGTTTGAAATAGAGTAAAATATTAAAGTTTACCCCGTGCGGAAAAAATCCCATTGTATTCAATACACGTCAGAGGATGTTCTTAAGTTGCTGTTTATGAAGATGACCATCCACGTTTGAACTGCAATTAAGGCACCTGGCAAGTATTTTTGTTGTTGTTGTTGTCTTCCAGTGAACCGTTGCTCCTGTACTCGGTCTTTTGTTTAGAGACTGTTCATTCGAAGCTGCTGGTCTGACCTGTTTGTGTGCGTCAGTGGTCCGACAGGGTTGATTATTAAGAAAGGGCGACGATAAATAATAGGGCAATAACCCCTGTTAAAATGATGACATGAAAAGTATTGTTATTCTAATTAAATGGGATTGACTGATATTTTCTGATTCTCTCACGTGGTTTATCACCCTGTACAATGGTTTTATCTTTTGTTTTGACAATTTAATTGTTTGATGTTTCTTTTAAGAAACTGAATTTACTCTCTCCGTTGTCTATTTTAATTCCCATTTTAATTATCTATATTTGATAATTATCTCTATAATTTACAACACGTCTTTGGGGTTCGCGTTTTGTGAGCAATCACCTCAAGCAAGAATGAACATTTATGTTCAGTTTCGATAATGATGATGAAATGCAATATTATTTGATGGGCAATTCATGGCATTGTTGGAATCCGATGTGGCCAAGGGTGTGTGTCAGACTATTTTATGTATGATTCAACTTTATTTTATCAAAATCCACAAAGTGGAAATGCTATAATAAAGATTACACATTTCTGATGTTATCAATGACAAATTACTTGAACGTAACTGCGAGCGCGAGGGGGAAAAATAAGAGGATGACAATCCCTTAACACTAGAAAAGAAAAGGTATGCTTCTCAACTTGAAGGATTTCCGATGTGTGTATCAATAATCTGGCTACCTATATGTTGTTAAATTGTCTCTATCATCACTTTATTTTAAGTGGTAACTGAAGTTTGATGTCATGCATTGCATTTGTATAAGACTCGAAGGGTAAAATTTTTTGTCTAAGTTGATTCTTGTATCTGCAGTTCCTTGTACTTTTTTGTACTTTTTTGTCAGATCATTTCTGTATAAATATAACACGGGAAGAGTTTAATTATCCAGAGCCCATCTCCGTTCACTTTATCATTCCCATGCCCTTTGAGTTGCCAACAATATTGAATTGCCGATGTGTTTTATGGAATCATTTCAGTGCTTTCCCAATGTCATCTCATCTCGTCTGTCTCTGCGATATATAGACCCATTCTTTAATCTGTAACCCATATTACGCTAGATAATGCTCCCGGTGTTGGGGGAGTCCAGAACCAGGGGCCACAGTTTAAGAATAAGGGGTAGGCCATTTTGAACTGAAATGAGGAAAAACTTTTCACACGGTGAGTTATGAATTTGCGGAATTCTCTGCCTCAGAAGGCAATGGAGACCGATTCACTGGATGCATTCAAAAGATGGTTAGATAGAGCTCTTAGGGCTAGCGGAATCAAAGGGTATGGGGCGAAGGCAGGAACGGGGTACTGATTGTGGATGATCAGCCATGATCACGTTGAATCACTCGGTGCTGGCTCGAAGGGCCGAATGGCCTACACCTGTACCTATTGTCTATCTATCTAAGTGTATGTATCTATGTTTATGTTGCCAAATTTCAAACATCTGTAAAACGCAAGAATTATTTCCTCATATTTGCCTTGGAATTTACCAGGAATCAACCAAAATATACTGCACGGACAGAATGTGCACCTCTAAAAACAATTAAATTTTTAGATCATGTGAGCAATCGGACTTGCTTCAGTGAAAACTAAAATAAACTAAAAGAGGCCGCTCGTGGGATCCAAAGCATTTCTTTAATGTCGCAATTTCATCTTGCAGCTTTGCACTGGGCTCCACTATAATGTAGCTGATGGACCTCTGTGAGTCTCATTTATATTTATCCTTCCAATTGTTTTGTTTTACAGAAATCAGGCCAAGTGGCTTCATTACATTTTGAAAACTTCAATAACGTTTTCTTGGCAGAAGTTAACCGTTTAAAAAGAGTGCGAAATGTTATCCTTGAACTTTTACTTGAGGTCCACAACAAAATAGTTTTAATGGGATCTATGTAAACTTTAAAGGGAATGCAATTTCCGTAAAATAATAGGAACAATCGAAACACGGACAGCACGTTGCTAATTGCAGACAGTTAAAATGTCTTGCAATATATCGGAGAATGTCGACAGGTTTAATTCCAATGATTAGTTTATGCTATAATTCCCATTTATCCTTGTATCCAAATACTGGAGTGATAAAAAAAAAGTCAGTCGTGAATACCCTTGACCTCTATAAATTGTTTTTGCAGTAGCACATCCTGGGCGGTTTACTGGTTTACTATAAGCAAAATGCATTTCTTACCTAGTTATATGGTACTCAAGAACAAGTTGTACTGGAAATTTCATTCGGAGACTGCTCGTTCACCAGTGGCTTTTGATGACTAAATGATCTGAGTTGCGGATTTTCTCATTCATCTTTTCATTTCCCCAAACAATCCTCAGTGACATTGAACTAAAGTTACATAAAGTTTATTATTTTATGTTTAAATGTTTTCCAAAATATCTTCAACTTGGAAACGACAAGGCTATTTCTCTCGAATTGCTGCAGTACCAACGGTAAATAAACAACACACTTCATCTCCACAATGAGCAGGAAATAATGATCAATTGTTTTCCGTTTATGGTTATTATGGGACTTATACTAGAAGTCCATGAAGGCAGGAGAATGGGGTTGAGAAGGAAAAATAGATCAGGCATGATTGAATGGCAGATGGGATAAATTGCCTAATTCTGCTCCTATGTCATGGTCTTATGAATAAACTGGTTTCTGTACATTTTTCTAAAATGTTTTATTTAGATGAAAACGTAATTGCCTAGATTAATGACAAAAATAGTGAAGTTCATAAATTATGAAAACCGTAGTTATTGTTAGAAAGCATTTTGTCCGCAAAACGATACATTGTCCTTCTCAGAAAAATTAGAATTTGTTTTAAGTCTCTCAAATATAGAATAGTCTGTTCTGCCCTTCAAACAAGGATACTTTAATCATACATTGACGTGAAAAATACAAAGACGATTTGATGTAAGAAATTTGAGTACATGGCATTGATCGAATCTAGTCCAAATAACTTGATGTCATTCTTTGTGCTCAAAGTTATGTTAAATTAATCAACAATATAGATTCTGTTGTCTAAATAATAGATTCGATATTTATAAAATATTCAGAATTAAACAACTTTTGAATGAAACACACCATAATTACGATGCAATTTAAATGAATCCGACTGGTGGTGTTTTTCAACACGTTGCATCGTCTTTTCTTCACTGGTTGCAAACATCCCAAGTTATAAAGGCGATTGTAAAGGCGTTGTACGTTTTGCTTTGCTATTTTAATTAACAGGAATACGGTGTATTTTACACTTTATGATAATTCATGATGAAGGATGATTGCCAGTTATTTATGCCAGTTTTATAATGTTTCTATCCTTATGCAGCCACAAATTCCTCCATGCGTGTGATTCCTAACCATGTGTAAACTTTTCTAACCTCAGTAGAAATAAAAACATGACCTTGTAGTATACAAATCAATGCAGATAAATGTAATTTGGCCGTTTGTCAACATCGATGTAACACAGTTATACTGCCACCCCACGGTTCATATTAGTACTGTTTTGCACCCATTGTAAGAATGCAAGACGCATAATTCGATCAGGGAAATATTTCATGTCATGACATGCGTGGTACCATTGCACATGCTTTATTATTGTAAGGAGATTGTGTTACTTATGGCGCTTCGTTAGCAACAATCAATTTTATATGACGTCAGGCGCGATCTTCACGGAACAACATATTTACTTCTGTAGAGTTGGTTGGAATAATGAAAAGCTATCCGGATTCAGTACTATTATCTTGTCCCCAAAAGCCGTATTGTAAACTCATACAAGTGCATGTGTTTCAGTTCCATACAAGAAATGCCGTTACCTCTAAAAGGGACTTCAGACTTGTGCCTAAATGAAAGATATGCACTTAGGTGCTTGGAGCTTCTTCCTTAAATTCTGACTAAGTGCTTTTGAATTACTGTGACATTTTCAGTCGTGGAATAGTTATTGGATGAAGGATTTACAGGCAATTATTATCTGATCTTTTGAGCAATCACACGTAACCAAAGCGATCAACTTAAATCTCTGGAAGAAAGACTTCATCTCATTAAGGGAATATAGGGGCTGCAGTGAGCAGCTCCAAACAATTATGCAAGGACTTTAAGGCCGCGCTGGTGTCTGCCCCGAGCAGTTAATAGGCCTAAATCTCCCTCATTGTCATTGTGGCCACAGTGGGAGCACCAGCAGAAAATGTGCCAAGACACTGCGGGAAGCAACAGCTTTTCAATACTTAACGCAGCTGGAAGGATTCTAGGCAATACCACACAACTATACTTGGGAGAGACATGTGATTGGAAGAGGTCAAGACGGCCACCTCTCATCAAGGTTCAACCCGATGTGTGTTTCAATTTCGGTTTAATTTCTGACAACTTGCTGCTAGTTCTCTCTCCCAAAGGGGGTAAAGGGGGGGGGGGGGGGGGGGGGTGAGGGGGGGAGAGAGGTGGGGGGGGGGGGGGGGGGGGGGGGGGTGGGGGGGGGGGGGGGGGGGGGGGGGGGGGCGTGCGGGGGGGCAAACGGAATGCAACGACTTCTTCGGCAAAATATAAGTGCGATTCAAGTAAAGAAACTGGCAATTTTTTTATGCTGGAATGCCGCCCACTTCAATTCTGTGTGCAAAGGCCAGGCAGAGAGTATGGGTAGGAGCCGCGCTACGTCCTCGGCTGCATTCAGCTTTTTCACAAGAGCGAACTGAACAATCTGAGATATGTAAGAAGGAACTGCAGATGCTGGTTTAAACCGAAGATAGACACAAAAGGCTGAAGTAACTCCACGGGACAGGCAGCATCTCAGGAAAGAAGGAACGGGTGACGTTTCAACCTGAGATATGATTAGCTAATTCCACCAAAAACCTGATCCTTTGATCCCAGAAGCTGGTCTCTAACGAAGAGTGAAAGTGAGTTTGCAAGGTTGGATGGGGCCGGTTTGCCTCTTCGAAACTGGTAAACAGCGGGCTACGAGAAGGCTATACTTGCTGTGTTTTTCAAGCTATCTCTGCAGCAGGTTCCCGAGCCGAAAGGTCGCTAATCCTTGTCCTCCAGCGATACTGCCTTGACCCGCTGAGTTACTCCAGCACTTTGTGTCTTTTGTTTTGTAAACCAGCATCTGCGGGTTCTTGGGTCTCCAAGACAGGCTGCAGTGACCAAACAGAAAGTTCTGCGACTTGCGATAGTGGAAGGGACAGTTTGCAGAAGTTGAGTAATGAGGTTGTATCGTCACTAAACTAGAGCTTATATTGTCAGCATGTGAAGCCGTTTGTGTACAAGGTATCTGGCCAAGTGGAGTCCACTATTCTCGTTGTACACTCATTACAGACAAGAATAATGTGGACCGAAAGTGGAATCATCTCTCAGTCCTGGAACCCAGATTGGAACATCCAATCTTGCAGGGAATGTTTAGAGAGATTAGGGTATCTTTCCATCACTCTTTATCGCCTTCCAAATACACACGCACACACTTTCTAAACATGTTATTTTTAACAGTTGATAGTGAGTTATGCTCATCGTTGTATCCTGTCAGGCACGCAACTTTCTCCAAGCTAACTACTAAACTACGGCCCGGTTGGGCAGACGTCACGTGTACAAAGTAAGCCCCGTAAATGCTGATAATACCTAACAGGTCAGGCGGCGTCTCTGGAGAGATGTGACGCCGGCGGCGTCTACTTATTTCCAGGATGTTCACGTTTTATTTGAGATTTCCAGCATCTGCAGAATTTTGCTTTCAGACACTTTTACAGTTGGCTAGAACCGGACCCGGTGCCATTGACATCAGAACCACCACGTGTTAACCCACAATTTAGAAATTGCTGATAAACTCATTTATACCATGAGGTTTGCCAATTTAAATGTCGTTTTACTATGTTCACTGCATTTCTGCAATACGCCATAACATGACAATGTATCCAAGTGACAATGTCACGAGAATTATACAGCAGCGGCTTTGGAAGAAGTGAGTTGCAGTTTAAATTGTCTCTTCAACTAAGAAGGAGGGATTGAATTGACGGGAGACACAAAATGCTGCTGTAACAGCGGGTGAGGCAGCATCTCGAGAAAAGGAATGGGCGACGTTTCGGGGCGAGACCCTTCTTCAGACTGAAGAAGGGTCTCGACCCGAAACGTCGCCCATTCTTCTCTCCAGAGATGCTGCCTCACCCGCGGAGTTACTCCGGCATTCTGTGTCTCCCGTCAATTTTATCCTTCCTTCTTAGTTGAAGAGGCAATTTAAACTGCAATTCACTTCTTCCAAACGACAACTAGATTTTCGCCAGAGGCAGGATCCAAACCTTTCTGGAACACATTGGCAGGGAAGGGCCAACACATTTTCTTTATTTGGAATTTCTAATATCCAAACACATGACACTGGAAGGAAGCGTTGTTTTGGCAGTTTAGAAGCACGTGTAAACATAGCATTTACAATTTGGACTAGATTAAATGCAATGCCCATCCGTTTTGAGCTTGGTATCTTCAGCACTGACGCACCCCAGAAGTGGTGGGGTAATTAGAAAAGTATAGTGAACACATCCTGTATTCAAAGTAGACACAAACTGCTGAAGTTACTCAGTGGGACAGGCAGCATCTCTGGAGAGAAGGAATGGGTGCCTGAAGAAGGGTCTCGACCCGAAATGTCACCTATCCCTTCTCTCCAGATATGTTGCCTGTCCCGCTGAGTTACTCCAGCAGTTCGCGTCTACCTTCGATTTAAACCAGCATCTGCAGTTCTTTCCTACACATATCGTGTATCCATTTTGTTTAACTTTGTTTTTCTTCCAGCCTATACATAACCACGTTTAAGGTGCATGTGCGTTAAATATACCGACCTGGAATATTGTATATTTCCTGCTGTACAAACTTGAAATGTGGTGTTTAGAAGAAAACTGAACGTGCACTCCTTTAAATATTGTGTTTTTACCTATGTTGAGCATGGTAGCAATAGCGACATGGAAATGTGAAGGATTCGAATGCACACCACAATGCCCAATTTGTGAAAGGTGATGCAAATATTGGAAACTTTCTTATTGTTTCCGCATATAAAATTATAAACATATAATAGGTGGCTAACCGATACAACAAAATGCAGCAAAAATTACTAACCAGCCTCTTCCAGACATGCTGCTCGGTCATCTATATACACGTACATTTTAATTATTTAACTAATGATCTTAAATGCTCTTGGAAAGGTCGTGATGGGTCACGGGCACAAGGAACGACAAGTACCATTTCTACCTAATTACTGCTCCTCTCACACTCAATTGGCCTCCAGATGATGTTAGTGATGAGCTGAGAATTGACAGATTCAATTGGCCACAATGGAAAGGTTGTCTCGGTCATGTTTTCAAACTCGCAGCCAGGTGTTTTCTGAATAGAGTATTGCGAGCTTGTAGTTCTTGGGGTTCATTCCTTTTAACACCATTTCAAGTCCTTTCTTTGTTATTTCGACTAATGTCAAGGTCAATAATTACAGTGCAAAACTTGTTTGTTATTTCTTGCAGTTATAAACGATAACCTTTTAAGAATTAAAATGTAACAGCTCACTCTAAGATGGCGAAAGCATTTCATGAGTGTTTGTAGTTATGTACATTCTCAATTGATTATTTAAACGAAATGATTTGACGCAATTTAACATAATCAATTAATTTGAGTTATTTAAACTACACGGTAGTAGTTATGTTTCTGGAAAAAATGCTCAGTGCGATCACCATTATTGAATCATCGTATTGATGTAAATATATATAGACAAATGGAGACCGAAGCTTCTGGGTTACCGGTACAACACAATTCATTTTTGCAAATGAACAAATGCTCCTTCAGCCTATCTTCTGCGTGTATAGTTTCTAATGCTAATACATACATTTTCAATACTGTTTCTGTGCATCCTCTTGTTTAGTAATCTTATTTAAAGTTCACTTTTGGCAGTAATTGAAGCGAATTTCTCAAGAGAATCACAGCTGTTCAATTCCAACCACTGCTACCATTTTCAGTCAGGAGAATAGGTTTAAAAATCTAAGGATAATTTTCATAACGGAGTCCATAAAATGCGCAAACCAATAAATTAGCTACAGTTGGCAAAACGTTACTGCTACTTGAAATCTTCTCGGTTCTTTTACGCCAGTTTTACACAACAAATGGAATCCACGTTGTGTCAAATGGACACGATCTTACACTGATTCCAATAGGAGCGTATCCAGTCCCTATCCCTGTTTGGTATATGTTAAAGCTACCTTGCAAACGGACTGCACATCATCACACTATTCATTTGTTTTATAGCTGTTATTATGAAGGAACATAGAACAGTACAGTACAGAAACAGGCTTTCGGCCCACAATGTCTGTGCCGAATATGAGGTCGACCAACTCTTATTTAGCTGCACATAATCAATGCCCCTCAATTCCATGCATATCCATGGACGTGTCCAAAAGTCCCTTAAGTGCCACTATCGTACCTGCCTCCACCACCCCTGGCAGCGGCATTCACTATGTAAAAATAAATTGCCCCGTATATCTCTTTTAAGCGTCGGTCCTCTCACCTTAAAGCTACGCCCAGAATTGTGAATTATAATTAAAATGCTACATTTCACTGGGTTATTAAAAAAAAAACATCTTCATGGATTAAAGCTGTTTGGAAATATTTACATATTTTCTCACGACTTCATAGTGATACTAATCAAAGCTAACGGTGATTGGAAAATAATTGTCTGCCATTCGCAGGATATTTTATGATATATAGATATTTTGTGATTAGACCTCCTAACCTTTAATGATGTAATGGCACTTCACAGAATCGCAAAATGGTAACCACGCCGAAGGAGGCTATTTAGCCCGCCGATTCTGTACCGGAGTGCAGTTCTGCTATTCCCACTGCACTGTTCTGTAAATTATTTCCTTACTCATATGTTTACATCTTGCATTGAAAACTATAATTGAATCTCAAACCGCTAACACCCCGGCAAAGTATCCCAGATGAGCAGGAAGGAACTGCAGATGCTGGATTAAACCGAAAGTAGACACAAAACGCTGGCGTAACTCAGCGGGACAGGCAGCATCTCCGATCAAGTATTCCAGATGCCAACCATTGCTTTTATGTTGTTGTTGTTCTTTAGGCCATTGGCTTCATTTTATATCAGCAGTTTTGAACCTCATGCCCAATTAGAATATTTATTTGTGTAGGAAGGAACTGCAGATGCTGGTTTACACCGAAGATAGACACAAAATGTTGGAGTAACTCAGCGAGACAGGCAGCATCTCTGGATAGAAGGAATTGGTGGCGTTTCGGGTCGAGACCCCTTTTCAGACATTTCTTTGCATTTCTTCTGGCAATGCTCTTCTTGATTTGAAATGCCTCTACCAGTTCCCCTCACAATTTCCTCCAGAACAAGGAGAACAAGTCCAGCTTTTTCATTCTTACCACACATCCGAAGTTCATCACCCTCAGGATCATTTTAGTATATTTCTTTTGCACATTTTCCAAAGCCTTCACATTTCTTTCTAAACAATGGTTCCAAAACTGTACACAGCCGTCTTCACACTCTACTTTCAGTTTAAAGTTTTAAAAAAAACACGTTCGTTTGTTCTTGTACTCTATATACCTAATTCAACCCATGTTTCCTTTTTAACTACCCAATCAATTCTCACTATCATATTCTTTGAATTATTTTGTTCTTGTACACTTCCTTCCGTCAAAATGTAATACTCTACATTTCCCAACATAATAACACGTATTCACCTATTCCACCAGTCTTTGAAATATATTAGTATCTACCTCACTGTTTATTCTGCATCCAAGTTTTGTGTTATCTTCACATTTGGAACGTGTACCCTGTACCCTGATGTCCAAATCGTTAAATATATCAAGTAAAAACAGTGGCCTCATATTGAACTCCAGTGATCCTCTCCATATATGTTCTTCCAATGCAAAGTAAAAGTCTTTCATTGCCACTTTTTGTCTGTAGTTACCGGGTTCATCCTTACAATCCTTTTTTTGTGAACAGGGGTATAACAGTTGTAATTTTTGAATACTCAAACCATTTAATTGAATCCATTTTTGATTAGAATTAGAATGTCATATTTGTAAATTAAACTATTGTTCATAAGTGTGTTGATATTCTAATTCACAGGTGCTTTACAAAACACTATTCCGTGTTTCATCACATTAACGTGTGTAGGCAGATCCTAATTGTTTTAACACTCGTCCATTCATATGACCAGAAGACAATCTCAAACTGGGAACTCATAAATTTCCAGGTATTAAAAAAAAAGTATTTCAACGTGTACAATGCATACATGCATTTACAAATATATTGTATTACTTTGATTCTAAATTGTATGACACTGGATCGTATTTTATAATAATGTATTCTATTGAAAAATTCTACCTAAATTAATAGATAACTATTCTAACAATTGGTAAATAATTATTTTACTGTAATTTTGGATATGGAGGAAGGTTCGATTTTTTTTAAACACGGCCATTATGTTGGTCTACTTTGATTACTTTTATGTCTTTCAAGTGCATCACCTTGTATCCCGATTAAACAGTATCATAACAAGTTGCCAAATTAACTACCAATGTGAGCATTTTTTACAAACCCATGAACAATATTCTCCTGACTTCATTTAAACATGTCAATTAAAATAAAGTGGAGTCGCAGCAGAAAATCTCACTGTTGTCTTATCATATTTTCCAGGCTCTTGATTAACTCCCGCCGATGTGAAAAGGATCGTATTATTCACCTAATTGTTTTATCTTCCCGGAAATTAAATGTAGACGAAAAGGAATTGTATTTATGTTAAGTGATAATGTGTTACCGTGTTGCACTTTCCACGGTTTGGCTGTATGTATTTCATTCATGGTGAAAAAGCGCTGATTTGCAGCTACAAAATTGCTATGTTACACTCAAAATAGAGATAATAAAATACGGAACAGTCTAAATTAACCATGGCCAACCCGTTCTATACTGTGCACAAGAGTTCAAGATACGAGGAATAATGTTGCAATATAGTGCTAATTACGGCGCTTGGTTCGAATATACACACCATCGACACGTTTAATACGTTTAATTACTCCGCTCTTTAAATAATACATTTAATTAAATAACGTATTATAAATAGGCAGAGATGTTCTCGAATTTATTAATGAAGGCATCCTATCCATATTAAATCAACAGTTGGACCGTATAAGGCAAAACATATTTTAAAATTATGATAAAGACTATTACCAATAAAACATCACAATACCACTTGCTCCCTATCCTAAATTTATAGTAATACTATTTGATAATGTTTCTACAAAGTTCTTTTATGGTTGGCGGCGGACGGTATGTTGTCGGAACATCTTATGCTGTCAACGTTTGCTACATTCAAAACCTTTTGGGGTCAGTCATACAGTCCCACTTACCTACATACTGAAATTCTGACTTGGTATTAGATGGCCGAAATGCAAAGGAAAAATTCAATAGAACAACACTAAACATATATTAATATAGGGGAGACAGCTTCAGAATAAAATAGAAGATTGGAACTCAAATTTAATGTCAACAATATGATTCTGTATAAACGTGCGGATATTTCTGGATTAAAGAATGTCACTAAAATGAACATAAATTAAGTCATTGATTTTACATAAGGATCTGTAAAACATATCGCTGTTGGGAAAACTCCCGCTACTTTTTGTAAATTAGAGTTAACATACTCTTTGACAATGGGAATGATAAACCTTTGGACTCTAGTTTCATTATACTGTAATTACTTTTGTAACTATATATGGGTAGATTTCATAAAGAGTTTGTTATCTATTCTCTGGAGTATCTTTAGCAACATTTTAGACTCCTTGTACCACGTCTTATTAAAATTAGTTTCCTTTTATTGATCATAATATGATTATAAAAACCAATGCACTACACTCAAACCATTATTAACATTATAACATTGCACCGCACGAATGATACGTTGATTGCATAGATACACGATCAAAATAAACAATGTTTAAGAATACTTTCCAGTGGAAACGGACCGTGTCCCAAACTTTACCGTACATCTATAGCCGATCACACCGTACGGTGATTTTGCTGTTTTTATTTTTAAATGATCCAATTAATACCTTGATGTTCGGATAAACAACCGTCACTTTTTTGTTAATGTTTAGAAGTGGTGAATAAGTTATTGATTCGATTAACTTATGTAAAATCACGCAATTCAACCCCCTCCCCTTTTCTAAATACGATCTCCAGCGATCAAAGGACCCCCTTGTTGTTTGCGAAAAGGACAGATAAAAGCAGATTATAATCTATTTCCTCGCCACTTCCGGAATGTTGACGCAAAAGAACTCTAAAATAATTCAATGCGAATTTTTGTACCTACGGACTTACTAATTAATATCAAGGTAACATTCCATGTCTCGCTTGGTCTGCGATAATTTGCAATCAATTCTCCCTTTTTCATGAGTATATTTTCATGAACGAAGGATTCGCACACAAATTAATACAGACATTAAGGATTTAACAAATATATTTACTTAATAACAGGCGCCTGTAATGTATAACAGACCGCTCATCCGTTCAATTGACACAGTTGTGAAAAGGACGAACCTTACTGCAGAAATGGCGAGCATTATATATCTTGCGTGTACATATATGCATCAATTCCAATGTTGTGGACTGACTTGGTAACAAATTAATGCATCTAACAAATTTTCTTCCGTATTTTATATACAATTATTCTGCACGAGTTGCATGAAAAATAACACCAAACTGGGTCTATACCAACAATGTGTCAGAAACAAAATGTATGCAACATTTAGTCTCTCCTACCAGAAAGAGCAGCGTTGGTAAACTATTGAAAAAATACAACCCGGAAGAAGAGCCAACAGGTTAGTTGTAGGTAAACCAACTGAGATTTCTGCAAATATTTAAACCGACGTCTATGCATTTCGCTTTTAAAAAAAATAAATCCAGTTCCATAGTTTGAGCAGATTAAGAGCCATTTTTCTCAAATTCAGTAGCTATACGTTGTATTTGTTTATAAGGATGAATCTGGTGTCCGAGAAAATTGTGAATAAAATGAACATCTTTGACCGAAATTCCTGGGCGTGCTCTTTCAAACTGATCTTGGAGAGGATGTTTTTGCTCTCTTCTCGCTTCACCACGTTAGAGTTAATTATATAAGAAACTGGCATTAATCGCTCCCAGCCTTTCACCTGAGAAATATTTTCGTTAAACAGCAGTAAAATACATTCGAACAGGGTCATGAAAATGTTTCTTTACATTTTGATTATCAGTCAAAAGAAGGTACAGTAACTAGTAGGGATGGAAATAACCTTCTGTTCTGACCGTAACTTAATAATTGTATTTCATTCAATGTGGGTAAATTAACATATTAGAAATAAACCCGTTGCTCGCACTAACAAGATAAGTTATTATTGACCAATGTTTTCATTTACTGCCCGTGTTGCTGCGTTATGTAGACTCGGAGTGACGATTACGAATCGAATATTCGATTTTGTAATATTGTGCTTGTTTTGACAAGTTTTCACATCCGTTTATATTTATATTGTTCCCTAATAAGATAATGTCTTTAATGAAAAATCTCTCCATTCCATGTTAGATAAGATGCATCTCATTTAATGCTGAATAATCTGAAAGGCATTTCAAACATAAATGGTCTGAGGAAGGGTCTCGACCCAAAACGTCGCCTACTACTTTTCTCCATAGATGCTGCCTCACCCGCTGAGTTTCTCCAGCATTTTTGGTCTATCTTCAGACATTAATGGAATAATTACGACAATTCCAGGCATTGTCTTGCAGGTATGTGTTTTGTGTAATTAAACAAGTCAAGTGTAAACCACTTTTTGGTGTAGTCTGGGACCACATGCGAAATATATGTTGTTAAGTGGATGAAGCATTCATGCACCAAAACGATGTGAAATCAATGGTTGGCTGAAAATGCTGGCAATATCCATTAATTTTCCTACGACTGAATTCACCTCCGGTCAAGTGCCGATCACAAAAACGCTCTCGAAGCCCGAGTAACTTTTATTTGTAATTAATTCCGATTATGATTGAGGTTTCGGGTAAAAACTATCTTTCCCGAAATATTATATTTTGGCGAAAACCAATCTTTAAATGCAAAATAATAATGTAGATTCATATTGAGATATTAGGACATACAAATTTAAAAGAGCGACCCTATGGCGATTCTCTTTGTTTGTCCCACTCTTAATTTGAAGTACCAGTTGTACGACCTATTCTAGACCGCCACAAAATGGCATCACCTGATTAAAACTGCCTGACTGACAACCTTCTAGCAAAGAAGGAGCCTTACAGCGATATATTGAAGCGCGCACATCTATACCTAAACAGATTCATATTTAAATAGACACACAAGAGCTAGAATTCATTTATGCTAGAATACAGGTGAAACAACTATGTGGCAAGTAATACAATATGGTCTTCTGGCTAATATTAAGAATAAAGAGAAAGCCTTTTGTTTAACTTTTGTTCCAAAATATACTTTCTCCAGTTCCCGTAATGCTGCAGCCATATTGGACCACATGGATGTGGTTATCTCATGGAGGCATTCTCACATCTCTTGCCAAGTCCAAATTGCTCTCAATTATCATCAAATAACCTCTACCTTATGAAAAAAATGGGGGCAGACAACCTTAGCACATGTCATATGAAATATGCAAGTCATTGATCAATACAGTTTCTTCCAATTAGATCACCCATAAAACCTGAATGAGGGACTCACAGTTTACAGTACAGAAAAAGGCTTTTGAACTCTGCAAATCTATGCCAGAAATGTCTCTTGTCCGATTCATTTCATAATAAATTCTAACGCCGACTTCGGATTCTTTAACAGTAGCACCTTTGATCCCTGAATTTTCTGATCTTTATTTTTGTAGTGACCAGTAGAAATGATTTATCACTATTCACTTTATAATCTTGAAGATCTCTCCATAACGTTTCAAGGTTTGGTTAAAAATAACTTCCCAATTTCCAAACGATATTTTGTAATGTAAATCTCCCATCCCTGGTAACATCGTGGAGAAGCAAAGAAGCGTTTATTGCCATTGTTTTATATCATCTGAATCACATAGGTTGCCTAAAACTGCACACAATTGTCGCCAAACTAGGATCTTGTGCAAGGTCAACATAACTCCTTGGTTTTGTACTTACCCTTGTGTGTATAAAACCAAAGATTATATTTTGCCTTTTATGCACCACAAAGCATTTTACTAACTGCAGTGAGTAGTGTCAGCCCACCAACGTCCTCAGCTACTCCATTTCACATAAAATATCATTTCAGACATTATGTTCCTCGCTCTCATTTTTAAGCTATATGATTTCACATGGGTTTACTTTGAATTGCACCTGCCATTTTGTATTCGTACCTGTGTCCTCATGCTGCTTTGTCACAGCATGGATAAATGTATCACTGCATGTGATACTGAGCTACAGAGACCTGGAGAAACTTAATTTGTCAGAAAAAAGCAATATACGGATACTGGAAATTTGAACCAAAATCGGTAAGATGCTAGAAATTCTCAATGGGTCAGACTGCATCTGCAGAGAAAGAAACACATGTTATCGTTTCAGGTTAATGAACTGTCTCTCAATACCAAAGGAATAAAAAGGGATAACCAATATTTAAGATGAGAGAATGAAAGGAAGGAGAGAGAAAAAATAATGCTTCATGTGAAACAGTTCAGTGGAAGAGTTTAAACACATCAAAAAGACCTTGTACAAGGCACAAGGTTAAGCATAATGGGACTGAAAGTCCAAATGTCACACTCTTTTAATCCTTATATTCCTCCATATATATTCTGGCTGCAGATCGCCATAAGAGACGAGAAAAGAAGAGAGAGAGAGACAGACACGGACACAAACAAGAGGGATTGTGTGTAGTGTGTCTGCATGTTTGTGTGTCTGTATTTGTGGGTTCTGTGTGCATTAATGTGTCTGTGTATGAGCGCGAGAAAGGGAGAGAAAGTAGGAGAGAAAACAAATACAAATATTATAGGTTACACCTTACATTGGTAATTATGTTGGTACAATGGGACATTAGGAGCTAGAAACAACATTAAGCAAAGCAACAACAACACAAAGAAACATGGCAGTAACAGGGAAGGTTAAATGAGAACAAGACAAAATGGAAGACAGAAAAATTAAGGAAGAAATAAAGAAATGGAGTGAGGATGACGTGGAGAGACTGGACAGAGCGACTGTGAATAATGAAAAAATAGATAAACCAGAGAACAAACATTTCTTCATGTTTTATATTACATTTCTGTTCATTTGAATTACACACCTCGACACCTTATTTTCATTGATTTTTGACCAAATTACTTTTAGAAAGGGAAAATCAGATACATTACATTAAAATAAAATGCTTTTTCAGTGTAAGATATATTACAAGTGCCCTTGTACATGAAGTAACATATATAAGATATTTAAACACAATAACCATTTGGGAGATAGGTGCAGGCAGTTGTACAGTGTGGAAAGGCACTTCATCTATTACAGATTTTTTGTTCATTTACACTGATCTCTTCTGCCTGCATTTGATCTGTATCCTTCGATGCCTTCCTTCTTTAAGCGCCTGACTAAATGTCTAAAACATAGCAATTGTATCAGACACCATTGCTCCTGTGAGTGTTATGGCTTCAGGGATGACGCAGGATTTGCCAATGACCTCGCTCACACTCGCAGTAGGGTGAACTCGTGTGATATGGTTTATTTACAACGACAAGTACGCCCAAGTCTGCTTGGGAACATTGTCTCTTGTCATCAGAGCAGAAATGAGGAGGCATTAGCGATCTCGGGCTTGTCCCGGCAACTTAGTCCTGGCCTCGAAGGAGGAGGTGTGGTGATCTAAGGCTTCTCGCTATAGTTCAGAATTGCCTCGAAACGATACACTGGCATTCTCAGGCTCGTCCTTGCAGCTCAGCTTTGGGCTTGGAATCGAAGCACTGGCGGTCTCAGGCTTATCCAGGTGGCTCGGTCTTTGCCTCTGTGTGTGGGCACAGTCCTTTGTTGTTTGTGGACAGGTAAGAAGCACTGGAGGTCTCAGGCTTGCTTCAGCCACTTGGTCTTGATCTCAGTGGGGTTGGTGATCTTGGGTTTGTCCTGACAAACTAAAACAAGTGATATTGTAACTATGTACTTTTCAGAGGTGATCTACACATTTTGTTTGTTACTTCTAGGCTTACATGTATGCACTTTTATATTAAAATGTAGCTTAGATCTGTTTGGTCCATTAAGTCGCAGGCACTTTTTAAGCACACATTTTGATTACTTTGCATTCTACCATAGAGATATAAAGTATAATAAACTGTATTTGTATTTCTATGATTCTACACACCTTGGCTATGAACGTGGGGCTCACCAAAAGTGTTCCCAATTGGGCCCCACATCTCCTAAAGCCGGCCCTGGACTCCATTTCAGTAGAGCAGAGGTACTTGATGACGCAGCCAGGTGGGTAGTTTAGGAGGTGGTGCATTCCTTTCTCCATTTATGTTGGGCTTCCGTGTGAGATGAACAGACTTAAGGTTCTCAATGCCATGTTGAATGCTTTTCCTCTGTGTTGAGCAGTCGTGGGTCATGGATCCCCTTGAGATAATGTGAATATACACCTTTTCAAAGATGCTGTGGGAACATCCTTCAAGTTATTTCCTTTGTCAGAATATCACCAGCTGTGACAGAGCTTGAAGCATTGTATGTTTTGGAAGTTTGGTACCGGGCTTGTGAACAATGTGTAAGAAGGAACTGCAGATGCTTCTTTAAACTGAAGATAGACACAAAAAGCTGGAGTAACTTAACGGGACAGGCAGCATCTCTGGAGACAAGGAATGGGTGACTTTTCGGATCGAGACCTTTCTTCAGAACAGCGTGGTCTTGTTATCAGGGCTAACTGGGTGTTGTTTGTGTTTCATTGCTTTGGATCATGGCTGGGAGGGGATACTCCTGTTGGTTTGTTTATCCTATCAGTGGATTTGAAGGGTTTAACAGAGCCAATGTCAGTGGCATCTGTTGAATGCTTTTGAGATACTTGCTGCCATAAGTTTGTCCATGCCAAAGAAGCAAATAGGAGGGTAGGGATCACTCCAGTTCAGTAGACTAGAAATCATATGCCGGACTTGAAGTCTTGATCTCACTAAGGTCCTTATTCCAATGGACAAGAATTGTTCCCAATTCTATCCATCTAAAGGCCAAAGGGCATGATCTTCACTGTGTATCAACTCCAAGAGAATTACCAAATGTAACATAAGCCCTCTACAAAGTCTTCGGCTTCATCAATAGTAAGATTAAACGAGAACTTACCAGTTTGAAGTTTGATCTTTATTTTATGAGGAGGAACGTTGAGGGAATACGTGAAGAACCCCGCCAGGACCCATGCGTGTCATTCTTCAAAGCAGCGGTGTGGAATCACAGATAACTATAATGACTAAACATAGTAAGATTAGACAACAGATACCAGTTCAGACTATGATCAAGGGTGGGAGTGGAGGGCACGTATTCCCTCAACGTTCCTCCTCATAAAATAAAGATCTAACTTCAAACTGGTAAGTTCTCGTTTAATCTTACTATTTTACTTCGGAGTCACGTGAGGGGCTTCGTGAAGATTTTAAAGCCTTGTGATTCCATGCCGTGGAACGAGTCCATGCTTCACTACTGCCTTGATTGTGGGGAGAATAATGTTAACCTCATAGATAACAATAAGATCTTGATTTAACAAAATTTATTAAAATTCAAATCATAACCCCTATTTGTGGGTAAATCATATTACAGAACTTAAAATTGTATCTGCAAATTTTCCAGGTTCTATGACCGGTTTATGATAAAATTGTTGGAACGTCCTTTCCGTTGACCATCCTGCTGTCCCGAGGATTTGGTCCATAGGAACATCCAAACGTTTTGCTGCCGATGTAGCTGCAGCCCTGGTGGAGTGAGATTTAAAAATATTAGTGTCCACTCCTGCCTTCATTAAAACCTGTTTCAGCCACCGAGAGATGGTCTGAGTAGTCACTTTGTTATGTGGCTGTTTGTGGCTGATTAACAGTGCCATTTCTTTCCCTCTGATGATCCTGGTTTTTTCTATGTATAGTTGTAAATGATTTATTACACAGAGGCGGTCATCCGTCGGGTAGGCCCTGAATTCTATTCTCTGCCCTGCTGTTCCTGGTCTGTTCTGTTTAATCAAGTCATGTATAATGAAAATCATGTTGCCTGATGAAATGGTCAAGTTGTCCAGCCTTAGTTTTTGTAGCGACTGGACCCTTTGTGCCATGACCAACACCATCAGCATGACCATCTTCATAGTGAGTTTCTGTAGGGACAGAGTTGTAGGTGGAGACCAGTTTCTTAACATGGTCAAAACTACACTCACATCCCAAATTTGGGTGTACCTGGTTTTAGGGGGATTGGTGTTGAAAAAACCCCTCATAAGTTTGGTCACCAGGGGGTGAGTCCCTACAGAATGTCGCTCTGTTCCTTGCCACAAGTAATTGGACAGTGCACTTCTGGCACAGTTGATAGCACTGTAGCTGAGTCCCTCATCGAAATGTAGACTGGCTAAAAATTCCAGAACAGACGGAATATGGTTGGATCTGGGGTTGAGGTTATTGTTGTGACAGTACTTCCCCCATTTCTTGATGTGCACCAAGTACTGTTTTTTGGTGGACTGTCTGTGGGCCGATGCAATCATGTCCATTGTTTGGTCCATCAGTCCCATGTGTTGTAGAGGCGCCTTCAAACTCTACAAATTAACAAGTTAGTATATTTATGACAGGGGTGACTTTCCTGTGTTACTGGATTTACCAGCAATTTCGGCCCATGTTGAACTGTGATGCATGGTTCTAGTGCCATGTCTAGTATTACTGGGAACCATGGTTGAGTAGGCCAATTGGGTACTATGAGAATCCCAGATGCAGAGTCCTGTTGGATTTTCCTCAGTACCCGACTGATGAGGCAAAAAGGAGGGAATGCATAAAAGAACAATTTCCCCCAATGCAGCGAAAATGCACCAGTAGCTGCTGCCCCAGGGTCTGGTTCCCATGAAACATAACTTGGTACCTGGTGGTTTAGCCTGGATGCAAAAATATTGATATCCGGTGTTCCATATCGTGCTGTAATTTCAGCAAATACGTTTTTATCCAACATCCATTCAGTGTTTTCTTTGAATTTGCGTGACCTGGTTTCTGCCACTAAATTTAGTTTACCTGGTAAATAGGTAGCTGGTATCCAAATATTCCTCTGGATGCACCATTCCCAAATTGTTTTGGCCAGATTGTCACAAGATGTCGATTTGTTTCCACCCATATGGTTGATATATGCTACCACGGTTGTGTTGTCTATTTGTAGTCTAACATGCTGGTGATTTAATCCCAAACAATACGACTTAAGGCCATGGAATGCACTTAACATTTCCAGGTAATTTATACCTTGCATTTCTAATAGTGACGCTTCTTCTGCATTCCATCTCCCTCCACAGCTGGAGATGGAATTGGTGGCTCCCCAACCCAGTGCACTTGCATCAGTTTGTAGCACCATAGACGGGTTGCTAATGATTAGTGGGTTGGAACAATCCTTGATATTGTATATCCACCATTTTAATTCTATAATGGCTGCTGTATTTCTATGGCACTATTTTCCCAATTATCCTGGCTACCAGTCTAATGGAGGGTTTGGTGATGTCAACTGCAAGCCTGTTGTAGGGCTGTAGCTTTTTCTATTGGCAAAGTCACTGACATGTGAATCGAATTAATGGTGAACCCTAGGTAATCCATTTGTGTTGAAGGCGTTAATTGGGATTTAATTGGGTGGATAATGAAACCCAGGTATTCGAACAGCTGTTTCGTGGCTGTTACTGCTTCTTTAGCTAATTCCAATGTTTTCCCAACAATAAATATATCATCCAGATATGTCATTACCATATGTTTTTGTTTTCGCAGTAATGCCAATGCCGGTTTCAAAATTTTTGTGAATAACCTGGGTGCTGAAGTTAGCCCATTTGGTAATGCCCTGTAATGCCAAAGCTGTCCCATCCAATTAAATTTCGAATAACATCTGTGGTCACCTCTGATGGGTACTGTATAGTAAGCATCTTTTAAATCTATGCTTGCCATATAGTAGCCTGCTGAAACTAATTCAGTAGTAACAAAGGTTTACATTTTGAAATGAATATATTGTACAAATGTGTTTAATGTAGTCAAATCGATGATGATGCGGCAACCACCATCCTTCTTGTTTTTTATGAAAATATTGGACACAAATTCCTGTGGTTCGTGTTTGGTGTGTTCAATTACTCCTTTTTTATGTAGTCGTTGTAGTTCAGTATGTGCTTTAGATGTTTCTATGCCTGTAAGCACGAATGTTCAGTTCGGTGCATGTTGTACCGGAGGGTTATGTTTTAGTATGAACTCTATTGTATAACCCTGGATACTGCTTAGAATGTGAGTGTCTAGAGTTATTTCATTCCATGCATGCAAATAATACCGTAACCTTCCCCCAACTTTAGTGCTCTTATTCATTTTCGAGGAACCAGACCCACCTACCTCCATGGTTACCAGTGGTGGTTGAGTTACTTCCTTGTTGTTCTCGGAGGATGTTGAGCGTTTTCTCCCGGGCGGTCGTCCTGGGCCATGCCCTAAAAAAGACCGCTGTTGGGTGCTCCTGGTTTTAGCGCTCCCTGCGCTATATGTTGCCCTTCTGGGAGGTCCGTAGGGTTGGTATCTCTTCCCAAAGTATGTCTTGGTGGCTGCTTTTATAAGCCCTAGTGCTTTAGATGCTTCGTCGAGTTGTTTGACTTGTTTCGGCAAGTCCCCTCCAAACAATAGCATTGGCTGTTTTGAGGTGCCTGGTTTGCAAAGGCCGGCAAATTTTGGGTCCAATGTAGGTTGTATAGCACTTTTCCGAATATAATTGAGTTCGTACTGTAAATTGCACAGTAGAGCCAGTGCATCCTTGTGGTCTTGGTTCATGTCTGATTCTGTTAAAGTTCGGGCAAATGCTGTGATTCCCGCCGTCAATACCTTGAGCACGTTTTGGATTTTGAGATCAGTATTGCGGATACCTGTCCCCATATGTCTCCAGATACACTGGTTAACACTAGGCACTTGCAATGCCTTGCAGTTACCTGGGGGTAAATGCCGTGCAATGGCGTCAGACATAGCCTGTGTCTGTAGTTTGTTACTAGACTAATAGTCCACACTGGCTGCAATTTTGGGCTCCAGGTCTTCCCTGGTTAGGTCTGGCTGGAAGAATTGGTTCACCATATCCAGCATGCCTTCTTTCACCCCAGGGCTACTGGGGGTATGTGGTTCTGTGACCCGTTCAGAGTCTACCCAGAACAGATCCTCTGTGTTCTCCTCTGACGAGGAGGAGACACTATGCAGCCCCTCTGGGGGTACCGCTGTGGGGCTTATTGGGTGCCCACTGTGGCTAGCCTCCCTCTCCCGGAGTCTGCCACTTTGGAGGATCTCCTGGAGCAACCGCTCTAACCGGCCCCCGTGCTCACGGGCACTGGCCGCTCGCGGCTGCTCCTCGTCATGCAGCCGGTCAAACCGGCTCCAGTGCTCTTGGGCACTAGCCGCTCCCGGCTGCTCGTACTGCCCCGTCCGCTCGATCCGGCCCCGGTGTTCACGGGCACTGGCCGCTCACGGCTCCTCAAAGTCCGACTCATCTGAGTCCGGCATTCGCGGGGTCTTTCTCTTCGCTTTCCCGCCTGGCCGAGAAGTGGAATTCGCCGTAGCGGGAGCGAAGTCGGGCACAGCTGACTCCAATTCAGAAGATTCCCGTGCCGTCAGCTGCTGCTGTTCCCGCTGGCTGTCCGCAACTCCGCAGTTCTCCCCCTCCAGCTTCTTCGCAGCCTTTCTCCGCGTTACTCTGTCCATCTTTCACCTAAAAATAAGTCGAAAAACGCAGAGTCCCTTACCTGCTGTTGTCGGCTTTTAAATACTGCCGCTTGAGTGAGACGTCCTCTCCCGTGCTGACTCGTTGCATAGCGTGAGGCGATAATGACACGCATGCGTCCTGGCGGGGTTCTTCACGAGGTCCCTCACGTGACTCCGAAGTAAAATTGAGAGGAACTGTCAGACAAATTAATTTCCATCTTAGATCTATTTTACCAGATAGCATTCAGGCCACAATCTTAAACAATGACTCTATAACAAAACCAATCTCATTGCAGCTTAGTGACACTTTCCTCAACTGAGGTGATTCCTACTTTTCCCTCTGATAAAAGAAAATAATAAAAATGAAATTGCACCTGGCACATTTTATACGAATTTTGTCTGCTATTCGTTAAACCTAATGCTACACAAACAGTAAGTAGTGTCATGTATTTATACACACTTATACAATTGTATTTTGAACATTTTATTGTTGGAGGCATTCAGGTTTGAAGGAAGCCTGATCCTTTAATTCTTAGACTTCTAGATTTATTAAATATACATTGGAAATTATGCTTTAAAAAAAAATGCTCGTCAGCAAGGTACAAAACAAGTGTTGAACAAAAGTGTCTGCATAACACAGGTATATGGGGGTGAAGATGACTACATCCTCATTAGCAACTTCTCATGATCCTATTGCTGCTGCAGACCTTGTCCTGATGGCTGCCAGTTTTTAATGTTTAACTTGCATCTTGTTAGAAATGCTGCTAATGAGATGCAATATTTCTTTACTAAGAACAATATTATTTTGCAGTGAACCTTGCTAATTGATACTTGGTATTCTCCCATAACAATGATAAATAGGTCAATAGAACCAAATTTGCACATATACCACAATATTGTATGTTTATCACACATGACTAAATAATTTCTACTCCATAGTATTTCATTGTTCTGCAAGGCAGGATTAATCGTTGATACTTTAACTAGTTCATTCCCTTTTCCAGGTCGTATCTTGACAGGAAGGAAATATTTCTGGACCAGCAATGAGAATTTGTGTTTCACTGCAACCTAGTATCCTTTTCTGAAAAAAGCAAATGGACAGAAATCGATCACATCTTTGTAATATCTTAATCTTTTGACTTCAGTGCAGGGAATTGATGCACTGTATGGTTGTAAAACTATCCAAAGACTCTCATTTTTAAACAGTTTGAAGAAATATTTTGATAGATTTTGCTGATTTTATGAATCTACTGAAAAAATCCTTAAAAGCTAGGACTCTTTGCAGCAGAATGTCCTGTTCATGCTGCGTGCTGTTTTGAAGAAAGAACAAATTTAGAGAGTAAATGAAACCCTGTATTTAGATAATAGCATATTATCTTATGTCTTTGCAGCTGTTGATCATTTGCTTTTCTCCTGCGATGCTGCATGATTTGAGAGTTGGCAGCTGATCAAAGGGCCCATCACTCCCTTCTCCGGCATTGTTTTTTGTTACCACCTTCGCAGTACTCACAGCTGGGCCATCATTTTGAAAAGTATTTGAAACTGATGAGATGTACTGCATATCTATGGACAGGGTTGTCTTTTTGTGAGGAGAGAGTACAAATAGATAGGACGTGCGGGAGTGGTGTGGGGTGAGGCCGGGATGGTAAAAGCCTGCATCCTTAACCCGGAGAGCCTGGAATTGATGGCACAGTCTCAGGTCAAGGTTCCGGCTCAATTTAAAATGAGAAGAAATTTCTACTCGGGGGATGAACTTCTAAATCTTTGGAATTTTCTGCTCCAAGTGGTGTGGATGCTCAATTGTTGATTAAATAGGTTAATAGATTTTTGAGCAGTAAGAGGAACAAGGAATATGGGCATTGGGCAAGAAAGTGTATGTGCCGAGATCTTATTGCATGGTGGAGCAGGGTCAAGGGACAATATGTACCAGGCATGGACAGGTGGGACCAGTGTAGCTGAGGCATGTTGGCCGGTGTGGTCAAATTGAGCCGATGGGCCTGTTTCCACACTGTATCACTCTATGACTATTACTCTATCTTGTAACTACTGCTTCTATTCCATTCACTTAAGGTGTATATATTATTTTAGAGACTCAGTATTCTCCTCACAGGTCATATTTCCAATTACCCTTGTATCAAAAAAAAATAGGTGCATTCTATCCTTTCACCTTAATGATTAATACGCATTGTGTTCAATGCAGAAGAAAGAGAGATTTGTTTTTACATTGTGTTCAATGCTGAGTTTTTGTTACCCCGATAGTGATTGGCTCTCCTTCATTTGTATTTCTCTTCTTTTCCAACTTCAATTGCTTTCTTCCACTCTCCTTATGTAACTCTATCTCTTCTATTTCCTTCCCCTCCTTACTTCCCATGTTTTGTTTCCCTCCCTTCTATCCCCAGGTTGTTGCGGCTTTCAGATCACTTCTGTTGCTATCAATATCAGAAAGCAGTAAAGAAGGGGCAAGCTTCAAACTAAAGGATCCAAATAATTTGCCATGTTTGTACAACACAATAATCAGAGAACAATGCAAGCTCGAGCTATTCATTCAAGAACTATTCCAAATATCAAAGTAAAAGCATGCATGGTTTTTGTAGAATTTTAAATATATAAATATATCATATTTCATTATTTTACTGAGGATCAGCATTTTGAAGCTGCATTGAAAGTAATTCCATCTGTGCCTACCATCTTTCTGGCATGTAATTGTCACAGTCTGCCCTCTCCTCATTCTCATCCACTTCACCTCCCGGTACTTTTCCACCGGTCGCTCCTTCTCCTCACCTGCCACTCCCCTCTCTTCAGCCCAACTCTCCTCACCTGTTGCACTCAGTTGCCTCTGATCACCTATTAACCCAGTATATAGACTCTCCTCACCGTTCACACAGTGCCAGATTGTTCTCAGCATTCATGCAAGACTCTCCAGCGATTTCCCGACTGCCTACACGGATTCGAACCTGCCTGCCCCTGACCATTCCGTCCTGTCGTCTTCCCGGATATCACCTCAGCCTTCTGTCCCCGACCACGGCCTTTGTCCCGTACCTCCTGGTTTCTGTCTGCCTCTCTCCTGGGCTGTTTGGTGTATCCCTGCAATGGCTCCTCGACTTCCTGCCTGGCTTCGACTCTCCTTTCGTCTGTCCCTCGCTGGTTTGTTTGCATCGTGTGTTGGATCTCCTGGTTACCGGACCTTCCGCTACCCCGACTACGTCTCCTGCCTGGCCCTCTTCGGAACCCTCGCTCAATCCTGAGACTCTGTGTGAGTACGGTGTACCCATTCCTGTGTTACTACTCTGTGTTACAGTATCGTAATAAGGTTCATTACCAATTATACCTGCCTGATTCTGTGCTGCTATTAGGTCCAAGCTATACCCGTTACAGTAATTGGTGCAGGTTTGAGATTGCCACATGTAAACTGCTCAACATAGAAATCCTGAAGTTATTGTCAGTAATTCAGCCCGCTTGAGGTTTTGGAAAGGTCTGTACCCAGAATGAAGTGAAAAAAATTGATTGATGAAAACCTAAGATAATCCTAAACTGTTCATCATGGTGGAGTGTGAACTTGGAGTTTCCCAGCATTCTACTCGAGGTATTCAGCCCACTAAAAAGCAAATCTATTTATTTCAATGAAGAAGAATGGCTGAGAGGACCATAAGTATTAAGCAATTTGAGTGTTAGAATTGAACAAATGTAACTAATTGTTTTCATAATTTTTTATTTTTATACTTGCTTTTATTCTTGCTTTTATAATAATGAATGCTGGATGTGCAATTAAGTTAGAGTTTACCTATTTTGGTGTGCCAGGCTGGATGTAGCAATTTCCGTGGTGAATGGTCACAGTGCTTGCAACTAAGAGAAGATTGTTCATTAAAATCTTCTGCAAATGAAAAGGCTTTTAATGACAAATGTCAGCAGTTGTTATTAAGGTTTTCAAGTTCAAGTTGAATTAATTATTCTAATGAGCTCATTCTATTTTCAAATTGTATTCAAGTAATACAAATATAATTGCCTTAATTGATACTTTTTATAACAGTTTTAACTTGAAACACTTTTTCCAACAACTGAATACATAATACATTGAAAATTGAGTTACATTAATAAGAAAACTATTTACATAACTGAGGAGGTAGATTAGATTGTCTTCCTTTTGCGATGAAGTTTAAATCCATCAAGATCAAACTTTGCTTGACACACATCACCCAACCTTCCAATTGCATGTGTAAAATTTCAGAATCTTTACACTAATAGAACACAGATGTAGGCTATTCAGTTCAACGAGTCTTTCCCAGGTCTACAAGACAAGAAGAGGGCTCCCGACATGAAACGTCACCCATCTTTTTTTCTCTAGAGATACTCCAGCACTTTGTGTCTATCATTGGTGTAATAAGTTCCTTGTTTCTACATTAGGATAGTCTTGCTAGTCCTACAGTAGGCTCCTGCCCCCTCTTGATAGGCCTACAAATGATTTCAGTTACTTATCCAGCTTCCTTTCAAACTAATATTGAACCTGCTTCCACTGTTACCTCGGGGTGTGCATTTCAGATTCTACCCCTTCACTGTATAATTTTTTTCCCTCATGTTACTTTTAGTTATTTTGTTAATCATCAGTTTGCTATATTTAGTTTAGTCGAGTTTATTATTGTGCCTTAGTTTCCTTCACCAATGGGAGCAGTTTCTTGTATCATCCCTGTTTATCCTTCATGATTTCAATTACATCTATGAAATCTCCTTTGTTCCATTAGAAAGCCACGTTTACTAGTCCATACACATAAGCCTCTCATCCCTGCAATATTTTTAAAAATTTCTTCTGCACTCTGTCCAAAGCCTTCATATAATTCCTCAAGTATGGAACCCAGAACATGACCTAATGCACTATTTTTGGCCAAACTATTGTGTATGAATGTTTATAATGACTCGGTTGCTCGTGCATTCCAAGTCTACATGTATAAAGTCCAGGTCTGCATGCTTACATAGAAAATAGGTGCAGGAGTAGGCCATTCGGCCCTTCGAGCCTGCACCGCCATTCAATATGATCATGGCTGATCGTGGCGTCTAAAGAAAATAATTTAAGTATTTAACCGCTCCCTCATCTTTACAGCACAAACAGGCTCTTCGGCCCACAAGGTGGGTGCTGAACATGATGTGTCAAGTTAGACTAATCTCCTCTGCCTTCATGTGATCCATATCACTCCATTCCCTGGATGAATAACAATTGATAATAGGTAGATTGATAATATGTAGTTAAATTACTCAACCCGATGGCTACTTAGCAGAGTAATAATATTTAGAATGAGGCTCAAGTAAATATTATTAATGCTATTTATTGTTTCATATTTTGTAGTCAATTCATTTGCAACCAGAATATTTTGCAAAACTTTGAGGTTGAATTACGAGAGTTTGGTTTCATAATTAACGGGAGAGAACCTGTTTTATTTTTTGTGGAGTCCAGGAACTTTAACTGCAGAGCCTATGATAACGTAGGAATGTTTCTTCTGTGCAACTGTGAGAGTATGCTCACTTTATTTCATCAGTAGTCACTGATGCATTATCAAATAGGATTAACTGAAGTCAGAATTTATTAGCTTTCACACACATTGATACTTAATGTACCACAATTAAATAACCCACAGCAGAATAGTTTGGCGTATGAGATGTTGCTCTGAAAGTTGTTGATGAAAAGGGGGAATGCGACAAGAAGAATTGCATCTCAAAGCTTTTGGATGTTATTAGAAACCTCTTGCTGAAAAACAGAATAACTGCAACAATTAATGCCAATTAGGACACTGACCACCCTCTTTCTTGGTTGCAGATTTGTCTGATGTGTGGAAAAATCTATCCTAATTTTCTCTAAAATCAGTGCCAGCAAAAGAAAGTGCTATCATTGTAAAATAATAATGTGTTCTCTTCATTGTAAACACAATAACCATTCAAATGTATTTCACAGAATTGCAGCTATTAATAGAGACAAGAACTTTGCTTTGAATCATCCATGTAATGAATAAAATAAAATGGTCTGCAATTCAATACATTCCATTCTCGATATTAAAAAGAAAAGCTTTGAAATAGTTACACATTATTCAATCATTTTATAGATGATCTTGACAATGTTGAACAATTTAGGTGACAGGTTCTGTTGGATTTCAGCCTTCAAGTGCCTGCAGTGCAGTTTCTTTTCCCTTGAGGTATGATGGAATATCCAATCCAAGAATGCTTTGTGTTTGCAGTTAATTAGCTCCTGGATCTCCTGGTCAGTTTCAAGCTAGTAATAGTGTTTTCCAATAGAGTGGCTGAGAGTCTTTTCACAAGTGATGCTTATGGTGAATGGCAGGGCAGTCTGGTGAAATTCTGCAGCTCCAGTTGTTGCGAGGGTCAACAGGTTGTATGTGAGACACAGTCTGAGAAGTCTTTGCAGGGTTAACTTTCCTACTTTTACGTTGCCAATCATCCTTTGCCAAAGAGTGCATCTTTTCCAACTTTTTCCTTGAAGTCACCCAAGGGAATCACTTTGCCTTCCTCCAGGATTCGGGCCACTATTTTTTTTCAAGATCAGACCAGATCTCCATTTGCGTCTGTAGTATTTAGATTATTTCAAGGTCTATTATGCAAATACTAGATGATTACTCAACATTTAAAATGTACAATATAAGAAATATATTATAATAAAAGGTAATTATAAACACCAGCACAGTGGCAGCACAGTGGTAGAATTGCACACAGTACCATAGACCCTGGTTATGGGTGCTGTCTATATGGAGTTTGTACGTTCTCCCTGTGATCACGTGGGTTTTCTCCAGGTATTCTGGTTTCCTCCCACATTCCAAAGATGTGCAGGTTTGCCTAAACTAAACAACCAAAGCACATAAATAATTGAAAAATTGAAGTGAAATATTTTAACATAACACACCTTTTCATATAATAAAAACAGAAAATGTTGGAAACATTGAACAGGACAGGCAGCATTTGTGGAAATAGAAAATGAATTTTTTAAACATAAATGGAATAGAGTCAACCTTGTGGTTTTAAGACCTGCTCGTTTGATCTGAAACTGTAACCATGTTCATCCTTTTACAGAAGCTGCCTGATCTGCCGAGCATTTCCACCATTTTTGGTTTCTTGTTCAGATTTCCAGCAGTTGCAGTTATTTGATTTTTACCTTCCCTTTCACCTCCTAATCGTTATCCCAAACTCCATTGATAGAACATGAGAGGAAATCTCAAAGTATTACAATGGGGAATGCAGGGACGACCAGGTTCTTCCTTTCTAAAATATATTTCAGTTGCAGATTTATATATCACTTAAAATATTTAATAAGAACCTGAGGGATAACGTTTTCACACAGAAGGTGTTGGGTATATGGAACGAGATGCCAGAAGAAGTAGTTGGGGCAAGTACAATAAAACATTGAAAATACAATACATTTGGACAAAAATGATTCAGAGGAAAATGAGGCAAATGTACTGTATGACTGTATGACTATTGCATCCAGAATCAATCCTTGTTGTGGTACAGCAGGGCTGTGAGAAATCAATGTAGAAATGTGGTCTAACTGAGTACTGAAAGAAAACACGTGCAAATGTATATCTAAAACATGTATATCTAATTTAAGCTTATATATCTAAATAAGTTACATTACTGCCTTTTAGCTAAGAGTGAGACCAGGGGCCAGTTACCAGAAGTAATTGGAGGGATGGAAAAATGAAGAGTAATCAAGCCCTTGAGGTTATGAGAGCATAGTTCTGTTTTAGTAAATCTATACAAATACATTTGTTAAACATTTATTGCCAAGTGAAAATGTTTCAGATGAACCTCCTTAGGGTCATCTTCAGGATCCATGATCGATCAGCCTGATTGTCATCACAGGTGGAAACCGTTTTACCACAATAAACTGATATGGATTCTGAAGAGTAGGAGACTGGAAATTATAACCTTTTACCAAAGAATTTGCTTTTGCAAACGCAACATGAAGAAATATACCATGTTCAATCTATGTTTAAGCATCCAGATCAAAAATAATTAATATTGTCTTTGGTAGGTTATATTTCCTAATGTTACTCTTTTCTATCTTGCATTAATACTGGTCTGTTCCACTAAGACTTTTATACATTTTTTTAACAGGTCAAAATGCCAAAATGTTGAACAGTGGATGCATTTTAAACTGCCTGCAGTCAGTGGTATAACCTTAAATATAACTCAACACATTATAAAGATTTCCAATCTGACCAAATAATGTGATTCTTTGGTATAAGCGAGTTCGGTATTACAACTGCGCAGGCCCAGGTCATGGGTCATTCGGGATAACCATTCTCGCCAGCTGAACTACTGTGTGTGTACGGACCTGCGTTTCTTACATATTTTCCAGTTTTGCTTCTTCGAGGTAAGAAAATACTGCTTTCAAAAGTATTAATGGTGTATTTATGGTTCATTTGTACAAAACAACGATGATTTTGGTGGTTTTATTGCTTTATGCTTCGGTGAGTGAGTGAGATCGTGATGATCAATAACGTATAATTGTTATTTGATTCAGGTATTTAAGTTGTTTCTCCCCAGTGGGTAAGAAAGCAGCCAGTAAAGACTTCAAAAGTAATCCCAAAAGTAGTGGCACTAAAAAGAATGCTGGAAATTCCATGCAATGCTGTTGCCATTTCCCCATGTAATCTAGCCTGAGCAACTTTATGCTTTTGTAGAATGCCTTAATATTCTCTTCGTCAGTGGGTTTTGTTCTGTTCAGTAGCAGCCTTTAGATTTGTGGTATTGCATTAGGTGTAGTGGATTGCTTCCAGAGCTCGAGGGAAGTTGTCTATGGTGTAGAACCTGTATTTTTGGTAGATGCCTGAGAAATTGGGTAAACAAATGGTAAGCTGATATCACAATTAGCCCAAAGGTAAGCGCAGTTATTTTAAAGAAAAGCTTAGTTTATGCCTATCATCCTCAAACATGTCATTATCGTGGAAACTGAGGCTATTGTCACCTTTCCTTCGAGAAGTGAGTTTGGGCATACTTTCTAAATGGCCCTTTTCCAAGTCAAATATTTATCATCTTAGCGGAGATTACTGCAGACATTGGCTAGGAACACTTAAATGAAGCTGGTGGACTAGTAGGAGGATATTCCACCTTTTGCTTTCTTACTTGGTTTTGTTTTGCCCAAAGTTAAAACTATTGCTCTCAGCTGCTGCGTATTACTACCTCAGATTAAATATTATATTTTTACACATAAATTATAAATAAAGATGAGAAAATGTTTCAAACACAAGTAATATTTTCTTATTCCAGTAGCAAACGCATTAAGGATTAAATGAAAATAATAAATTAATTAACTTTTGAATATTTCATAATTGCAGATTAATGAACAGAACTGGAACTGGGACTGTGTAAGTAGTGTGTGAACAGCAGAATAAGAAAGGAAGCTATTGAGTTGACAGAACTCTAGATTAATTCCTTGGTAGAATAGTTAACAATTTATACACAGTTTATACAGCCCTGTGTTTCCTTTTTTTTTAGTCCCAAATGACCTTTGACAAATCCCATGAATCCTTGCGTTTATCGAGATATCGAACTTGCTTATTCAGAAATACGTTTTAAAACCATGCAATCACCTCGCCCACATATTCACCCCCACCCCGTCTACATCCTCCTGAGCTGTTCCCATTCCTGATAGCAAACATGGTTTCTGTTGTTGAATTATGTACAGGACAACAATGCAATTCAACAAAGTAATCGTCGGTTGCCTGGTCCGATTGTTCTAATGACCCCTTCTCTGTGATTTTCTAGAGTGTACTGGTGAATCCAAAGTGCTATTATGCCTCCTTACCAGATTCTAGTCCATTTTCAAATAATATCTATTATTTGCCATATGGACTCCTTTCCCTTCTCATCTTTATCTTCTGATTCAGCAAGGTGGCAGATTGCTAAACTCACTTCAGAACTTACATTGCAAAGGTTTTGCTGGTGTTTTTGTTAACTATTAGTGAGACAGAGTGGACAGCTATCTGCAGAGCCAAAAGTGATGGGGGAGATATTGAACAATTTCTTTTCGTCGGTATTCACCAAGGAGAAGGATATTGAATTATGTGAGGTAATGGAAACTAGTAGAGTAGCTATGGATACTATGAGTTTCAAAGTAAAAGAAGTACTGACACTTTTGAAAAATATAAAAGTGGATAAGTCTCCAGGTCCTGACAGGATATTCCCTAGGACATTGAGGGAAGTTAGTGTAGAAATAGCCGGGGCTATGACAGAAATATTTCAAATGTCATTAGAAATGGGAATAGTCCCTGAGGATTGCGTACTGCGCATGTTGTTCCATTGTTTATAAAGGGTTCTAAGAGTAATCCTAGCAATTATAGGCCTGTTAGTTTGACTTCAGTGGTGGGCAAATTAATGGAAAATATACTTAGAGATAATATATATAAGCATCTGGATAAACAGGGTCTGATTAGGAACAGTCAGCATGGATTTGTGCCTGGAAGGTCATGTTTGACTAATCTTCTTGAATTTTTTGAAGAGGTTACTAGGGAAATTGACGAGGGTAAAGCAGTGGATGTTGTCTATATGGAGTTTAGTAAGGCCTTTGACAAGGTTCCTCATGGTTAAGAAGGTTCAACTGTTGGGTATAAATACAGGAGTAGCAAAATGGATTCAACAGTGGCTGAATGGGAGAAGCCAGAGGGTAATGGTGGATGGTTGTTTGTCGGGTTGGAGGCAGGTGACTAGTGGGGTGCCTCAGGGATCGGTGTTGGGTCCTTTGTTGTTTGTCATGTACATCAATTATCTGGATGAAGGTGTGGTAAATTGGATTAGTAAGTATGCAGATGATACCAAGATAGGGGGTGTTGTGGATAATGAAGAGGATTTCCAAAGTCTACAGAGTGATTTAGGCCATTTGGAAGAATGGGCTGAAAGATGGAAGATGGAGTTTAATGCTGATAAATGTGAGGTGCTACACCTTGGCAGGACAAATCAAAATAGGACGTACATGGTAAATGGTAGGGAATTGAAGAATACAGTTGAACAGAGGGATCTGGGAATAACCGTGCATAGTTCCTTGAAGGTGGAATCTCATATAGATAGGGTGGTAAAGAAAGCTTTTGGTATGCTAGCCTTTATAAACCAGAGCATTGAGTATAGAAGCTGGGATGTAATGTTAAAACTGTACAAGGCATTGGTGAGACCAAATCTGGAGTATGGTGTACAATTTTGGTCGCCCAATTATAGGAAGGATATCAACAAAATAGAGAGAGTACAGGGGAGATTTACTAGAATGTTGCCTGGGTTTCAACAACTAAGTTACAGAGAAAGGTTGAATAAGTTAGGTCTTTATTCTCTGGAGAGCAGAAGGTTAAGGGGGGACTTGATAGAGGTCTTTAAAATGATGAGAGGGTTAGACAGAGTTGATGTGGATCAGCTTTTCCCTTTGAGAATAGGGAAGATTCAAACAAGAGGACATGACTTCAGAATTAAGGGACATAAGTTTAGGGGTAACATGAGGGGGAACTTCTTTACTCAGAGAGTGGTACCGGTGTGGAATGAGCTTACAGTGGAAGTGGTGGAGGCAGGTTCGTTGGTATCATTTAAAAATAAATTGGATAGGCATATGGATGAGAAGGGAATGGAGGGTTATGGTATGAGTGCAGGCAGGTGGGACTAAGGGAAAAAAAAGTTGTTCAGCACGGACTTGTAGGGCCGAGATGGCCCGTTTCCGTGCTGTAATTGTTATATGGTTATGGTTATATGGTTATTACTTTCCTGAGATCAAGAAATTCTTTATTATTACCCCTTCAACCTTTCTCCATATCCATATATAAATTTGCATTTTCTACTCGTACTGCATACAATTATTCCCAGATGTCCTTGGTCCACAAATATCCTCATTCATTGTTGGATAGCTACACAATGATCCACTCTTTCCTGAAATTTACATGTCCATCCCAAGTTATGATATGGTTCCATTCCTGAGAACTATTTGTAACCTGAACAAGTAGGAAATGTGGCCATATGGCAATCTATATTACTAAAAGTCTGATTTTGACCACTTCCTGTTGTTCTGTATATTGATTTTAGAAAAAAACGCTGCCACTTATGGCTGTGATTTTTGGCCATTTTACACAGAGTCCCCCTCCGCTGCGCAGGAGAAGAGGATTTTTCCCATCGATGAAAAATAAAAGAGTTATCAGTGTTTAAAAAATGTTGAGATTCTCTCTCCTGAAGGCCACGCCCCTTCCGGAGGGACAATAAAACCCGGATGCATTGAGTGCCTCAGTCAGTCTCTGCAAGATGGGGGAGTGAGAGGGTCACATCTCTGTCTGAGCTGTGAATAACACTGAACACGTCTACTAAACTGTGAGTGTAGTTTTACTGACCTTGAGTGCCCTTAATGTGGTTTGAAAATGAAAATGTGGTTGGTTTTGCAATAAAGCACAGCAAATGGTTGGTGGTGGTTGGTTTGAAATAAAGCACAGCAAATGGTTGGTGGCGGTATTGTTTGAAATAAAGCACAGCAAATGATTGGTGGTGGTTGGTTTGAAATAAGGCACAGAAAATGGTTGGTGGTGGTTGGTTTGAAATGGCAAATGATTAAAAGTCTAAACTTGATAACATCCTGTTTGCACTGGATATTGATTGTAGATACAACGCTACCACTTACGACTGTGATTTTTGGCCATCTTACTCAGTCCCCCTCCGGACATCAATGAAAATTAAAAGTGTTATTATTATGGAAACTATGAGATTCAAAGAAGAGGAAGTACTGACACATTTGAAAAATATAAAAGTGGATAAGTCTCCTGGTCCGGACAGGATATTCCCTATGTCATTGAGGGAAGTTAGTGTAGAAATAACAGGGGCTATGACAGAAATATTTCAAATGTCATTAGAAACAGGAATAGTCCCCGAGGATTGGCGTACTGCGCATGTTGTTCCATTGTTTAAAAAGGGTTCTAAGAGTAAACCTAGCAATTATAGACCTGTTAGTTTGATGTCAGTGGTGGGAAAATTAATGGAAAGGATACTTAGAGATAATATATATAAGCATCTGGATAAACAGGGTCTGATTAGGAAGTCAACATGGATTTGTGCCTGGAAGGTCATGTTTGACTAATCTTCTTGAATTTTTTGAAGAGGTTACTTGGGAAATTTGTGAGGGTAAAGCAGTGGATGTTGTATATATGGACTTCAGTAAGGCCTTTGACAAGGTTCCTCATGGAAGGTAGGTTAAGAAGGTTCAATTGTTGGGTATTAATGGTGGAATAGCAAGATGGATTCAACAGTGGCTGAATGGGAGATGCCAGAGAGTAATGGTGGATGGCTGTTTGTCAGGTTGGAGGCCAGTGACTAGTGGGGTGCCACCGGGATCTGTGTTAGGTCCACTGTTGTTTGTCATGTACATCAATGATTGGATGATGGTGTGGTAAATTGGATTAGTAAGTATGCAGATGATACTAAGATAGGTGGTGTTGTGGATAATGAAGTAGATTTTCAAAGTCTACAGAGAGATGTATGCCATTTGGAAGAGTGGGCTGAAAGATGGCAGATGGAGTTTAATGCTCAAGTTTTAATGATGTGCTACATCTTGGCAGAACAAATCAAAATAGGACGTACATGTTAAATGGCAGTGAATTGAGGAATGCAGTTGAACAGAGGGGTCTAGGAATAACTGTGCACAGTTCTCTGAAGGTGGAATCTCGTGTAGATAGGGTGGTAAAGAAAGCTTTTGGTGTGCTGGCCTTTATAAATCAGAGCATTGAGTATAGAAGTTGGGATATAATGTTAAAATTGTACAAGGCATTGGTGAGGCCAATTCTGGAGTATGATGTACAATTTTGGTTGCCTAATTATAGGAAGGATGTCAACAAAATAGAGAGAGTACAGAGGAGATTTACTAGAATGTTGCCTAGGTTTCAGCAACTAAGTTACAGAGATAGGTTGAACAAGTTAGGTCTTTATTCTTTGGAGCGCAGAAGGTTAAGAGGGGACTTGATAGAGGTCTTTAAAATGATGAGAGTGATAGACAGTTGACGTGGATAAGCTTTTCCCACTGAGAGTAAGGAAGATTCAAACAAGAGGACATGACTTGAGAATTAAGGGACAGAAGTTTAGGGGTAACATGAGGGGTAACTTCTTTACTCAGAGAGTGGTAGATGTGTGGAATGAGCTTCCAGTGGAGGTGGTGGAGGCAGGTTCAATTTTATCATTAAAAAATAAATTGGATAGTTATATGGACGGCAAAGGAATGGAGGGTTATGGTCTGAGTGCAGGTAGATGGGACTAGGGGAGAATAAGTGTCCGGCACGGACTAGAAGGGCCAAGATGGCCTGTTTCCGTGCTGTAATTGTTATATGGTTATTTGTAAGGGTTGTACATATGTTGGGCATTCATGAGGTGGAGAATGATGCATGGTCTCCCTTACATATTAGTTAAAACTAACACCCTTTGACATGTATTTCATCCTCTTCAGTAGATCTGGAATGTGTGTGTGCAGAACATATCACCTGTAAATGCGACCCATGCATTACAGAGGTATTGCGAGGGTAAGAGTATTACAGGCAGTATTGAGAGATATTCAAGGTCTATTATGCAAATACCAGATGATTACTCAAAATTTAAAATAAGCAATATAGGAAATATATTAAAATAAAAGGTAATTATAAACAACAGCACAGTGGCAGTACAGTGCATTATTACAGTGCCAGAGACCCTGGTTCGATCCTGATTATGAGTGCTGTCTATATGGAGTTCGTACATTCTCCCTGTGATCACGTGGGTTTTCTCCAGGTATTCTGGTTTCCACCCACATTCCAAAGATATGCAGTTTGCCTAAACTAAACAACCAAAGCACATAAATAATTGAAAAATTAAATTGAAATATTTTAACATAACACACCTTTTCACATAATAAAAACAGAAAATGTTGGAAACATTGAACAGGACAGGCAGCATTTGTGGAAATAGAAAGTGAAAATTTTAAACATAAATGTAATAGAGTCAACCTTTTGGTTTTAAGACCTGCACGTTTCATTTGAAACTGTAACCATGTTCATCCTTTTACAGATGCTACCTGATCTGCTGAGCATTTCCAACATTTTCACCTTCTCTTTCACCTCCTAATCATTATCCCAAACTCCATTGATAGACCATGAGAGGCGATTTCAAGGTATCACAATGGGGAATGCAGGGACGACCAGGTTCTTCCTTTCTAAAAAAGATTTCAGTTGCAGAATTATATATCATTTAAAATATTTAATAAGAACCTGAGGGTTAACGTTTTCACACAGAAGGTGTTGGGTATATGGAACGAGATGCCAGAAGAAGTAGTTGAGGCAAGTACATAAAAAATTGAGAATACATTTGGACATGTACATGGATAAAAAAGGTTCAGAGGAAAATGAGGCAAATGTACTGTATAAGTCTATGACTATTGCATCCAGAATCAATCCTTGTTGTGGTACAGCAGAGCTGTGAGAAATCAATGTAGAAATGTGGTCTAACTGAGTACTGAAAGAAAACATGTGCAAATGTATATCTAAAACATGTATATCTAATTTAAGCTTATATATCTAAATAAGTTACGTTACTGCCTTTTAGCTAAGAGTGAGACCAGGGGCCAATTACCAGAAATAATTGGAGGGATGGAAAAATGAAGAGTAATCAAGCCCTTGAGGTTATGAGAGCATAGTTCTGTTTTTAATAAATCTATACAAATACATTTGTTAAACATTTATTGCCAAGTGAAAATGTTTCAGATGAACCAAAGATGCCCTCCTTAGGGTCATCTTCAGGATCCATGATCAATCAGCACAGGTGGAAACCGTTTTACCACAATAAACTGATATGGATTCTGAAGAGTAGGAGACTGGAAATTATAACCTTTTACCAAAGAATTTGCTTTTGCAAACGCAACATGAAGAAATAAACCATGTTCAATCTATGTTTAAGCATCCAGATCAAAAATAATTAATATTGTCTTTGGTGGAATACATTTCCCAATGTTACTCTTTTCTATCTTGCATTAATACTGGTTTGTTCCACTAAAACATTTATACATTTTTTTAACTGGTCAAAATGCCAAAATGTTGAACAGTGGATGCATTTTAAACTGCCTGCAGTCAGTGGTTTAACTATAAATATAACTCAACATATTATAAAGATTTCCAATCTGACCAAATAATGTGATGCGTCTAGTCCAGGTATGCTTTTAAAACCATGCTTTCATTGCAATCGCCTCACCCACATTTTCACCCCCACCCCGTCTACATCTTTCTGAGCTGTTCCCTTTCCAGATAGAAAACATGGTTTCTGTTGTTGAATTATGTACAGGCCAACAATGCAATTCAACAAAGTAATTGTAGGTTGCCTGGTCCGATTGTTCTAATGACTCCTTCCCTGTGATTTTCTAGGGTGTACAGGTGAATCCAAGGTGCTATTATGCCTCCTTACCAGGTTACGTATGTGGAAATTCTAGTCAATTTTCAAATAATATGTATTATTTGCCATGTGGACTACTTTCTCTTCTCATCTTTATCTTCTGATTCAGCCAGGTGCCAGATTGTTAAACTCACATCAGAACTTACATTACAAAGGTTGTGCTATTGTTTGTGTTAACTATTACTTTCCTGAGATCAAGAGATTTTTTATGATTACCTTTTCAACTTTTCTCCACATCCATATAAAGATTTGCATTTTCTACTCGTACTGCATACAATTATTTCCAGATGCCCTTTGTCCACAAATATCCTCATTCATTGTTGGATAGCTACACAATGATCCACTGTTCAGGTCTATCCCAAGTTACAACATGGTTCCATTTTTGTACACAAAACTGCTGGAGAAACTCAGCGGGTGCAACAGCATCTATGGAGCGAAGGAAATAGGCGACGTTTCGGGCCAAAACCCTTCTTCAGACTGATGGGGGGGGTGGGGGGAGAAGGAAGGAAAAAGGGAGGAGGAGGAGCCTGAGGGCGGGGAGGATGGGAGGAGACAGCTTGAGGGTTAAGGAAGGGGAGGAGACAGCAAGGGCTAGCAAAACTGGGAGAATTCAACGTTCATGCCATCCGGACGCTAGCAACCCAGGCGGAATATGAGGTGCTGTTCCTCCAATTTTCAGTGTTGCTCACTCTGGCAATGGAGGAGACCCAGGACAGAGAGGTCAGCTTGGGAATGGGAGGGGGAGTTGAAGTGCTGACCCACCGGGAGTTCAGGTAGGTTATTTCGGACTGAGCGGAGGTGTTCGGCGAAACGATCGCCCAACCTCCGCTTAGTCTCCCCGATGTAAATCAGCTGACATCTAGAGCAGCGGATGCAGTAGATGAGGTTGGAGGAGATACAGATGAACCTTTGTTGCACCTGGAACGACTGCTTGGGTCCTTGAATGGAGTCGAGGGGTAGGTGAAGGGACAGGTGTTGCATTTCTTGCGTTTGCAACGGAAAGTGCCGGGGAGGGGGTGGTACGGGAGGAAAGGGAAGAATTGACAAGGGAGTTGCGGAGGGAGCGGTCTTTGCGGAAGGCAGACATAGGGGGAGATGGGAAGATGTGGCGAGTGGTGGGGTCACGTTGGAGGTGGCGTAAATGGCGGAGGATTATTTGTTGTATTTGCCGGCTGGTGGGGTGAAAGGTGAGGACTAGGGGGACTCTGCCCTTGTTGCGAGTTTTTGTACTGTTGAACCATTTGTAACTTGAATAAGTAGGAAATGTGGCCACATATATATATATATACGGCGATCGAAGCTCCCACGTTGGGGTTATATATAAATATAAACAGCCAACCCTGTAGTTAAACCAGGATGATTAATGGAATCAGTCAGATATTGTCAAAAACCGAGCTCACATAACAGAAGATGCCTGCAGCACCATCCATCATGCCAGTCTCCCAAACGTTCATTCATATGTATGGATTGTACATAAGTTGGGCATTCATGAGGTGGAGACAAGATGCATGGTCTCCCTTACATATTATAGTTAAAACTAACACCCTTTGACATGAATTTAATCCTCCAGTAGATCTGGAATGTGTGTGTGCAGAGCAAATAACTTGTGTAAATGCGACCCATGCATTTCAGGGGTATAGTGATTTTCTTAAACATAAAATCATGCCACCTGTACACGTATTAAGAAACAAGAGTTCAAAACAATATTGTTTATTGTTTACATAATGTTTATTTATTGGGGCGGCATGGTGGTGCAATGGTTATTGTACTTGAGACCTGGGTTTAATCCAGACTACGAGTGTTGTCTGTTTTTACTTTCTCCCTTTGTGTTCGCTGCGTAGGTTTTTTCAGCGTGTTCTGGTCTATCAAATTTTATTCCGTATCTTAAAATTTGATGTCGGGATTTGCGACTTCTGCAAGGAAGAATTTACAAAAGAACGTAACCCGGGAGTATTTCCTTAACCTATCAGCTGGATGAATTATTAATGCACAGCATAGAGTTTGGACCAGGAACTGTCAGAGTAATGGTGACTTCAATTCTGAACTGGAACAGAATTAATTAAGAGGGAAGGAAAAACAGAGTAAAATAAAGGAAGATTAATTAAATAATATAAATTCACACCAACAATTAATCATAATCGTAATTTATTAGCCAAGAATGTTTTGCAACATACGAGGAGTTTGGTTTGCCAGTCATACCATAAAAGCAACAAGATGCACAACCACATAAAAAATTGATATAAACATCCACCACAGCGGCTCCTCCCCATTCCCCATTGTGATGGAAGGCAAAAAAGTTTATCTCCTTTCCTCCTTTTCTCCCGCGGTCGGGGGAATTGAACCATCCGCAGTCAGGGAGATTGAAGCTCCCACGTTGGGGTTATTAAAAGCCACATGATTGAGATCAGACGCATGTAAAAATCATTTTTCAGTGCAAGGGGTGTTGCTTGAAGGTAACCAGGATTTATTAAACAGGGTAATTAGACTGGAGAAGATGGAATCTAATTTTAAGTGGGGAGGGGACTTCATTTCATCTCTTTGAATGGGCAGTCAGATGGCATGAAAAATATAACTCCAACCTACCTCTTTCTTTCAGCCAAAGCCTAAACTATGCTTCCTGTTCAGAAGGCTAGAGTTAAACTGCAGTTAAAGCAAGGAATTGAATTTGTACCCATTTATTGCAAATCAGCATAAACTAAAGCAACTGTGCTGCCTGAAATCTGCTGCAGTTGGCATTGCAGAATCATTCAAGGGCCACCTCCAGCAGACTGGAATTTCTAATGAGCACAGATAAGGAAGGCATACATAGAAAGCAGAACTACAATTCTAACCTGCTGCATCAGCTGAGGTATTTATATCAGCCACATTATGACGCTGCTGAAATTGATATTAACTTAGACCCGTCTGAGATATGATGGAAATTCACGCATTTGGTTCATTGCATATCTGGTGCAGCAGCTTGCACTGATGTTCTTTTTGTGTGTCAATCAAATTAAAATGATGTAAATTCAATGCGAGCTATGGTTGAATGCCCAAATGTATTTTGACAATCTGATGGGATCACAGAATATGCAAACTGAAAGTATTAAGGATTTCTCCTTTCATCTTAATTGGGTCTGTGAACTGGTCCGGTCACTTGGATTTGTTATAACTTGTGTCTGTTATGATTTTATCCAGAATCCTCCCGCTCATCATATGTTAATAGACTACAGACAGGAACACATCTGTGCTACCTGAGAGCAATTAATTTCCTCATGAGACACAATTTATGTTATTCAGTGTGGCACTCTGGCACCAAAGTATAGTTGCTGCCTTTTAATGCCGGAGGCCTGGATTAGATCCTGACTATGGGTGGTGGCTTCATGGAGTTTGTACAATCTCCCTGTGACCTCATGGGTTTGCTCTGTTAGCTGCGGTTTCCACCCACATTCCAAAGACATGCATGTTTGTAGATTACTTGGCTACTGTAAATTGGCCCAGGTGTGTAGGATAGAACTAGTATACGGGTGTTCGTTGGTCAGTGTAGACTTGGTTAACCGAAGGGCCTGTTTTCATGCTGTATCTCTAAACTAGACTGAATATAACATCTTTAAAGGAGATCAATAACCTAACCAACCTGCTAAATGCAGTATTTTGCCTTTTATGGACTTTCAACCCAATCTGGAAAGATCAATATTTTCTTCCCTGATGGTCTCTCCAGTGGTGAATGTGTTGACTAGGCTATGGTTCTGCAAGCAGCCATCATCATAATGGTTGCCTCGTGATTCTGCAGGCCGCAAGTACATTAACACAGCAACAAAATATACAATAAACAACACTACAATAAATTATCGGAAATACTTGGTAATCAGACGATAATAGTACAAGTTGAACCATGTAGTCAACCTTATGTAAAGCCCATAATACTACGGTAATGAGGTAGGTTTGTGGATAGGTTTGTGCAGGATGGTTTAAGAGCCTGATGGATGATGGAAGCTGTTCTTGAAGTTGGAGGAAACGATTCTCACGCTCCTGTACTTTCTTCCCGATGGTAGAAGCAAGATAAGAGGATGGCCAGTGCAATGTGGATCTTTGATGATTTTAACTGTCTTCTTGAGTGCTTCTTGTAGTTCCCTTCAATGGTAGGGAGGTCAATGCTTGTGATGGACAGGGCAATCTCCACCATTTTCTGCAGCCTCCTGGGCATTTTTGGGCATTTGCATTATCGAACCAAGCAGTGATGTAACCAGACAGTGTGTTTTCCACTGTACACCTGTAGAATTTTGATGGAGGATTCGGCAACTTGTCGAATCTCCTCAAACCCCTGAGGAAGTAGAGGCATTAATTAATTTCCTTTGTGATTGTATCAATGTGCTGGGCCGAGGATCGATCATCATATATTTGCATGCCGCAAAATTGAAGTTGTTGATCATCTTCATCGCCATTCTGTCGCTAAAGATAATTAATGGATCCTCAGCTTTTCCTCCCTATAGTCAACAAAGAACTCCTTGGTCTTGCTAACCCTGAGAGCATAATTGTTGTTCTGACACCACTCAACAAGATCATCACTCCACGTTCTGCACACCAACATCATTACCCATTATTCATCCAACAGCAGTGGTATTGCCAATGGATTTAAAGATGGCATTTGAGCAGTGTCTGGTGAAATAGTCATGGGTATATAGAGAGTAAAAAAGAGGAATGAGTAAACAGTCTTAAACTGCCCTTGTGATGACACTCAGGAGTAAGTGTTGTTGTCAATTTGTATTAATTGAAGTCGGTCCATAAGGAAGGCAAAGCTCTAGTAGTCCAGCGCAGAGTGGAAAGAGAGCAGGTGATATTGTATCTGCTGCCGCTCTGTTGTGACAATGGGTGCATTGGAGTGGATTGAGATCCTTACTGAGGCAGCGAGTTGATATGCTTCATGACCAAACTCTTGAAGCACCATCACCATGGATTATCTACGGAGATTGCTGATAAGAATGATCTGGGCTCCAAAGTTCTTTCCACCTAGGGGCTGCGGGAAGGTTCCTGTAGCATCAGTGGTTCTTGATATTCAAGTTTCTCTTTTGCTCTTTGGTTCCTCCATTCTAGCTTCCTTACATGAATGAACACCACTTCTTATGTGTTTACAGCACACAGGGCGATCCAATATTTGCTACCAGTGTGTGCATCAATGTGGACATTCTTCAGTGATGTTCAAAAGCAATCTTTGAATCTCTCTTTGTCCACCACATTATCATTTGTCCTTCAGTCAAATTAGCTGCTCATCAGACATTCTTCGCACATGTCTGAAGAAGGGTCCTGACCTGAAATGTCACCCATCCATTTTCTCCTGCTGAGCCACTGAGTTACTCCAGCACTTTGTGTCTATTTTTCTGACATGTCTTGCTCACCTGATCTGTGATTATGTTAGTGACATGTAGGTGGTGGGAAGATTTGCCTGGGACAGAAGCTCTGTATCTAGTTGAATCTTGCCTTGCAACTTGATGTGAAGTATGTTGCACAGACAAGCCAAGTGGAGTAAGGTAGGTATGACAATATCACAATGCACCTTCAGCTTGATCTTTTGGTTGCAATTCCTCTTCATTCCCACACTTTACTTTTCTGTCTTCCAAAGCAGAGATGGCTTTCTAAAACAAAGATAATTGAAATACAATTTTAAACAAGCACAGGAGAGGATTTCCTGTACTGGAGGATTGACTGGTGTTTCGAAAAGGAATATCAAGGTTAAATAATGTGGTGCAGAAGTTGAAAATCTGAAAGAAAATGGCAATACTCAGCAAGCCAGGTAAATATCTCCCATTTCTTAGGAAAGATTTGAATGATTGGCTTTTATTTTTCTTCACAAACTCTGCATGTCAGATTAAGTGTTACCACATCATATTCTGGTTCTGCTATTAATGCTGGGGTGTAAAAGAACACCCCAAAACGTCACCCATTCCTTCTCTTCAGAGATGCTGCCTGTCTCGCTGAGTTACTTGAGCATTTTGTGATCTATCATGAATTAAATCTGGACTTCTTTCTAATCCAGCATATCTTCAGTCATATCTTCTGTTAACCAAGGACTTTTCCCTATTATTTTATAATTCATGACATTTGAAGCTAAACATGAAGGTTATTGTCTATCTATCTATCTATCTATCTATCTATCTATCTATCTATCTATCTATCTATCCTGCATTTAGACTGGACATTTATGGTTGCCATGGGTGTGCTGATGAGCCTCGTTTCTGTGATAGTGACTGACCTGAATACACATGGGTGGAGATAATTAATTAGAGGAACCTATGCTTCAGATGGTAATGTTAAAGTTAGTTCATTGGTGATTGCATTGACATTTTGTCTGGCCATTGTTCAGTCACTGGCATGGAACTAAATGGAACAATCATCATATATCTTAGTCAATTCTTAGCACATTTCTCCATGGATTGTCACCTTGTCGTGGTGAAGAAGCTTGTGTGGACCTGAGACCCTGAGAGCGATGCCGTCTGGAGCTATGCTCCTGGTAGGGCCACCCATGGCGGTAAGGTCGAGTGGGAGATCTCTGACAAAGAGCAATCCAACCAAGACCTCAATGATGGAACAGGCGGAGGACAATGGCTGACCTTAGTAAAGCGTCACAACGGCTGGAAAGGCAGTTGAAGGCTGCAGCAGAAAAGGGTCTCCGGTCATCTTGGACTCCATGCCACTGGATCCTGATCCAGATCTGTCAAGGACCGTGGGGTGGCTGTCTGTGTACCAGTCTCCCCACGTTAAACATAGTCACGCACAGGCATCCTCCATATAGGGAATAACACCCTGGAGACACCCATGGTCAGCCATGACCGAAGGGGGCCTAAGAAAAAAAAACAGCACAACATTTTAGCCCAATAACATTTTATCCCTTATGTTCCAAAACACAAATCTTTCTTAAAATAAAATCTTTCCACTTACTTACTATGATATCTGGGCAGTTAATGATATATTTTGGTCAGCAATTATACCAAATGTAAATGTATATACAGTACCAGTGACTTGCCTTACACTACCGAGAGAGTAACTAATTTTGCGTTATCTTATTTCTGTTTTATATAAAAGTACCAACAGGGTGCACTGTTTCTCAATCACTGACCCTCTCATTGTATGAAGTTAAAGGAACTATTGTTGCCTTTAAATTGATTTCTCTTCAAGTTATAGCTAGAATAATACAGTTTAGGAACAAACCCTTTGGCCCATAATTGCTGTTAAGCAAATTGTTGACATTTATTTTAATTGTGAAATTGAAGTATAAAAAAAACAACATATGAATGTGACAAACCTATTGTTCTAACTGTACAAGATGTTGGTGAAGAGTAGTGTGTTCAGTTTTGGTCACCTAGTTATAGGAAATATGCCATTAAGCTGGTAAGAATGCAGAAAGGATTTACAAGGATGTTGCCAGGACTTGATGAGCTGAGTAAATAAGGAGGGGTTGGGACTTTATTACTTGCAGCACGGGAGACTGAGGGTGATCTCAAAAGTATATAAAATCATGAAGGGCATAAATAGGATGAATGCACAGATTTTCCACAAGTGTTGAGAAATCAAGAGGCATAGGTTTTTACGTGAGAGGGGAAAGATAATAGGAACTTGTGAGGAAGCCTTTTCACAAAGGATGGTAGTATATAAAATCAGCTTGCAGGGTAAGTATTTGGAACAGGTTTAGGTTTAGAATGATGTGGGTCAAATGCATACACAAATATATGGGTACCTTGGTCCTGTTTCCATGTTGTACATCTCTAACTCTAGGGATCATGATGGGAATGCCTGGACCATCTACAGTAAGTGAAACAGCTGGCATCTGCTTATTTAAATGGATTCAAATGCCCAATCTGACTTACTGGTTGATTTGTTTCTCTGAATTTGACAGCACCAGTACATATATATTCGAGCAATAGGCTTCCATCAGATTAGACCTGGTCCAGGATTTAAATCACTTCTTATTTCAAAGGCGACTCCAACCCTGAAGATATGATCATAAGGGAAGATTAGTTACCCCTTTCTTAGCTCTTTTCATTTAGTTTTTTGTTCTTAATTATTTAGGAGTGTTTTAACCAACTGTATCCCCTTTATACATTTAAAAATATATTCATTCAAAAGATCAATTATTTTTAATAGTTCTATCTTTACAGATCTTTACAACCAGGCCAGGAAATTAGGAACTTAGATAAACACAAGCAATGGTTGTGCACTGTACGCCTGTACTATTTAGACCAGATCCAATGTTTCTGCTTCACTTACAAAAAGTGGGGTGGAATTATCAAATTGATTTTCTGTAATATGCTAAATAATTTTATCTAAAAGTCATCATGGAAGTCAGGAGATTTTGGTAGGTACCTTAGAACACTAGTATATGTAGCATGCTGGCATCAGTGAGCTTATGTGAACTTCAATTGCAGCACTCAAGATGTTGGATGGATTCTACTTGTGCTGCAGCAAAGGCTAAGATATTGGCAATAGGCAATGCAACACGTTTAAAGAGCAAGAAATAAATCACCATAAATAAACTATTTATCTAAAAGTTTCTAAATCCTACATTTTCAGATGGGACATTTCAATTGGTAAAAGATCACATGCCAATGTTAAGCCATTTACTTAAGCTCAAAGAGTTCATGTCAGCATAAAAATATTGGCCCTTGAAATATAATGCAAGTGTTTAAATGTGAACTGTCCAATTAGAGTGTCTATGACACACATGATTAGCAAGTGCAATCATAATTGGTTTTGTATTACTTTATAGTCAGTTTATCATGCTGGAATATTTTAATCATGTATGAGCCAAAACATGTCAATTCAGGAGATTTAATGTAACCGAGACAATTATAACACAAGAGTGCTAAAGCTGCAGAATGCCAAAAATAACTGATAATGCAGGAGAGCTCATTATGCATGAGTATTCCAAGATTTGGCATTTCATGTTACATTTGATTAAGTTAGATTTACTTGAAAAATTGTGCAGCCAAATTCTCGAGGATGTTATGCTGCAGTACAATGGGAGTTACATGCAATGGATCATGACCTTGTTCGGGAGCGAAATTAGCCTGATAAGGAGGGACGCCTATGCTTTTCTTTTACATAAGCCAGTCACATCGGGGGATAGAACACCAGGTACAGAGATCAGATTCAAATGCATTTTAACTTATTGTTATATACACCAGGGTGCAAAAAAATTCCAAGGGATTTTTTGTTAATTTTTTTAACAAAGATATACCCAATAATCATAAATACAACAATAAATAAATTGGCAAGTGCAAAACCGCAAAATGGTGCAGGATTGAAATCTGCAGTAGTGTTATGAAAATAATATACAATAACACAGTAATCAAATGTGGTAGATTTAAAAGTAGGAAAATGTGACAGTAAATGCAAGTGTGAAAGAAGTGATTGCAGTTAGGAAAAAGCTGTTCTTAAGGACTCTGGACTTCTATGTGGAGTTGTAGTCATACAACAAGGAAACAGGCCCTTTGGCCCAAGTTGCCCATGCCAACCAAGATGCCCCATCTACACTAGTTTCAGCTGCTCACAGTTGTGCTGTATACACTCTAAAACGTTCCTATCCACCTACCTGTCCAGATGTCTTTTAAATGTTGTTATTGTACCTGTCTCAACTACCTCCTCTGGTAGCTCATTCTATATACCCGCCACTCTCTGTGTGGAAAAAGTTGCCCCATGCAAAAGTTGCATGGCACAGTAGGACATTAATTAGCGCCGTTGCCTAAGAGTTCCAGTGACTCGGGTTCAACCCTAACCTGTCTGTGTGGATTTGCACCTTCTCCCTTTGACCGCATGGGTTTCCTCCTGGTGTTCTAGATTTGACTAGAATTGGCCGCTGCAGAAAACTTCTTTGTGTAGGCTAATGGGGAAAAAAGGGAAACTGATGGGCATTGTGAGAGAGAATATGGTGCAGGAGTAAAATACAAATAAAGAGAGTAGAAATGGGGAATTAATGTAATTGTTCCTCTGGATGCTGGCATGAACCTGATGGTATGGCTACCTGTGTGGTTTTAAAAGATTCACACTGTGGTGGCTTGTAGCATGAAGACAGCAGTTGAACCTGTGTTTATTTATTATCCAAATAAATGCACACACAGTCATTTGATTGTATCTGTTATTATATTTCTAATATGTAATTTAATTTTATGAGGTTTTATATTAGGTTATATTATTTGCACCCACATGTGTCATTACTGCATAATTGATACTGATGTAGCATCTTAAGAAAATCATAAAATAAAAGAAGCATGGATATATATTGAACATACCTTCGATCTTTTCCAGTGAAATAGCTTAAAAGCTCTGTCAAGATAAATCAATTATTTTATATTTTGTGCGGGGTTTCTACTGACATTATTGACCACCTAATCTGCATTGGTAAAAAGATTTGCCATTGAATATAAGAGCTGTGTGGAATTAATCAAAATACTTTAGAACCCAAATCTCCTCTTCCAGCATCGGCTGTGCAATCAATGTGATGCTTACAGCAATTTCTATTTTCCCTTGCCCACATTCTTTATTCCATTATATTACCGTTTCTCCATTTGAGTGAACCAGTTTTGCTTGCCGTTTTTACAGCAATTTGTCTGTATTGTGTTTCTGCTTTCATTTGATATGTAATTGATGGGGACAATGACATGAATTATTGCAATTGCTTTCAAATAACATGTATATTAATCAGAAAAGTACTCATTATTGTTACTAACAATAGTCAGTGGTCCTTCAATCCAAATTGCCTACCATCAAGACCGAGCTGGGTTATTAGGGAGGCCACCCACTTCAACTAATCTTATCGTGTTTGATAATAAATATTCAACAGAGAATGTGTTTGTAAATCTATTGTACCCAATTTTCAATCTTGGTCTCTCTTAAATGATTACATGCCTTCTCAGTAGCTATCCTTCATTTTAAAGTAGTATTAGCAAACAAGAGAAATTGATTTGTTTAAAATATGGATAAGACATTTGCCTTTCAGCTGGTTAAGATGTTATGCTAAAAGTGATTTTCTTTACACAACCCTTCCTTTATTGCTAATTGGAACATAATTAGGCTGCAAACACAAGAAAAATAAAGCTGAGCAGATGAGCTTCACCCCTGCTTTGCACTAGACAGTCCTAGAGAGTCAGCTTGATGGGTCAGCTGCCCATTTATCACTCCTCACGCCACCTCAATGTCAAAAGCATTGATAACATTGTCTATTAAGTAAAAGAAAACCAAAACATTAGTCAGCCTTAAAGCTCTGTGTGCCTGCTGGTGACCAAAACAAGGAGACTTAATGGGCTTCTCAGAGGTGATGGTTTGTAGCAAATGACAATGAGAGAAAATAATAAATCAGTAGCCAAAAAATACATCCTTTGTCAAGAACTCAAAGCATATTTACCGATACAATCCATTGTGTAGAATTGGAAATATTGTAGCGGCCCCTGCGTGACTATGGGGAGGGGTTTGTGTTCGCGCGCTTTCTGGGCGATGCCCTTTCAGTCGTTCTCGACCACCATTGTGGTTTGACTTTTGTATTGGCTGTGTTGTGTTATACCGTTGATTTAGTTATTTCGATAATAAAACTTGTTTTGGAAATCGACTCTCGTCTCAACTCGCCAAAATATTATATAATTTCTTGAAAGTCAAGGTCAATGTACTTAAATCTCCTCATATAATCAGGTGGGTACAGTGTGATTCATTAATTATAGACATTTAGAAAAATCATATATTTTTCTCTCTTGTTTCTATCTTGCTCTAGGTATTCAGATTTTCCATCAATCATACTCTATAATGCACCAGTGTGTACACCAGACACAGGAACAGCTTCTTCCCCTCTGTTATGAGGCTTCTGAATGGCCCTTGCATAGCTAGGGCATTGTTCGATTAACCTCTACCTCATTGAGGACATTGGATTTTGTCCAAGGAACCGATGCGCGACAGTGCTGAGACTTATATTCTGCGCTCTGTTTTTTCCTCTTTGTTTGATGTATTGAACTGATTGCATCTATGTATGGTATATCTGATCTGTTTAGATAGCAGTTAAAACAATGCTTTTCACTGTACCTCAGTACATGTGACAACAACAATAAACCCAAATCTAACCCTGTAGTTTAAACAGAATCAGTCACTGGTCTCCAATCTCTATGTTAGTGTTAATAGCTCCTGACTCTGTTGCTGGCTCATGACAGCATTTGTGAAAATGGGAAGTCATGATCAGCAGGAAGCAACATTTATTCAGAGAAACAGCAAACTGGATTACCATCCTTAACGAAAAGATCTTTAATTGATTAAGCAATGCTGGATCATAAATATGTATAACAATCAATTTAAATCACACATCAATACTAAGACATTTCAGATTTCTGCAATTAATTTTGCTAATGGACCAAAACCTATCCCTGTTCATTTTAATATTTAATCAGTGATTGTTCCCCATAAAAATATTAATTACAATTATAAGGAAATTGCTGTTAACATTATGAATTAAGACTTTGTTTCCTTCAACGTAGATATTAACAGGACAGGAGATATTAACAGGACATTGTTTAACCACAGGTGGGCTGGTTTTTCAGCACCGATGCTCCATATTCAGCATTAATGCCAATATGGAACTGCTGATCCAATGATTTGTCTTTTCTTTCACTTTCAAGGACATGCTGTTTCTGAAAGGAAAATAATAACCAATGTAGTAAGCCAGGAAATATCTGGGTTTCATTAACTAATCCTGATGCAAGGTGTTGATCACCCTTTGTCACCAAACGCCAAGAGTGTTTAATTGCCATATGTATCAATAACTGAAGAATACAATTCTTAGTTGCAGCAGCATAACAGGCCTGTAAAACACAGTACTCATAGATAACACAATAACAAAAAAAAAAATAATGCATTGAGAAACCCCAAAGCAGAGATGCTTATACTTTCTAGGAAGAAGGGTTTCGGCCCAAAACATTGCCTATTTCCTTCGCTCCATAGATGCTGCTGCACCCGCTGAGTTTATCCATCTTTTTTGTGTACCTTAAATGCTTATACTGCTTAACATGTGCTGCTTAATACCTCAGAGTTCTTTCAGGTTTTTTTTAACTCCAGATTCCAGCATCTGCAATCTCTTGTGTCTCCGTAATTACTCTTCTTCTTAGGAACTTCCTTGGGAATCAAAGATGATGTGGTTCCACTCCAGTTCCGAAATAACTGATGAGATCATCTGGTAATTCTTAGTAAAGAGTTTGGAATAATATGCCTTATTGCGATTCTGATGTTGGCCATACAAATATTGTGACCTGCCCAATGGAGGTGAATGAGTGTAGATCACTCCGGGTGTGAAGTATTGGAAGAGGACATTGACATAGGTTTGCTTTTCCTGCCTGGTCATTTGGAGCATGATGTAGAGACCACTGATGTCTGTACATTCTACACTCTATATTCTATGGCGGTGCAGGTTCGAAGGGCCGAATGGCCTACTCCTGCACCTATTTTCTATGTTTCTCTAATGCTTTAAATAGTCTGTAAATAGTCCAAATCTTAGGAACATTAAGAGGGCAGGGATCACTGATGCTAGTTCGATCATGAGCTATGTTGCAGGCTTGAGATCTTGATTGCCAAACTCAGACTCAGACATCAAACTCAGACATCCAAAGATTATGCTGATAACCATATAACCATATAACAATTACAGCACGGAAACAGGCCATCTCGGCCCTACAAGTCCATGCCGAACAACTTTTTTCCCTTAGTCCCACCTGCCTGCACTCATACCATAACCCTCCATTCTCTTCTCATCCATATGCCAATCCAATTTATTTTTAAATGATACCAACGAACCTGCCGCCACCACTTCCACTGGAAGCTCATTCCACACCGCTACCACTCTCTGAGTAAAGAAGTTCCCCCTCATGTTACCCCTAAACTTCTGTCCCTTAATTCTGAAGTCATGTCCTCTTGTTTGAATCTTCCCTATTCTCAAAGGGAAAAGCTTGTCCACATCAACTCTGTCTATCCCTCTCATCATTTTAAAGACCAGAGCCTCTATCAAGTCCCCCCCCCCCTTTAACCTACTGCGCTCCAGAGAATAAAGACCTAACTTATTCAACCTTTCTCTGTAACTTAGTTGTTGAAACCCAAGCAACATTCTAGTAAATCTCCTCTGTACTCTCTCTATTTTGTTGACATACTTCCTATAATTGGGCGACCAAAATTGTACATCATACTCCAGATTTGGTCTCACCAATGCCTTGTACAATTTTAACATTACATCCCAGCTTCTATGCTCAATGCTCTGATTTATAAAGGCTAGCATACCAAAAGCTTTCTTTACCACCCTATCTATATGAGATTCCACCTTCAAGGAACTATGCACGGTTATTCCCAGATCCCTCTGTTCAACTGTATTCTTCAATTCCCTACCATTTACCATGTACGTCCTATTTTGATTTGTCCTGCCAAGGTGTAGCACCTCACATTTATCAGCATTAAACTCCATCTGCCATCTTTCAGCCCATTTTTCCAAATGGCCTAAATCACTCTGTAGACTTTGGACATCCTCTTCATTATCCACTATCTTGGTATCATCTGCATACTTACTAATCCAGTTTACCACCCCTTCAGCCAGATCATTGATGTACATGACAAACAACAAAGGACCCAACACAGATCCCTGAGGCACCCCACTAGTCACCTGCCTCCAACCCGACAAACAGCCTCCCACCATTACCCTCTGGTTTCTCCCATTCAGCCACTGTTGAATCCATCTTGCTATTCCTGCATTTATACCCAACAGTTTAACCTTCTTAATCAACCTTCCATGAGGAACCTTGTCAAAGGCCTTACTATAGTCCATATAGACAACATCCACTGCTTTACCCTCGTCAATTTCCCTAGTAACCGCTTCAAAAAATTCAAGAAGATTAGCCATACTTGACCTTCCAGGCACAAATCCATGTTGACTGTTCCTAATCAGACCCTGTTTATCCAGATGCTTATATATATTAACTCTAAGTATCTTTTCCATTAATTTGCCCACCACTGAAGTCAAACTAACAGGTCTATAATTGCTAGGTTTACTCTTAGAACCCTCTTTAAACAATGGAACAACATGCGCAGTACGCCAATCCTCAGGGACTATTCCCATTTCCTAATGACATTTGAAATATTTCTGTCATAGCCCCGGCTATTTCTACACTAACTTCCCTCAATGCACTGAAGGCAACAGCAACTTTCATCATTGAGGACTAACTTCACTGAGGGGAGGCTCCTGAGCTATTGGAGGTGGTCTACCTTTTCCAGGGTCTCAGTATCAACCTTTATTGGCAGAAGGCAGTGTTATATGGAAGGGGTAGATTGGCAGAGGACCTTTGTTTCGTGGATGTTAAGTTCAAGGCCCATCATCTTGCATGCTTAATTGAAAAAGTTGACGATGACTTATAGTTGAACACACTTTAACACACAGATACACAAAGATCATCCATGTATTGCACTTCACTTACTGAAATTGGGTTGACCATTGTTCTGGAATGTAGTCATTAAGTTGAATGGATTCCCATTCACCCTGTAAAATAGGGATGCAATGCTGAGGCCCTACAAGCCACTGGTCAGGCTGCATATGGAGTCTTGTGAGCAATTGTGGGCACCATATCTGAGGAAGGATGCGCTGACCCTGGAGAGGATCCAAAGGAGGTTTACAAGAATTATCCCACGAATGAGTGGGTTAACATATGATGAGCATTTAACGGCACTGGGCCTGTATTCGCTGGAGTTTATAAGAATGAGGGGGGACCTCATTGAAACATACCGAATAGTGAGAGGCTTGAATAGAGTGGATGTAGAGAGGATGTTTCCTCTGGTGGGAGAGTCTAGGACTCAAGGTCATAGCCTCAGAATTAAAGGACATTCCTTTAGGAAGGGGATGAGAAGGAATTTATTTAATCTGAGGGTAGTGAATCTGTGGAATTCTTTGCCACAGAAGGCTGTGGAGGCCGTCAATGGATATTTTTAAGGCAGAGATACATAGATTCTTGTTTAGTATAGTTGTCAGGGTTTATGGGGCGAAGGTTAGGATCTAGGTTTGCATGCCACTAGGAAGCAAATGTCATTTGGAAATGAATTTCATTGAGGAGAATGCTACATATTTCTTCTTTTAACTGAGTTCACAGAGGCCCATCTTAATCTTCTCACTGCATTTATCTTGAAGTTGTCATGCAGTGGAAATCATGTCCATTGTGGCTAGGAATGTCACTATCTACAGTGCAATTCAATTGTAGGATGACACTATCTACAGTGCAATTCAGAAAGCAGCCTTTGGCTGCTGGGTGGAGATGGGTGAGACAGCTGTTGGTGATCTTCCCTCTGCCAGTTAGTTGAGAAATCCTTCTCATGTTCTAACAAATACAATTGTCGCCTTTCCTGAAGATGAGCATCTCTGAGATCCACTGGTGTTTCCTTCTCTTGCTAGGTGTAGAAATAAGGTTGTGAATTTGTGACTGAAGTTCTTCACTGCTTAATTTTAGAATTTCAACATGGATGCAATCTTCTCCCTTGCATGACGGCCTTTGAATGTTTGGGATTTAGATAGTTTGGAAAGTGCTGATTAACTTGCAGATGTCATGGATATCAATTGGCCTCCTGTATCCCTTCCACTAACCATCTGCTCGTTAACAAATGATTGGGCTGGTGATTACAGTAGTCTGGTTCTATGTTAGAGTGGGACAAGGATACATGTCCCACAGGGTGAGTCAATGCGACACCAGACAAAAAAAATATTCCTCTCTTTGAAGTTGCAGGAGGATTGAAAGTCATTTTAATTAGATTGTTTCTGAGTTATTTCTACTGCATAGAGCTACGGGCATTGAAGTTGAATGATGGCAGAGAAAGCAGTATTAATTTATCTGCATTACAATTTTAAGTAGAATAAATTCTTTGTGTGAAAGAGTGTGGTGCACTTGGCTTTACCTCAATGTTTGAAAGCTAAGAAAACCAGCCAAGGGCATGAGGCATCTTTCAGTTTTTTTGGTTCCTCCACATTTTCTCTGGTTCCTCACCTAATTAAGTTGAGAGATTAAATAGATCATAAATTTAAAAAATGCACCACTGTTTAAGGAGCATTACTGGAAGCTGCATGCCTTTGCTAACTGTATATCACTATGAGCATTTATAATTATGATTTATTTTTGAAACTTGAATCATGTTCTTTATGTTGTATAGAGTGTGCAAACCCCCCCTGAAAAAAATGGAGTTTCACAGTGGCGCAGCGGTAAAGTTGCTGCCTTACAGCGCCAGAAACCCGGGTTTGATCCTGACCATGGGTGGGTTTGATCCTGACCATGGGTGGGTTTGATCCTGACCATGGGTGCTGTATGCATGGAGTTTGTATGTTCTCCCTGTGACCACATGGGTTTTCTCCAGGTGCTCCGGTTTCCTCTCACATTCCAAAGACATGCAGGCTTGTAGGTTCATTTGCTTCTGGAAATTGTCCTGAATGTGTACAGGTGATTGTTGGTCGGCGTGGATAATCCAATAAGGCTGGAAATGGAATCCCAGTAGCGGTGTTCTATCTTCCTCCTGTACTTTTTGATTTGGGCCTCTCTGAATGCCTCTCTTCAGTGGAGCTGGGTCTGGCTTGTATAAGCCCATCGCCAGACCACTAAAATCGGTGTGGATGGTTGGACCTCCCGAGTAGTGGTTTTTTATGTGAGCCAGTACATGATCTGTGAGGTGTTCAACACCCAGTTGTGGTCCTGTCGAAACAGTCCTGCCCTGCTGAGAATACAGTGAATTATAGCAACTATGTGTGTATCCACATTTATGTTTGAGTATTAATGTTCTTAAGTATGATTGTGCCCTTGCATAGTAAGAATTCTATTGAACTGTATGCAAAACAGGAATTTCACTGTACTTAGGTACATGTGGCAATAATGTACCATTGAACATTTGAACCATAAAGCACAAGGAAGTCCTGCGTAAGGGATAGAAGGAGCTCATTACCTAACAGACTTTCCACCCACCTGCACAATCAAGCACGACAACTCTGACCTCCAATGACTTTGTAAGAAGGAAAAGAAGAAATTGAATTGCATAAAAGGTAATGTTCATAACGAGTCATTTGGCACAATTAGTCCATATAGATATGTTCAAATTTGGGTTATGGCACATTACAATACATGAAATGTACCTATTTTTATTTGTAACTAGACTAAGTGCAGACCAATTGGGTCTGCTCCCCAATGCAATTTCCATCCTCCTCTTCACCCTCTCTCTTCTTTCCACTCTCCTCCTCCCCTTCCCCAATCCATCCCTCACCTCTTCTTTCCCCTACCCTCAGTCACTCCCTCCTTAGATAACTCCTCTTCCCTCCCTATCCCCGCACAATCCCTCCTGACCTCCCCCACTGCCCTCCACTCCCCCCTACTCTTCCTCTCCTCTCCCTCTCCTCTCCATCCAACCCCCCTCCTCCCCCACTCTCCCTCCTCACCCTCCCCCCCCCTTTCCCCCTTCTCTCCCTCCATCCCCCATTCTCTCCCTCGATCCCCCCTTTCTCCCTCCTCACCTCCCCAGAATCTTTCCCCTCTCCTCCTCCCCTCCCTTAATCTCTCCCTCACCTCACCCTCCCTCTCCTTCCCCCTACCCTCAGTTACTCCCTCCCTCCCGCCATTTCTCCCCTCCCTATCCCCCTCCTATACCTCTATCCCCCATTCCTCACCTCCTCCTATTTCCCCCCCCCCCCAACTATCCCTCACCTCATCCTCTCCCCCCCCTCCTTTTCCTCTCTTTTCCCTCTCCTCCCCCACCAGACGTGAAAAAAGAGGAAGTGATGGATTACTAGGGTAGGTGGGCACCACAGAGGTCATAAAGTGGGTTTGCCTGCTTGCCCACTCAGCACTGCACAGACACAGATGCACTCCAGCCAGCAGAGTCTTAGTGATGTTAACTTCGCTCCTTTGGCTTTATATTCTCCTCGCCGAGTGAAGCGGGCACCACCCATGACTGACAGCGGACCCGGCCAATCAGTGAGGCGATGGTGCATGAAGGGGTATCACTGTCCCAGTGAATGACAGGAGAGTAGGCCAATCTGTGTGGTGCTGACTGACAGGCGAGGAGACCAACCTGCGCACGCACGTTTTTTACGATTTTTAAACCTTAATAACTTTTAAAATATACCATCGATTGAAACAAAACTTGTTGCACTTGAGCACAGCAGAATATTGAGTAAGCTGGTGAAAAATGGTAGCACTGTCATGTATTGTTTTTGCGCAAATAGAAAAAACACGCAAACTGGAAGAGCACAAGATCAGAGTTTTAGTTATGTACTAGACCAAGTGCAGACCCGTTGGGTCTGCTCCCCCGACGCAGCCGTTCCCTACCTGTAGCCCTCGTGGGAGACGTGGTCCTCCAACTCAAGCCGTTCAGGACTCAGCAGTGCAGCTGTTTTTAAATGGCGTCTTTGAGGCGAGATGCGGGCGCCAGCAGCCGTAATGGTCGCTGGCCAGCAGGAGGCGACAAAATGAGTGATTGGGGGGGGGGGGGGGGGAGACAAGAATTTTATTAAAAATGTGTACATAAACACGACAAAATTTAATCAGGAGTGGATACTTGGAAAGAAAAGTGAATTCTCTACCGAAATGGAAAAAAAATCTGGGCTTTTGTGGGTCTGGTGTTGGCGTAGCAACGAATCAAAGGCTGGCACCCACAGGCTGGCAACCACGTCAGGCAGAAACACAGCCAGCCAGCATCCACAGAGTTTTAATATTATATAGATAGATTGCCATGATTTAGTTTAGTTTTAATTCTAGAGATACAACGTGGAAACAGGCCGTTCGGCCCGCCGATTCCGTGCAGATCACCCATTCACACTATTTCTATGCTCCACATGGAGAACAATTTACAGACGCTAATTAACCTACAAACCTGCACATCTTTGGGAGGTGGGAGGAAACCGGAGCACCCGGAGAAATTTCACACGCTTACAGGGGAAACATACAAACTAAGTACAGATACCTCCTGTAGTCAGGATCGAACTGGGATCTCAGGAGCTGTGAGACAGCAACTTTACCACTGCACCACTGTGCTGCCCTAAATCTGCTATGATCTGTAATGTTTCCTGGGCTCCTTATGTAATTTATACTAATTTAAAGATCACATGCCACTCCGGCAATATAAAGTCCATTATAAAGGTTATTATCGCTGCAAGATTGCAAAAGCTAGTATAAATACAATAAGGAGCTTTTGGTTGATTTAGTTCTTTTTATACCTCAAGGTCACAGGACAATTCCTTCTATACCAGCGCATTGTACCTTTCAGCTCAGATAGCTTTCAAGGGGATATCAGTTTCTTCCAATACAGACAATGGAAGTATATTTTCTATAACCTGAGGAAGATTTATCAGTTCGTTTAAATGTGGTTTAAGAATCTATGGCTCTGCTTTGGTCAGCAGAATGAATATTTAATGAGCATGAAGTACAGCCTCTTAACTGATATGCTACTGAATGTTGGCTGACTTAGGCTGCTATAAACGTTTGCTCTAATTTTGCTGCAGTGTCCATAAATAATTCATTTGTCCAGCTATGGATCATTCCCAATTTTTTAGCGTGTCCCAGTGTTCCTGTTACAATGATATTCACTAGCTTAAAAAAGAATATCTTATTCCCCGACCTCAACATTAATCAGACAACTCAAGATATTTTCCACTATGCCAAAGGGCAAGATTCAAGAATAAATCCTAAGTACATTTGGACTTTGCTTATCTTGTTGGAGGCGGTACAATTGTTGAGCTTGCCTTTCTGCTTACAAAAACTATTCCAGGTATTAATTTGTCTTCTAAACTTTCACTGAACTTTTTTAAAATATGGAGACCAACACTGTATGTGTGATATCACCAATGCCTGGGTATTATCTATCCAATTTAGTGTTTAATTCTCCTACTAATAAGCACCCAAACCTTTTTTTTAATATGTTTTGGTGCTATAAATTGCACGATGGTTGTAGTACAAAGCTCTGTCGAAACCCGTGTAGTGCTTTAGTGGGATTGCACCTAATACACCGTCTCCATTTTAAAAAATTCTATACTATGCATGGATTTATTTGCCATGGATTTGATGTAGAGTGGAATCACTGAACTGATTCCTTGGATGAGGGGGGAATGATAAGATTGGTCTTTACTCACTGTTATATTGAAGAATGATACAGGATCTCACTGAAACATCAGAAGATGTTAGATGGATTGATCTGGTACACCCTGGTAGATTATTTCCTCAAATTAGAGTTTCTTGAACCAGGAGGGCAGAGCCTAAATGACTCATGGACCATTTCAGACTGAGAGGAGCAAAGTTTCTCCACAAAGACGTTCGCATATGTTTGGAATTTTAAAATTCAGAGAGCTGGGCATGACCAATCATTATATGCAGTCAAAGCTGAGATATCAAGGGAGTCAGGTTCAAAAGTCACCTTGAGATACAAGAACAGTAATTACCAACTGCATGCTGGAGAAGGTATAAGGTGTCCTACATTATTGTGGGTATCCGTCTGTTTTCCCTTATTGGGCATCACAGTTCGTTATAAGTTCAGTGAAAAAATAGGCTGTGAACCATAGACTTCAGCGGTGCTTCAATCCCTCATCTCTCAACAACCACCTACTTTCCTTTTTAATGTAAGTAGTTAAATCTTTAACAGGATCTATCATGTTGTAGAATTTAGATTTTTAATGCAGTGTAACCAAAAAAGAGGCAAAGAACTTTGGAAAGACTCTCAGAGTTTGATTGCCAACTAGCTAACAGTTCGATGCTAATGGTGGGCTTGAACATGAAATGAAACAAAAACGAGATGAGTTGTTTGGCCTGCCCTGTGCTTGAAACTGAAATGACAATGGAAATGAAATTAAACAAAAACGAAATGAGTTGTTTGGCCTGCCCTGTGCTTGAAATTGTTGCCTCGGCGGGATCGCGGGGACGCCCTGCCCACTGCTTCCATTGCAGAGCCACAGCCACCCGCCGGGGACCGGGGTAAGCACAAATGTTGCTTCTACCACCTCTGCTGGGTGCTGAGGCTCGACGCTGCTGTCAACCCTGCTCATTTCAGGGAAACGCCTCGGCCGATCGTCTGTAGAGGCGATCACGATCGGCCCAAACAACCGCCTCTATGTCCGTGACCATCACTCCGGCAGGCGCTTCCTCGTTGACTCCGGGACTATCGTTATCATCCTCCCGCCGACCGGACGCGACACCCGTGCTGGTAAGCGGGGCCTTGTACTCACGGCCGTTAATAGAAGTACCATTCGCACTTACGGCACACGGTCCCACTCGCTCTCTTTTGACTTCCGCCCGTATGAGTGGACTTTCATCGTGGCTGACATTGCACAACCGCTCCTGGGTGCTGACTTCCTGCGGGCTTTCTCCCTCCTAGTTGATGCCCGGGGTGGGCGCATGATCCCGCCCTCGGCCCCGCGGCTTCCGCCTCCAGCCCATAGCTCAGCGCCATTGCCGAGGTCGATGCCTCCCTCCTCACTGATTTCCCTGAGCTCCTCACTCCCCATTTCAGCGCGGCAGCCTCCAAGCATGGGGTCGTCCATCACATTCCCACCGTGGGCCCTCCAGTACATGCCCGTCTTCCACCGGACAAGCTGAGCATCGCCTGGGAGGTTTCAGCTCATGGAGGACATGGGGATCGTCCGGCGCTCGGTTGGACCATGGACCGTGCACATGGTCCCCAAAGCATCTGGGGGGTGGAGACTATGTGGGGACTATAGGTATCTGAACGCCATGACAACTGCAGACCGCTACCCGCTGCCCCACATCCAGAACTTTTCTGCCCACCTCGAGGGTGCCGCCTTCTTCTCTAAAGTCGACCTTGTCCGTGGCTATAACCAGATCCCAGTTCACCCGGACGACGTCCCCAAGATCGCGACGATCACCCCGTTCGGGTTGTTCGAATGGCTGCGTAAGCCTTTTGGATTGAAGAATGCCGCGCAGGCGTTCCAAATGCTTTTGGACAGGGACGGGAGGGGTCTGCCGTTCATCTTCATCTACCTCGATGACATCCTGGTCGCAAGCCCCACCCAGGACGAGCATATCGTGCACCTGTGGACTCTCTTCCAGCGCCTCCTCGACCATGGCCTCATAATCAACCCCGCCAAGTGCCAGTTCGGCCTCCGTTCCATCTCCTTTCTTGGGCACAGCGTCACACCTCAAGGGGCCGCCCCTCTACCCTCGAAGGTGGAGGCCATTCGGCAGTTTCCCCGGCCGTGCACGGTAAAGGGGTTGCAGGAATTTGTTGGCATGGTGAATTTTTACCATTGTTTAATGCCGGCAGCTGCCAACATCATGCGCCCCCTTTTCCAGTGCCTTACAGGCAAGCCGCGGGTACTCGAGTAGTCCTCTGAGGTGGACACGGCATTCAAGGGTGCCAAGATGGCCCTGGCCAACGCAACCATGTTAGTTCACTCACGGGCCTCAGCCTCAACGGCCCTCACTGTGGACGCCTTGGACGCGGCTGTGGGCGGCATCCTGGAGCAGCTCGTCGACGGCCACTGGCCTTTTTCAGCCATCAGCTACAAGCTCCCGAGTGCAACTACAGCGCCTTCAACAGGGAGCTCTTGGCGTTGTATCTGGTCACCAGGCACTTCCGCTACTTTCTTGAAGGTCGCATTTCACTGCCTTCACTGACCACAAACCCCTCACCTTTGCTTTGGGTAAGGTCTTCGACACGTGGTCCGCCCGCCAGCAGCGATACCTTACTTATATCTCCGAGATCACCACGGACGTTCAGCACGTCGCGGGCAAGCTCAACACTATCGCTGATGCTCTGTCCCGCCCTGCCCTCCCCTCCATTTTGGCCGTAGACCACGGCGCGGAATACAAAGAGCTGGCTACGGCACAGCGTGAGGACGCTGGGATGGCGGACTACTGCACTGCTTTTTCTGGCCTCCAGTTGGCTGATGTGCTGTGGGGAGCCTCGGGCATGATGGTCCTCAGCGATGTCTCCACGGGTCGACCTCGCCCCATACGTTGGCGTCGCCAGATTTTTGACTCCATTCACGGTCTGGCCCACCCGTCCATACGGATGACCTCTGCGCTGGTGGCGGACAAATTTGTTTGGCACGGTCTTCGCATGCAGGTGGCGGCCTGACCTGTTAGACCTCCAAGGTCCAGCGGCACGTGCGCACCCCGGTGCAGGATTTCGACGTTCCCGTGGGACGTTTCCTGCATATTCATGTTGACCTGATGGGCCCGTTGACAACATCCTACGGCACCACCCATTTACTCACTGTCGTGGATCGATTCATGAGGTGGCTGGTGGCTATCCCGCTCTCGGACACCTCCTCCACGTCTTGCGGCCGGGCCCTGGCGGCCAACTGGATTGCCCGGTTTGGGGTCCCATCAGATATCTCCTCCGACCTGGGGGCCTAATTCACTTCCTCTTCATGGTCTTCCCTCGCTCAGCTGTATGGGGCGCTGTTACATCACACCACCGCCTACCACCCGCAGGCCAACGGGCTCATTGACCACTTTCACCGCCACCTCAAGTCGGTGTTGAAGGCTCGGCTCACGGGTCCGGACTGGGTGGATCAGTTGCCGTGGGCTGATGCTATACAACAGGAGGGCAACTCCAGCAAACCGCATGAGAGACCTCTTCCAGGTGCAACAGACTGTGGCCGCTACGGTCAGGCAAACGCCTCCGTTCCCATGCAGTGAGAACGGAGAGGTTGAGAAGGAGTTTCTTCCCAGAGGCAATTCGGACTGTAAACGCCTTTCTCACTAGGGACTAACTGTACAGAACGTTTTTCCTTCTATTATTTATTATGTAAAATAATATGTGTGTTATGATTGTGTTTATAATTTGTTTGGTTGTTTTGTTGTTCCGCGAGCGTTGCCACTTTCATTTCACTGCACATCTCGTATGTGTATGTGACAAATAAACTTGACTTGACTTGACTTGACTTGACTTGCTCGGGATCCGCACCGCCCCCAAGGTGGACTTGGCCGCTTCCTCCGCCGTCGTTGTGTACGGCGCGGTCCTGCGGGTGCCTGGGGACTTTCCCCTGCCGTCCAAGTGTGGACTCTGCCCCGGCGTTGCTGGTGAACCTCCGGGAGCGGGTGAGCGGGCTAGCTCCAGTTCCCACTTTGCAGCATGGTTTGCTGGAGGTGCACATGCCATCGGCTCTGCAGCATTTTATCTTGGTTTTCATTTGCAGGGACACTCACAGATCCCCCTTGCAGCGAGTCTACAAGGGGCCGTTCCGTTGCGGTCTGGAGTCACCACCTTCACCTTCGACGTGGGGGGCCGGGAGGAGATTGAATTATCTCCGTCGATCGACTCAAGCCTGCCCATGTTGACGTTGACAGCCCGGTGGTGGTCGCGCAGACCCGACGTGGAGGTCGTCCGCCAGCCGATCCAGCTGCACCTGTTGTGCCTGTTTCCCCCCGACCCGATTGTACCCGTTCCTGCCGCCCCGTTACGGTCTCCTGGCCCTGTTCGGCCAGTCCCTCTTGTTACGCCCGCCCTGCATCCGCTGACCACGCGTTCTGTCACTGTGTCCGGGTCCCTGCTCGGTTTCGTACCTCAGGTTCTGGGGGGGGGGGGGGGGGGGTCCTGTAGCGGCACCTGGTGGTGTCTTTGGGTAGTCAAACCCTCCAGTCATGCGGGCACGGGGAGCGATATTCGCGCGCATTTTACCGAGTTGTTTCATTCGAGTGCCACACTTGGGGAAGTAACATAGTTTTTGTTGGCTGTCTTACTGACCTGTGTTTATTCATAGTTTTACTGTTACAAAATAAAACCCTTTGAATTCACTCACAGTCTCGACTCGCCAAAACTGCATTATTTAGGCCAGGGAGGGGTGGGAACATTGAAGCAGAGGGGAAAGGGACATGGAGCAGCTGTGTATACAATACTGTTATTTTACCCATTCCCAATTTAGAACAGTTTCCTGCAGAAAAAAAAACTATTGTTCCTGCGTAGTATATAGCACTTACTATTCCAGATTTAAATAATGATTAGCAAGGTCAATAAGGGCCTTGCTGCACCATGAGTGTGTTTCAAAGGTAAATTGAATTAAAATTTGCAAAGCTACCATTAGATAATTAAAGATTTAGATCGGTCCTGTGAAGTTACTTGGAGATTTTTATTTTTTTTCTTGCCTTAGTCCATCTTGGCAGATAGTTCCTGCTGCTCAGTAATTTACTGCAGGATGGGAAGCCCTTCCCTGCTGGTGCTGACTGAGTATGATCAGATCAGAGAGGCGGAGCTCTGCAGAAACATGAAGCACCAGAGTGCAAGCAGCTCATTTCTCCCCTTATGTTTGGGCTAATTTCAACAGGAAGGCATTTTTTAGCACAGGGGGAGGGTCAAAGACTGAGGCTTTACTGAACTGAAGGACTTTTGGTCAAAGAGGAAGAGGTAAAGGAAAAGATTAAGGGACAAACTGCAGCTTGATTGCAAATTTTCAATGGCAGAGAGTGCACAGTGAGCTACAGCTTCTGCCAGTCTAATGGTTAAAAGGTTTTAAGCACTGCAGATTTTTGACTGGATTCACTACAATGTCTGAGAAGGAGTCTGTGGCTGAAGGCCAGACTGCAGGTAAGAGAGATTTTACTGTTGCCAGTGTAAAACCATGCTGCAGTGGCCTGAAATTACTATCAGGAACAAAACAGTACATGCTGTCTTTTTCATTCACTGCTAGTTTATATATATGTATAGCTGTAGGATCCTGACTGCCTGTAATATCTGTTAAGTCTCTCTGGCTTCACTGCAGAGCCCAGCCATTGTGATAGTCACATGGATGTGGACTTGTGGGATTTAATGCCGCATAAGATTACAATAACTGATTTGTTCCAGGTGAAGAAACCCTGTGGCATAATCTATTTGTGCGGCCTTACATTTTTTAATTATATACTGTTAAGCCTTCAGTTTTAATAGCCAGTATGAGAGCAGTACATACACAATATACACTTTAATCTCAAATGTTACTTTTTCTTATGAAAATCAGTTATTTACTTATTTCCGTAAAATATAATGGGTAGTTTCAGCATTGCTAACCTTCATGGAAGCGGTAATATTTTAAATGAACTTTAATGTGAATTCTAAATAAAACTAATGAAAATTTATGAAATCTACTATGACAAAATCATTTGGGGCTTTTTTGCTTTTAGCTGTGATTAAATAATGTTGACCACTGCAAGAATATATTTAGAGCGACCGTGCAATAAATGAATCAATAATCTCTTGAAAATAGGTTCAGTGAAACTCCTAAGAAACTCCTATTTTAATTCTTATCATTACTTTGTTCCTAATTTTTACAGTTATGATATTAGATTGTACCGACTAGAAATGCTTTCTGCAAGATGTTTATTCTCCAGAGATGCAGAGTACTGTTTCACATCATTGTCTAGACACCATGCCTTCCACTCAGGACCTGAAATAATGTAATAGCACTCAGGAAGAAATAGTTCTTTTGACCTGATGGGCCTGTCTGTACCCTAGAGATCACAGAAATGCATCACATCGACTGTTGGTGCAGAAAGATCGAAATTATAGTGAATATTCAGAGACAAGAATAATAAAAAGGTCAAAAATAAAGGGAAAATAGCTACACGCACTAATTTGTTTTTCCTTTAATACTTCAAAACAGTTTCCTCCTTTAAAAGCTAAGAGGAATAATTACAGCCTGGTGGTAACTGGGCAAAAATATATGTTTCAGATGATTTTGCAATTAAGCTGTACTATTAAAAAAGATTGAGCACGTGTTCCTTCTGAATCACTTAATGCTGGTGCTGTGATTTCTTTTTATTGTTACCTGACTAGATTTACATTAAGATAACGGGTGGGCAGAATGCAGCAAGCAAGGCCTGTTCATTCACTTAATGAGTAAAATTGGATGTTGCCCCAGTAACACTGATGCAACGGTTATCTTGCATTCACTTACTGCAGCAAGAAGCATCACTCAGAAGTAGGTGGGTATATAATGCGTAGAAAGGAACTGCAGATGCTGGTTTACACCAAAGATAGACACAAAATGTTGGAGTAACTCATCGGGACAGGCAGCATCTCTGGAGATTTCTCTGAGTTACTCCAGCAATTGTGTCTATCTTATGGCTGTGTCCCACTGTACGAGCTCATTCAAGAGCTCTCCCGAGTTAAAAAGAAAAATCAAACTCGTGGAAGCACGTAGAATGTGCGTAGCGGGTACGTCGGAGCTCGGGACGTCTCTTAGCGGCTCGTAACGCTAACGGCAGGTACTCAGGAAACGCGGTGAGCTCGGTAAGACTCGTGCAGATTTTTCAACATTCGAATCGGGGCAAACCCGGGAGAACTCTTGAATGAACTTGTACAGTGAGACAGGGCCATTAGGTATAAAATGCCATTGAAATGCACTTCAAATTCCAAAGATTGTGAGGGGTACCTTTTGCTCTTTCTTCACATACATGTGTATACATATGTAAAAGTGCTCTTCTCCTTCTCATGTCGTACTTAAAGCCCTGTCCCACTCTACGAGTTCATTCAAGAGTTATCCCGAGTTTGCCCTGATTTGAACTCGGAGATTTACGGTAATGGCCGCTTGTAGGTACTCGGGGCTCTCGTGAACATTTTTCAACATGTTGAAAAACCTTCACGAGGCTTCCCGAGCTTACCGCGTTTTTCGAGTACCTGCCGTTAGCGTTAGGAGCCACTAAGAGACGTCCCCGAGCTCCGACGTACCCGCTACGTATATTCTACGGGCTTCCACGAGTTCGATTTTTTTAAAAACTCGGGAGAGATCTTGAATGAACTCGTACAGTGGGACAGGGCTATTAGGATGGAGGATACCTTGCTCCAATGCTGGGTTTGCAGGTTGTGAGGTGGTTGATGAACAGAGTATGGGAACCATAGATCTTTCCACAAATTGAACTGGAGGTACTTGGCAGGGTGGGTGGGTAAGTGGTGAAGTGGTGATCTCTTCCGATCAACTGTGTTCAACTTCCGATCAACTCTGTGTGCTCTCGATGCATGGACCCAAGATTCTCGACTTTCCTGAAATCTCTTCTCCACTTTCGGAGGTCATGGACCAGTGGATGATAGCATTATTTCTAAGGAGGTCTTGGAATCTTCTCATCAGATAGGGCCCATCAGGTCATCAGAATTGAACTTTGGTTGCATATCTCCTTTAAACTTTCTCACACTCACCTTAAAGATATGTCCTCGAGAGTTTGACATTTCTACCCTGGGATAAAGAATCCGACTATGTATAGCTATGCCTCCCATAATTTTAGAAACTTCTATCGGGTCTCCCCTTAGCCTCTGACCCTCACAGAAAAGGATCCATGCTGGTCCAACCTCTCCTTACAGTTACAGTTAATTACTCTGTAATACAGGCAACATCTTAATAAACCTCAAGTACACCCTTCCCAAAGCCTCCACGTCCTTCATGGGACACCAGAACTGCATACAATACTTCAAATGTAGCTGCAACATGACTTTGCGACTCTTATGCTCAGTACGCCAACTGATACAAGCTAGTGCACCAAACAACTTTTTTATCACCCATTATCCACGTGTTGCCACATTCATAAAGATGTTGACGTGGATAGGATGATTCCGGTAATGGGAGACTCTAGAACCAGAGGGCACAGCCTCAGAATAAGAGAATGTACCTTCTGAATGGAGATGAGGAGGAATTTCATTAACCAGAGGATGGTGAATCCGTAGAATTCATTGCGATAGACAGCTGTGGAAGCCGTTATTGGGTATTTTTAAAGCTGAGATCGATAGATTCATGTATAGTAAGGGTGTCAAAGGTTACGGGGAGAAGGTACGAGAATGCGGTTGAAAGGGAAAAGTAGATCAGCCATGATTGAATGGCAGCGTAGACCCGATGGGCTGAATGGCCCAATTTGCTTCTGACAGAGCGGTAAGGACTTGCACCCCAAGATCCCCCTGTACATGAATGCTCCTGTAGAATGCTCCTATACAATTTATTGTATACCTTCCTCTTACATGTCTTCCCAAAGTACAACACCTCACACTTGAGTTAATGAAACTCTGCCATTTCTCCGCCCATATCTGATCTGTCCTCCTTTGACAACATTCTTCATTGTCCACAATTCCATTAGACAGACCAGTGTCATCTGCCAATAGGCTTTGTCACTGGATGTCATGAGGAACCAGCAGAGGAGTT